>NC_026000.2:132581341-132766341 GCF_000442705.2 Elaeis guineensis
TATTTATGTCACAAATTGACATAAAAAGTATCAATTAATATCTAAATTATCTAACTTTATTAGAAAATTGATATTTGTTATTATATTTTGCAGAAGAAGAGGTCATCAATAGAAAGAACAAGGAAAGAGGATTCCAATGGCGTAAATTTTACGCAAAACGGAGTTAAATTGACCCAGAAATTAAAGAATAAAGAAAGAAGACTTAATTGGGTCAAACCCGAGTCAAATCAGGTCAAAATTGATCAAAAATCAACTGATTTGGTGATCTGGTTAGCCGCCTGATCCACAGCAATAGGTGCCTGGATCATGGACCCATCGGCGCACCATAAACCAGCCAATCAGCGAGTCTCGGCTCACCGCAATGCATCGCGAGCCCGATCCACGCGCGCGGTCCAGGGCTCATGAGGAGAGAGAAGAAGGTTCGAAGGGCAACCTGGTAACTTCACATCACTCGATGGTCCGATCTTCTCTGATCAAGATCCAATGCTCCATATTTTTGCGCCATCGGACGGCCACCATCGCAGCCGGTCAAGATCCAACCGTAATCAAGGCAATTGCAAGAATCAATAAACACTAGGACAACACGGGATCCTTCTGCAGCGCGATCCAACGGACGAAATCTTCCAGCACCTTGATCGGACGGTCCGCGATGCATCCGACCTGATCCCATCTCTGCAGCGCGATCCAATGGCAGCGCTTCACCCAGATCGTGATCCGACGGCCCAGAATCGCTTCCGGCTTGATTTATTAGATGAATTGGGTCCTTTAGATGAAGATCGGACGGCTGAAACAATTTCTAAGATTTCTTGATGGATTTAAGTGCTTTTTGAGCGAGATTTGAGCCCCTAAACCCCCATAACAGCCCTCTAAAACCTCTTAGTCCCACATCTAAAGTTTTGAAAACCTTATAACCTCCAAATGCCTATAAAAAGTCCCCAAAGGCCCTTGTTTTAATGATGCTTTCCTTCCGATCAAGCTTGTAACCCTAGATAGTGGGGTTTTTAGCTTTCTTTCAAGCTTCGAGCTTTGAAGTTTTTGTAATAATTTTTTTTTATATAAAATCTTATTTTTATGCAATTTTATCTCTTTACATTATGCAATTTATTTTTCTTGCAATTAGGATAGTTTAATTTATGCAATTTAATTTTATGCAATTAGGTTAGTTTAAATTATGCAGTTTAAATTTATGCAATTAGGATAGTTTAATTTATGAAATTAGGATAGTTTATTTTTTTGTATTTAAATTTTGCAAGTAGATTTAGATCATGTCTAGCTAAGCATCCCTTCTAGGGTTTGCGATGAAGCTAGATCATGAGTAGGGGTTTCACATAGGATTCTTTCTTTTTCTTAGGATTTTTTTTTCTTCCTCTTTTGCCAAGAATTTTTGATGAACTACAGTTGGGTCAGAGTCCCTTCATAGTTCATGCTTGATTCAGTGCATAGGAGGAGAAAATCCTAAGGGATCTAGTTACTACTCCCCTGTAAAGAATCTTGATAGGTTATCGTTGGGCCTTAGTCCCTTCATAATCTATGCTTGGGAAAGACAAGAGGAGTAGTCGTTAGGATCAATAAGAAAAATTCTAGGTAGAATTCTCTAATCTAGATCTAGTGGATTAAAAAAACCCTAGATCCTTAGTCTTATTGTCTTTAGCAAATAACTTTCGATTTTTGATTTTCGTTAAAGCTCGCTTGAGCATAGATTTGAAAATTATTTTTAAACCAAGTCTCTGTGGGATCGACCCGTACTCGCTGGTCGTGCTACTCTGCACACTGTGTGCTTGCGGTTTTATTTACAAATTTTAAGATTTGCACATCAAGTTTTTGGCGCCGTTGCCGGGGATTTGACGTTTTAAATTATTTTCAAATATTTGTTCTTCGTGCTTTATAACTCTCTTTCTTTTTCCTTTAGGTTTCTAGATTTAGTTGGTGATTGTTGAAAAACTCAGGTACGCTTCTAATTTCTCTTTTATTATTTTTAGTTAATTACTTTTCCTTTTAGACCTAATCATTTTAATTAACTTAATCACAAAAAAAAAAAATAATAATAAAATAAAACAAAATAAAAGATATTTCATAATCGTGAAGTAAAATATCAAAATAAAAAAAAATTCTAAATTAAAATCTTTTACATTCTTGGTCATCTTGTTTATTTGCATTTATATTTTCATAATTAATCTAAGGGCATCAACCCATTAACAAGATAAGGTGGGGATTTCATTACCCTTCCTTAGCCCAAAAATTATCTCCATCATATTGCATTACCTAGACCTTTAATCTTAAAATCAATTAGACGTCAACCTTAAGGAATTCGAGCTCAATAGGACAAAGAATCCTAAGAGTTCTACTAAGTTTGAGTTGTTTGATTAGTTGGTGTCTAGGCAAGTCCCTGAGGGTGGTTTGTTAAATTGGTTCAGTTGCTGGCCTGGCCAACTCGTTTGGTGTCTAGAAAGGCAACGATGAGTGAACCTCCCACCTCTTATACTTACCTGGCTAACTAGTTGATCAATGTCCACTTGGAAGGCTTGAAGGGTCATCTTGGAACAGTTAGGAGCTGTCTAGATTTAGGTTAACCCTAAGATAGATTGAGTTTAATTTATTGTTTCACTTGTTTGAAAAATAAAAAAAAAATTTATTAAAATTTAAATTAATTTGGTTACTTTTTTTTAGATTTAGGACTCCTTAGGATCTTTTCTTTAGAATTTTTTCTCTTTTCTTTCTTTTTCTTATACATAACAATTTTTATAAAAAAAAAATTGTATAAACATCGAGAACCGTTCACCTCGTGTGTGGAGAAGAGTGTCGGGTCGTCTAGTTAGAATTGAGTCAATTCCTATTGTTCCAATGGCTGAACCAATCCAACCCATGACCCTTAAGGATTTGTGTTATCCAGTTGGCTCCATCCAACCATCTTGTATCAGGTTGCCACAACCCACAGCTAACAATTTTGAAATCAAACCTCAAATCATAAATATGCTTCCAAAATTCATAGGATTAGAGGATGCTTATATATTTATTAGAGAATTTGAGGAGGTATGTGCAACCATGAAACTGCAATTAACAGAGGATGAGGTCAAACTTAGATTAATCAACTTTGCCCTTAAGGATAATGCTAAGAAGTGGCTTTATAGTCTGCCAAACCATTCTGTCACTACCTGGGAGGGCTTTGTGAGAATATTTTTGAAAAAATATTTCTTCCATCATAAAATAGCTAGGATTAGGAATGAAATAAATCAATTTTACCAACTAGCTAGTGAATCATTTTGGAAGTACTTTGATCGTTTCAAGAATCTTTTGACCCAATGCCCACACCATGGAATAGAAACTTGGAGACTATGTCAGATCATCTATGAGGGGTTAGATTCAAACTCAAGAACCATGCTAGAGTCCATGTGCCAAGGCCAATTTATGGACAAAAAAACTACTGAAGCTTGGCAATTCTTAGAAGACCTAGCCGAAAAAAAATTACAGTGGGAAACAACTAGGGAACCTGATAAAGCTACACCTTCAAGAGGAGGAATGCATCAAATTCAACCAACCCTAGCATCAGAGGCCAAGATTGCAACCTTAACACGTAGATTGGAAGCCTTAGAATTACAGAGACCAGCCAATGTAAATCAAATATCTGCACCCATGTGTAAAGGGTGCAATGCACCAGACCATGTCTTAGAAGAATGTTCCTACTCGAATGAGTGTGTACAGGTGAATGCCACCTATCAAGGACCATTGAACAATCCTTATGCACCCACATATAACCCAGGTTGGAGGAATCACCCGAATTTCTCATGGTCCCAGAATCCTAATGTAGGCAATCCAAATTTCAATCAGCAAAATCTAAGGTCCAACCCAGTAATGAACAACCCGCCAGGCTTCCATGATAATGACAAGAAAATTACCTCTTTAGAGAAAAGCCTAGAAGCCATGATGAAGACACATACCAGCTTTATGCAAACCACGGTCAATTCATAAATAATAACACCCAAGCTATAGCCCGTCTGGAAATGCAAGTAAGTCAGCTGGCTTTGACCATTAGTGAACGAGAACATGGTAGGTTACCTAGCCAACCTGAGCCAAATCCTAGGAACCAAAATGATCCACGACCCCAACAAGGAAACCAAGTTAATGGTGTAAATGCCATTCATACCTTAAGATCGAAAAAATAAATAGACAATAAGGTAGTTGCACTTGATGATATAGAGGACTCATCTGCCGAGTCACCTTCTAAAACTACTACCTTTCAACCTCAAGCACCAGAAACTAAAAATTCACCTAGTCCAGTACTTAAAAGTCCTAGAGCTCCTTTTCCAAACAGACTGAAATCCAATAAATCTGAACATTTAGATAAAATTTTAGAGGTATTTAAACAAGTCCAAGTTAATATTCCTCTTTTAGATATAATCCATCAGGTTCCAACTTATGCCAAATTTTTAAAAGATCTTTGCACTAGGAAAAGGACCACTAATGTATCAAAGAAAGCATTTTTGGCTGCAAGTGTCAGTTCATACCTATCTAGCCATGTGCCAATTAAATATAAGGACCCTGGAGCTCCAACAATTTCTTGTGTTATTGGAGAAACCAATATAAAAAAGGCCTTGCTAGATCTAGGAGCTAGTGTGAATATCCTTCCATATTCGGTGTATGAGCAACTAGGATTAGAAAAACTTCAACCTACTGGGATCACATTACAGTTAGCCGATAGATCTCTCAGGATCCCTAAGGAAATGGTCGAGGATGTTCTGATAAAGGTTGAAAATTTTATTTTCCCTGTAGATTTTATTGTTTTAGAGACTGAGCCAGTTGCGAATCCTAAAGGACATATACCTGTCATTTTAGGAAGACCATTCTTAGCTACGGCCAATGCTGAAATCAATTGTCGAAATGGTCTAATGAAGTTATCCTTTGAGAATATGACCATTGAGCTTAATGTTTTTAACTTAGAACAGGAATCCTCTTCTCATGCTGATGTCAATATAGTCCAAGATGATATTTATGAATCCATTGACATTAGTGATGATGAAGTCGACCTAGAGTCTAACCCCTGATTAATCCATGAGTCTGAAGATGTCAATGAAATACTTAAAGAAAATCAGATTAATCAGGAATTGACACTTCCTACTGAACCAATCATTGAGATGGTGAAATCATCACCTAAACCATCGATAGAGGAAGCACCCATTTTAGAACTGAAACCCCTCCCAGAACATCTCAAGTATGCATATCTAGGACCCAAAGAAACTTTGCCTGTAATTATTGCATCAGACCTAGATCCCAAGCAAGAGGAGGAGTTAGTGTCAGTTCTAAAAGCAAATCAAGAAGCAATAGGTTGGACCATAGCAGATATCAAAGGAATAAGCCTTCTATAGTTCAACATAGAATATACTTAGAGGAAGAGGCTAAACCAACAAGAGAAGCCCAAAGAAGGTTTAATCCAGCTATGATGGATGTAGTTAAAAAGGAGATTCTGAAACTCCTAGATAGTGGAATAATTTATCCTATTTCTGATAGCTCTTGGGTAAGCCCAGTTCAAGTAGTACCCAAGAAATCTGGGGTAACAGTGGTCCAAAATGATGCAAACGAACTTATCCCAACTAGGACCCAAACGGGATGGAGTGTCTGTATAGACTATAGAAAGTTGAATGCTGCGACAAGGAAAGATCACTTTCCTTTGTCATTTATTGATCAAATGTTGGAAAGACTAGCCGGACAAGAGTTTTACTGTTTTCTTGATGGATACTCCGGTTACAACCAGATCTCCATAGCCGCTGAAGATCAAGAAAAGACTACATTCACCTGTCCATTTGGTACTTTTGCCTATAGACGAATACCCTTTGGACTATGTAATGCACCGGCAACCTTCCAGAGATGCATGATCAGCATGTTTTCAGATATGATAGAACGATTTCTAGAAATTTTTATGGATGACTTTTCTATTTTTGCCCTAACCTTCTCCGAGTGTCTGAATCACCTGCAATTAGTTCTAGAACGATGTAAGGAGAAGCACTTAGTTCTCAATTGGGAAAAATATCAGTTTATGGTCAAACAGGGAATAGTTCTTGGCCATGTCATTTCTAAAAAGGGGATTGAAGTGGACAAGGCCAAAATAGATCTAATTGCAAGTCTTCCACCACCTAAATCTGTGAAAGAAATACGTTCATTTTTAGGTCATGCTGGATTCTATAGAAGGTTTATTGCCAACTTTAGCAAAGTAGCACGTCCACTGACTAATCTTTTGGCAAAGGATACCAAATTTAAATTTACTCATGAGTGCTTGGAATCTTTTGATTTCTAAAAAAAGCACTTGTATCAGCTCCAATCATTCATCCTCCTGTTTGGTCTGAACCATTTGAATTAATGTGTGATGCGTCCGATCATGTTGTGGGCGCAATCTTAGGTCAACGGATAAATAAGCTGTCTAGAGTGATATATTATGCAAGTAAAACCTTAAATGATGCGCAGCTTAGCTACACCACAACTGAGAAGGAGTTCCTTGCCGTTGTCTTTGCTTTAGAGAAATTTAGATCTTATTTGGTTGGGACCCACACCATTGTTTACACCGATCACTCAGCCATTAGACATCTCCTAGCAAAGAAGGATGCCAAGACACGCTTAATCAGATGGATTTTGCTCCTTCAAGAATTTGACCTAGAAATTAGGGACAAGAAAGGCACTGAGAACGTTGTAGCAGATCATTTGTCCCGAATTTCAGTCGCACCATCTAGTGAACCACCCATCAATGAATCTTTCTCAGATGAGCAACTCATGTCTGTGTCTACTGAACCTTGGTTTGCTGATATTGTAAATTATTTAGCCATAGGTAAGATACCTTCTCATTGGACTAAGCAGGATAAATATAAATTCTTTGCCCAAGTGAAGTATTTCATTTGGGATGATCCTTATCTTTTTAAACAATATCCTGATCAAATTATTAGAAGGTGTATCCCAGATAACGAAGTCATGAATATTTTATCTTTTTGTCATGATCAAGCATGTGGGGGTCACTTCGCGTCTAAGAAAACTGCTGCTAAGGTTCTCCAATGTGGTTTTTATTGGCCCAATTTGTTTAAGGATGCTCATGAATATTGTAAAAGTTGTGCTTAATGTCAGAAAATGGGTCGAATCACCAAGCGACACATGATGCCACTCAACCCAATCTTGATAGTTGAAGTTTTTGATGTTTGGGGGATCGATTTTATGGGACCATTTTCAAATTCTTTTGGAAATGAATATATTCTAGTAGCAGTTGATTATGTTTCAAAATGGGTAGAAGCAATTGCATGTAGAACACCCGATAGCAAAATGGTCATTAAGTTTCTTAAAGAAAATATTCTCTCTCATTTCGGTATTCCTAGGATAATCATTAGTGATCGGGGAACCCATTTTTGTAACCGACCTTTTGCAATATTGATGAAAAAGTATAATGTCACCCAGAAATTGGCCACACCATATCATCCTCAAACTAGTGGGCAAGTTGAAGTGTCAAACCGATAAATCAAACAGATCCTGGAAAAAACTGTTAGTGCCAATAGAAAGAATTGGTCTTTGAAATTAATTGATGCACTTTGGGCATACCAAACCGCTTTCAAGACCAATCTAGGAATATCTCCTTATAGGATTGTGTTTGGTAAACTATGTCACTTGCCTATTGAGATAGAACACAAAACCATGTGGGCCATCAAACAACTAAATACAAATTTGAACGATGCTGAAAACCATAGGAAGCTTCAGTTGAATGAATTAGAAGAACTTAGAAATGAAGCCTATGAAAATGCAAGGATATACAAGGAACGAACCCAAGCATTTCATGATCAATCAATTATGAGAAAAACTTTCAATATCGGACAAAAGGTGCTCTTATATAACTCTAGATTACATCTGTTTTCAGAAAAGCTTAGGTCTAGATGGACAGGACCATTTTTAGTAAAGGAAGTCTTTTCACACGGAGCTGTTGAGATAGAAAACCCAAGTAATGGTGTTATCTTTAAAGTTAATGGTCAACGATTAAAATCATTCTTGGAATTACCTGTCGAGACTGTTGAAGATGCCATGGTTCTTTATGAACCAACTTATTCTGATTAAATTGCTTCGAGGTTTGGTCTGGCTGAAGACATAAAACTTAGCGCTTCTGGGAGGCAACCCAGCTTATTTAATTTCTAATACTTTCTTTGTTTTCAGTTTGCTTAGGACAAATAAATTAGATAAACTCCATTGGGGACAATGTCGGTCAAGTTGGGGGGAGAGCTTGAACAAAATCAGGTGTTATCATTTCTTTTTCTTCCACTATGAGTTATTTCTTGCATTTAATATATTAAAAAAAATTGAAATAAATTAATCTAGAAAAAAAATAAGAGTAAGTTAGAAAGTATTTGCTAATAAATGTAGTGAGTCACGGAGAAGATTAGCTGGTTAGACTCTTGGTGGCCTAGGTCATTTAAAGACTATTAGCACTTCCAATTGCACATGCACACTAACAAGATAAAGTAGGTGTTAATTGTAAGGCCAATTAAGGATTTGAGTATTATTTAAATTAGATAATTTTCTCTACACCCCAATTGAAGAAATTTGAATTTAAGGAAAGAGCTACCTGCCTGAAATAAAATGCAAAATACAAAGTAAATGTGGATTGCCCTAAGCCTAGTAACTGGGTCTCTTCACCTAAGTCAAGTGTTGAGATTCGCGTCAAACGATGGTGGGAAGGCCAGGATGCTCAGCAAAAAAAAAAAAAAAAACAGTGTGAAAGCTACCTTAGTTCTTTGTTTAATCTGGGGTGTATAGAAAATTAATCGAACTAAGTTATGAAAAATGATACAATTGGCCTGTACAAGTTAATACTGAAATACTAAGTTAGTTATCACTCACACAAGTGCTATAAAACTTTAAGTATACTCTAAGAAAGCTCCTAAGTAGACTGACTACCGATTCTAATTCGAAGCTCATTACTTAGTAATACTAGAAAACTTCTTGAATTTTGATCTTAAATTAATTTGCAAAGGAAGGATCTTTTTGAAATATGATCTTATTTTGGTACATTGCTAAGGGACTAGCAATGATTAAGTTGGGGGGTGTGATTTATGTCACAAATTGACATAAAAAGTATCAATTAATATCTAAATTATCTAACTTTATTAGAAAATTGATACTTGTTATTATATTGTACAGAAGAAGAGGTTATCAATAGAAAGAACAAGGAAAGAGGATTCCAACGGTATAAATTTTAAGCAAAATGGAGTTAAATTGACCCAGGAATTGAAGAATAAAGAAAGAAGACTCAATTGGGTCAAACCCGAGTTAAATCAGGTCAAAATTGATCAAAAATCAACTGATTTGGTGATCTGGTTAGCCGCCTGGTCCACAGCAACAGGCGCCTGGACCATGGACCCATCGGCGCACCATAAACCAGCCAATCAGCGAGTCTCGGCTCACCGCAATGCATCGCGAGCCCGATCCACGCGCACGGTCCAGGGCTCATGAGAAGAGAGAAGAAGGTCCGAAGGGCAACCTGGTAACTTCACATCACTCGATGGTCCGATCTTCTCTGATCAAGATCCAACGCTCCACATTTTTGCGCCATCGGATGGCCACCATCGCAGTCGATCAAGATCCAACCGTAATCAAGGCAGTTGCAAGAATCAATAAACACTAGGACAACACGGGATCCTTCTGCAGCGCGATCCAACGGACAAAATCTTCCAGCGCCTTGATCGGACGGTCTGCGATGCATCCGACCTGATCCCATCTCTGCAGCATGATCCAACGGCAGTGCTTCACCCAGATCATGATCCGACGGCCCAGAATCGCTTCTGGCTTGATTTATTAGATGAATTGGGTCCTTTAGATGAAGATCGGATGACTGAAATAATTTTTAGGATTTCTTGATGGATTTAAGTACTTTTTGAGCAAGATTTGAGCTCCTAAACCCCCCTAACAGCCCTCTAAAACCTCTTAGTCCCACATCTAAAGTTTTGAAAACCTTATAACCCCCAAATACCTATAAAAAGCCCCCAAAGGCCCTTGTTTTAATGATGTTTTCCTTCCGATCAAGCTTGTAATCCTAGATAGTGGGGTTTTTAGCTTTCTTCTCAAGCCTCGAGCTTTGAGGTATTTGTAATAAATTTTTTTTATATAAAATCTTATTTTTATGCAATTTTATCTCTTTACATTATGCAATTTATTTTTCTTGCAATTAGGATAGTTTAATTTATGCAATTTAATTTTATGCAATTAGGTTAGTTTAAATTATGCAGTTTAAATTTATGCAATTAGGATAGTTTAATTTATGAAATTAGGATAATTTATTTTTCTGCATTTAAATTTTGTAAGT
Source organism: Elaeis guineensis (assembly GCF_000442705.2). Taxonomy (NCBI): domain Eukaryota; kingdom Viridiplantae; phylum Streptophyta; class Magnoliopsida; order Arecales; family Arecaceae; genus Elaeis; species Elaeis guineensis. The sequence continues at coordinate 132,591,657 of NC_026000.2, forward strand.
AGATTTAGATCATGTCTAGCTAAGCATCCCTTCTAGGATTTGCGATGAAGCTAGATCATGAGTAGGGATTTTACATAGGATTCTTTCTTTTTCTTAGGATTTCTTTTTCTTCCTCTTTTGCCAAAAATTTTTGATGAACTACAGTTGGGTCAGAGTCCCTTCATAGTTCATGCTTGATTCAGTGCATAGGAGGAGAAAACCCTAAGAGATCTTAGTTACTACTCCCCTGTAAAGAATCTTGATGGGTTATCGTTGGGCCTTAGTCCCTTCATAATCTATGCTTGGAAAAGATAAGAGGAGTAGTCGTTAGGATCAATAAGAAAAATTCTAGGTATAATTTTCTAATCTAGATCTAGTGGATTCAAAAAACCCTAGATCCTTAGTCTTATTGTCTTTAGCAAACAACTTTCGTTTTTCGATTTTCGTTAAAGCTCGCTTGAGCATAGATTTGAAAATCATTTTTAAATCAAGTCTCTATGGGATCGACCCGTACTCGCTGGTCGTGCTACTCTGCACACTATGTGCTTGCGGTTTTATTTACAAATTTTAAGATTTGCACATCAATTTTCAACTCTTGAAAATATGAATTAACATTCCTACTAACTCAAAGGATGTATCACAGACATAATGTACACAATATGATAGTAGAATAATTTTTTTATTCATTTATAGTCAAAATTATAAATTTGCCCTTACATTTGTATAGGAATGTATCAGCCAATCTAGCATCTAGGGCACACATCTAACAAACTTCCACTTGACCTAATCCCAATTGGCTACATATCTAAGTCCCATCTTCTCAAGGTGGACTTCGATCTTCTGTTGGCCTAATGGCTTTGTCAGTGGATCTGCCACATTATCTGTGGAGTCGACTCTCTTAACCTCGACATAACCCTTTTTGAGGTAATCACGGATCAGATGGAATCGCCGCTCGATATGGTTGGACTTCTGGTGAGACCTTGGCTCCTTAGCTAGGGCTATGACGCCATTATTGTCACAGTAAAGAGGGATGGCATCCAATGATATCACTCCAAGCTCTGTGGCAAACTTCTTGTACCAGAATACCTCCTTCACAGCTTTCGATGCAGCAATATACTCTGCCTCCATGGTGGAATCAGCAATCACTGTCTGCTTGAAACTCTTCCAGCTAACTACACCACCATTGTAAATGAATAGACTCCCAGATGTCGACTTTCGATCATCTATATCAGACATAAAGTCTGAGTCTGTAAATCTCTGAACCTGGAGTTCTCCATTCCCAAAGACTAGAAATGTATCCTTAGTCCTTCTCAAGTACTTAAGGATATATTTCACAGAAGTCCAGTGCTCTTCGTCTGGATTCGACTGATATCTGCTTGTGACACTCACAGCATGGGCTATATCAGGTCGTGTACATAGCATGGCATACATGAGGCTCCCTATTACGGAAGCATAAGGGATCTTGCTCATGCGTTCAATCTCCTCAGGTGTGCTAGGGCACATCTTCTTGGAGAGATGAATGTCATGTCTAAAAGGTACTAAACTTCTTTTGGAGTTTTTCATGCTAAACCTTTTTAGCACCTCCTCTAAGTACATCTTCTGTGAAAGTCTCAGCATCCTATTTGGTCTATCTCTATAGACCTTAATACCCAGTATAAAGGATACCTCTCCTAGATCTTTCATAGAGAACTCCTTAGACAACCATATTTTGACTGAGGTCAACATGAAAATATCATTCCTAATTAGGAGGATGTCATCTACGTACAGTACGAGGAAGACAACTGCGCTCCCACTAACCTTCTTGAACACACATGGTTCCTCCTCATTCTTGATGAAACCAAACATTTTGATCACATCATTGAAATGAGTATTCCAGCTCCGAGATGCTTGCTTAAGTTCATAAATGGATCTTTGCAGCTTGCAGACCTTGTGATCATCATCATTGGATGTGAAACCAAGCGGCTGTTCCATATAGATATCTTCCTCAAGATATCCATTTAAGAATGCCGTTTTCACATCCATCTATCATATTTCATAATCGAAATAGGCTGCAACAGCAAGCAATGTGCGAACGGATTTTAGCATGGCTACGGGCGAAAAGGTATCCTGATAGTCAATGCCTTTGCGTTAACTATAACCTTTCGCGACGAGCCTAGCCTTGAATGTCTTCACATTTCCATCTGCACCTATCTTTCTCTTGAAGATCCATTAACACCTAATAGGTACAATACCTTCAGGTGGATCTATCAAGGTCCAGACTTGGTTTGAGTGCATTGAGTCAATTTTTGATCTCATTGCCTCTAACCATTTTTCGGAGTCGATATCTGATATCGCCTCATCATAGATCTTGGGGTCATCACCATGAGCTTCATTTTTCGTGAGGAATATTTTCTCTACATCCTCTTGTATGGTACCTAAGTACCTTTCAGGAGGATGAAAAACCCTAGTTGATCTATGAGGTGGAAGAGGTTGTGTTAAGACCGGTTCTAATTGATTGGGTTCCTCAGGTTCTTTAGCTCGTTGTCTTAGGAGATATTCTTTTTGAGCTTAATTATTCTTCCGATGCCACTATCTTGAATAAACTATTTTTCAAAAAAAAATAGCATATCGATTCACAATCACATTGTGATCTTTCGGAATATAAAAATAGTATCCTAATGACTCTTTAGGATATCCTATGAACCGAGCTCTCAAAGACCTGAACTCTAACTTGTCCGCCTGCTGTCTCTTGACATGAGCCGGACAACCCCAAATTTTGAGATGACTCAGACTTGACTTCTTACCATGCCATATCTCATACGGTGTGGTAAGAACGATTTTAGAGAGAATCCTATTCAATACATAAATTACTGTCATGAGATAATGTCTCTAAGAAAACTCAGGGAGGTCTGTGAAGCTCATCATAGAACGGACCATATCTAATAGGATCCAGTTCCTCCATTCTGAAACTCTGTTGAGTTATGGTATTCCAGGTGGAGTCCATTGAGAGACTATACCATTATCCTTAAGATAGTTTAGGAACTCCAGACTAAGGTATTCACCTCCTCGATCTGATCGAAGAATCTTAATGGGCTTTTCTGTTTGTTTTTCTACCTCATACCTAAATTTTTTGAACTTTTCAAAGGTTTCAGACTTGTGTTTCATTAGAAATATATATCCGTACCTTGACATATCATTAATAAAGATAATGAAGTAGACATAGTTGCCTCTAGCCGGCACATCAAATGGACCGCACACATCCGTATGTACTAGGGCAAGTAGGTCTGTGGCCCTTTCCCCATGTCCCACAAAAGGGAGCTTGGTTATTTTGCATTGAAGGCATGATTCACAAACTGGATATGACTTGAAAGTCAACAGACTCAATAGCCCAAATTTCTTCAATTTGTTAACCCTGTCTTCCGCTATACGACCTAGCCTTAGGTGCCATAGATACCTATCATTTAGACTATCTCTAGACCTTTTAATTCTTATGGCATTCATATTTTTCTCGATATTAAATACAGATACATCAATATGTAGCTGATAGAGACCATTAATAAGAAAATTATTTGTAACTTTATTATTTTTATAAAATATGTTATAATGGTCCTTATGAAAGCTAATCACATAGCCTTCTTGTGCTAAACATGAAACAAAAATCAAATTTCTGCTTGCTGCAGGCACATAATAACAGTCTCTAAGAACTAAATCTAGTCCTAACGGTAATCGCAGAGGGTAGGCTCTCACGGTCACAGCAGCAACTCTTGCTCCATTTTCGATGCGTAGGATCATATCCCCATCCCTCAGCCTCCTGCTCTCCTCAAGACCCTGCATAGAAGTGCACAAATGAGCACTAGAACCAGAGTCAAGTACCCAACTGGATGCAGAAAAAATCGTAAGATTAGATTCTACAACGAGCATACCTCCAGAAGGACCATCCTTCTTGTTCTTCAGGGTGGCCAGATACTGAGGACAGTTCCGTTTCCAATGGCGGTCTGAATTGCAATGAAAATATTTTTCCTTTTCACCAGCCTTCTTCTTCGGTTCCATCTTCTTCCTTTTTCCATCCACCTTCTGCTTTTTCGCAGACTTTTTCTTCTTTCCAAAAGATTTTCTCTTGGAAGAAGTCCACTCCATAGTAAGGACTGAGTCTTTTGAACTCATCAAAGAAAGCTCAGACGTAACCAACATATTCATTAACTCAGCCAAGGATTGAAGGATCACATCAATCTGAAAATTCTTATCTAAGATGACACCGAGCTTCTTAAGCTCCTCAAGATTCTTGATCATTATCAAATAATGATTTTGGACTGACTGCCCATCATACATTTTAGCCTTAAAAAGCTTTTGGCAGACTTGATACTTGGTTGCGCGACTTTGTTCACCAAACTCTTATAGGTGAGCCAACATTTGGCGATAGTCATCATGTTCTCATACTGGCGTTGCAAGTCATCAGACATGACACCCAATATGTAGTACCTGGTTTTGTTATCGTCATCCATCCACCTTTTCAGAGACGCTCTCTGCTCAGCAATCGGACGTGCTGGCATGGCAGGTGGGTCCTGATCCAAGACATGAGTCAGTTTTTCAGAACCCAGAATAATTCTGTAGTTCCTCAATCAGTCCTTGAAATTAGATCCAATTAATCTGTGGGTATCTAGTATTTTGGTCAGGAGGTTGGATGCAGACATGTTTTCTGTAGAGAGTCAAGAGTTTCTAGTTAGATTTTATAATCAAACTTAACCAATTTGTTTAGGAGTTTTATTTTTAAATAAATTAGGCTCCCACTATTTTCTCAGATCCCTACACTTCCTAGGTAGAGATGTGAAAATCTTTGTGATTAGTGATTTCTAATGGATGGTGCGGTCTCACCGACTGGCTCACCACCTCACCTAACAGTTATTGATGATGGGTCAACCGATAAGTGGACAACTCTTGTCCAATGATTCTCTAATCATGGTGTATCCAAAACTTGATCTCTAATTCATGAAGCTCACCGTGCCCGAAATATTGTTCCAATCTTTAGTTAAGTCAGACCCACCATTTGCATGAATTAGATTCCTGATTGGGTCCCTCACCGTATCCGAAATATTGAGCACAACCCATCCTCTAATCCGTAGCATCCAATGCCTAATAGACATGATTGCATCTTTTCGGTGCAACTGAGCCACTATAACCAGTCAAGAATAATCAACCCCGGGAAGGGCCCGCACATTCACAATGGTGGAAGACCTTAGACTTAATATTTTCTTAGGAAGATTTGATTTAGGTCTCATTAAACTTGACTTGACATAGTCATAATAATTATGACTAACCTAGTGACATGGGCTAGCTCGAATTGTTAGCCACCTCAAATCAGAACTAGGTCGACACATATGGCCAGGTAAGTGAGACCGGTGGAAGGGATATGCCATTAACTTGACAAGAACGCATTCGAGTCGAGTAGCTCCCAATTGAAAATCAGTCGGTCACGTCTTCCAACTTACCTTAGACACCAAATTATCGAACCAGAATCAATTGGGTTAATCTACAATCCAGGCTCTAACCATTGAGCCAAATTAGGTCTTAACTTGATCAAGTCACATCTAAATGTAATTTGACTTTGACCTAGACTTAATCCTATTAGGCTGGTCAATTATTAGCTTTCATGATCCCACCTAACTAATTTTTGATTCAGTTTGATCAACCGCTAGACCTAATTGAGCTACCTAAGTCCGAACCCAATTTTATGAAAATGACTTAGATCTGAAATTCTCAATTTTAGACCTAATTTAATTTCATAAGCTTAATTCATTAATTAAGTCTTGGGTTCATATACAAAATATGTAAAATAAATCTTAAGATTTCAGGATCTAGGGTTTTGCAGAAAAGTAAGTTTGATTTCTGATTAAGGATGAACGTGCAGCACCCCTACACGCCATAAGAATACCCCATTGAATGGGAGGAGAGGGTCTTAAACCCTACTTATTCTTATGACCGGACGGTCATGAGGAACACCTTAATTAGAAATATTGATTTAACTACAAAACTAGTTAGATCTAAGTTACATATCACATATATAATTTCAGATCTAACTTATACATGCTTTGCATACATCTCATGTATTAAAATCTGATCTAATTAGCATACTTTTAGATCTGAAACATCACATGTAACATCTAAAAAATAAGATTTAAATTAAACTATTCAATATAAAATCTATTCTAGACAGTTACTAGAATAATTCTACAACTAGTCTAGGCATGCAGCAGATCAATCTTATGAATTAATTAAATTTTATTTTTTATTTTTTGATCTGAATATAATATTTATAATATTAGAAAATTAGAGAATAAATTAGATCTAATTTATATTTTAATCATATTAAAATATAAAACTTCAAGACTATTCATAATTTAAACTATTCTTAGTCTAGTCATGCATCTCATACATGTTAGATCTACTTAGATTTAATTTTATTTTTTTTTATTTTAGATCCAATAATATCTGATGTGACATCTGAAATCTATTAATATCAAATAAATAAAAATAAAAATTAGATCTGAAATAGAGCCATCAACCTGGCTCTGATATCAATTGAAGGAAAAATCACCTTTTTCCTTATAGGATCTTCCAGATCTAATGAGATCTGGGGCATAATATTTTAAAAAAAATTATCCTACAATATTTTAGATCTAAGATCTATTAGATCTAATTTTTATTATCTAATATTTAATCTAAAATTAAATCTAAAACTTGAGGATTAGAGAAATACCTCTAGGGTAACTAGATTACCCTGTAGATGATCGCAGTAATACCGGAGGTTCAAAAATAGCCACGCAGTCGCCTGGCCTCTACCGGTATCCACTCAAGTAGAATCTAGATCATCTTCTCCTTGCAAATTTCTACTCCAAAAATTAGATCTGGATCTAATCTAGAAGATCTTTAACAGATCTTCTGAAGCTGGAGCAGCAGCTTCTCGACAAATCCCTGCAGCCTTCTGATCAGGGAGCCACCACACCTTGGACAAGTACCAGATGGATGCCCAACTTTCTAAACTTGAAGAGGGAAGAGAGAGGACCAGAGGGGGCATGGAGAAGTGGAGGGATATCAGGCTTTTGCTGGGTATTGAGCAAATTCTAAAAACCCTAGATGCAGACAGGGTTTAAATAAACCTTGCTGCGCCATGTAGTGCCACATCATCGATCAATCAAAAAATTTTAATTAATTCTGAAAAAATTTTGATTGGTGGAGTGATGTTATCTGATCATATCAGATAAAAACCCCATCAAACCCTCCTACTGTTGGTGCCAACACTGGATAAACATAGTGAGATTGGCGCCCAACAGTTTGAGTCGATCAAGGCATAGAGTCCTCATCTCATGAGACTCTATCCTTATCCACATGGGGCGCACGCCCAATCTAATCTTGGCACCCACTTTGAGGTCTAATTTAGCAGGTAGACACTCCACAAAAACTCTCTAATGACCTCTTGCCAAGTGACCTTCAGTTCAAGATCCATAAGTCAATGTTTGACCGATGTCCTAAATGAGAAATGACAGGTGACAGAAATTGACAGGTGTTGTCTTAAATTCATCTCATGAATTAAGACAAGATTTTTTTGAGCTGGACTGGCTCCAGTCAGACTGAGAGAAACCTTCTCAAGGTTCTCTGGGTGAGTCAAATCATATTTGGCTCGATCGAGATGAAAAAGATTGCACAAGGAGAAAGTTAGGCTCAATCGTGTGCTAGCATGATTTTCTTGAACCTAATTAGATCTAATCCAAATCAATCGAACTGGACTAGGTCAATTGATGACATCCAGACTCTAACTCTTATTTGTGTGACCTAGTTAGGTTCATTTTCGTATGGTAATGAAACATGTCGTGATCTCATCATCGACATCATCGAAACTCCTTTCGATGGATCAGAACTCTTCTGATTCAGACAATTAGAATGATCGATCATCAAGATCATTCTAATTGCTCCCAAAATCTATCAGTGACACCTAGCAGTATATGGTGGCAACCCATCAGAAATGAAGACGAACCTCTTGGTGCAGCTACCTGTGTAATTGAGTTCTTCTATCATGAGTTCCGACTGAATTAGGGTTAAGGTGAACTCGTCAAACCCAACATCAGTCATATGAATCAATCGATCGATCCAAGTTCGATGTAAAATCCTAATGAAAAACTTTTTTCCATTATTTCACACTGCCATGGCCATGGGCTTAAAGACTCAATCTTTCGATCATCATATGACTACTCCTCTTATCTATCGAGGTTGATGATCCCATCTTGGTGCAATCTGGTTCCTACAATGAATATACTACAGGCAACATACACCTCAGAATTTTGAATGGCTAGAAGATCGAGTTATAGTGTAGTCAAACTATAACACACTCAAGGTGAACTGTCGATGTACCTCAGGTCAAAGAACTAGACATACAGCTGCAGCATCGAGCTAGTCATCGACGAGAAGGTAGACTTCCTTATGACTGCTCGAGGTGGTCATGCTCAGTACTTTCATTCTCAACGAATATCTGTACTCTCACTCCGGTATCTCCACACCGTAGACTCAAGACTCATCTATCCTAAGAAAGCGATCGTACACTAACCTTTCGGATCGATCACCATTCTCGTGATGATCCTATAGTCAGGAGCTGTTTATGAGTTAGTTATGTAAATTCATGCCTTAAATTTTCAACTCTTAAAAATATGAATTAACATTCCTACTAACTCAAAAGATGTATCACAGACATAATGTACACAATGTGATAGTAGAATAACCCTTTTATTCATTTATAGTCAAAATTATAAATTTGCCCTTACATTTGTACAGGAATGTGTCAGCTAATCTGGCATCTAGGGCACATATCTAACATCTCCCTCTCCAGATCTCGAGCGGACGGCCTCGGATCCCTCCTCTCCTCTGCCCAACGGACCGCAATCATCTTCCGCACTGCCTCAAGCCTCGAGTCCAAGATCCCTCACAGTGCTATCAGCTTGTTCGCGTCGTCGAGGAAGGAGATGTCGAGGCGATCGGCCTCCTCCGATGCCTTCGATGCTATCGCTTTGGTGGCGTCTTTCTTCTCGACGGCACCGGGATTGGAGTTGTCGAGGGTGATCTAGTTCTTGGGGAGCTTCTTGTGGGCGGGGCTTCGAGGTAGTGGTGGATGGTGTCTTTGATCCTGGAGCGGTCGGGCGGCCAGGTGGTGAGTTCGTCAGTGTCGGAGGTGTAGGAGATGAGGGCAAGCTCGACGTCGTAGAGAGTGGCGAGCTCGTCCGCCTTCTTGCAAAGGGTCTTCGTCCGATTCTTGATGGATCGCTAGCGGGATTTCTCACTTCGATCGTCGCCTTTGCGATTGTTGGTACCACCGTTGCCTTGGGGAGGAGCCATTGCTTTTGATAGAAGGAAAGGGAAGAATGAAAGAGGAAGGAAGACGAGGGACTCTAGTTCTCCCGCCAAGAAGGAAGGAAAAAGACAGGGACTTGGAACAGAGGGAAGAGTGGTTCTCCTCCACGGGGAATCGTAGGCTGCTTAGAACAACGGATGCTTGTGATTTTTTCTCTCTTTTGGGTAAGCAATGAAACTGTGAGCCATATTAAACTGAAATAGCAGTTTACGTCCCGTTAACATAGACACGATACGTACTTAGATGATTTTGAATTTAGGATAAATAATTTTAGATTATAAATAAATAAATGATATGATAAATTTATGTCTTCAACGAATTGATCTACGTAATTCATTTTGATTTATTTAACTAAATAAATTAAAATATATTATCAAATTATATAATATACTTAAATATATTTAATATATTTATTTTAAAATTATTTGAAAATAAATAAAAAATAAAAAATTTATAATCTTAACTTAAAACAAATAATGATGGAATTCAAAACTGTGAATTAGTATAGCAAATAACTAAATTATTTTTATATTATTTTAATTTTTTAACTAATTTTTTTATTATTTTAATTAAATTTTATAAATAAATTAAATAATTAAATTGATCATTAGACAGATCATGTCTTTATTTGATCTGTCAACACGACTATTAATCATGTTAGATGGATTATATTATATCAATCTATAAATATTCATATCGTATTCATATTTTACATATCAATTTATTTAAATAGATTGTGTTTGGATTGAACTAATTTGTGTTACGCTCCCGAGTCATCCACAGTTGCCAACCATAATTGTAGTGGACAGACCCAATATTTTATGGGAATAATTGTACATGAGTAACTCACTTGGGAAAGGACTTATAGTGTACAAAAGATGCTAGTAAACAAGAAAGCTCTTAGAATTTTGACTTGGAGTTTGACAATATTGGAAGCTGAAGCCAAGTGTTGAGTCCAGAGCACAAGCCAACCTTTTGATTATAGTGTTTCCAAAAGAGAGTGGCTGCGACTAGGTCTGTGTACCATAATTCATTCCATCATAAACAAAAAGTTATTGAACGGATCACGAATACGCCACAATGTAATGTAGTAATAGGTAAGAGGGACCAGCAAGAAATGGCCCCGAGTAACAGGAGGAAACCTGTTAATTACTGCTATCACCCAATCCTCCAGTATGCCATTGGATGTTGCCAACCAAATCCCATCACAAGTTTTGGCAAATGAATCATCATCTGGGATAGTATACCGGAGCGATACAGTTATAAGCAATATAGGATAACACAGATACCTGGAAGCAGTTGAAAAAATGGAAGCAAAGGAAGGAGAAAGTGCAGTATCTGTTAAGGAACCCTGCAGAACCTGAAGTTAAGTGCTCAGATACCTGAAACATCACCTGGGAGGGTTAGAGTAACCACATTGATGCATATTCTTCCATGAACAGCCATACAAATCCTTTGGCAATTTAAAGCTCCAATCATTAGGAACAGGATGACTGTAAAGCAGGGAAGTAGTGGGTATACAATATAGCAATCCAGCAAAGCTATAGGCTCTCCTGTTGGATTCAAATAAAATCATTTGAGATAATAACCAGCATAACGTAAGAGGTTTTAACTTGGAGCACCTGAACATATAGTCATAGCACAAGGCCAAACTCGTATTGAGTAAAGCCTGTTCTACCAGAAAGGAAATATGTAGCAGTGCTTCCATCTGAGAACCAAAAATTGCCTCATTAAAGACTATGCAGTAAATCCCATCAGAGTTATCTTGTACTAAACCATCCTCATGATCTGAGAGCTTCAAGCAATAGCAATGCTTTTGATGCAATATTAAATAATAAGTAGTTAAAAGCCCAAGTAACGTCATATCGGGGTCAACAAATGGCATCAAATTGTCAAAGATATATTCTTGCTCATTATTTTCATGCTTCTCTAATGGTAGTCTGAAATCTGAGTCACCAAGTTTGGAAATCTCCTTCTTTCTCAGCCTCAGCAGTCAATAACTAGATGAGGTAAAGTAGAAAAAAGGCAGCCCCAGAACACAACAATAAGAAAAATTCCTTGATTCAAAGTAAGACAGAGGAACCATTATTAACTGATATCCCAAGTCAAGCACCACGAAAAAACGGTACTCCATAAGCATCAGCATGAAGTAATAATTCAAAGTCAGACTATGCATAACAAGTACAATCGCTGTCTAAGGCTTGGTGGGCTAAGTGGGATAAATTTGTCAAAAATTCAAACAATGCGGGCAAAGAAGTAGGAATGAAATTTATCCGGCAAATATTACTTAATAACTGCCAGCAATTCCGAGCAAACACGCAATTTATAATCACGTGCTCAATGTCTTCCACATCTGCCTGGCATAGATCACAATAAGAGGTCATTAACCCAATGATGTTGTGGTTGGCCAATGTGCTCTTGCAAGGAAGCCTTCTCCATTGAAGTTTCCAAAGGAAAGTTTTAACTCTTGGTTGCACCAATAATTTCTAGAGCCAAGCAAAGTTTGGCAAAGCTGGGATGAGTTAATGGTTGAGAATCTATAGAAATCTTTAAGCTTGACTAGAGATGACTTAGAAGAGGCCCATACTAACTGATCTAACTAAGATATTAGGGGGATGGGAATAGTAAGGATATGATTGATAAGATTTGATGAAAATAGTGTAGGAGTTGGTGTGGTGCTCCCAAGCCTTGGAAGGCCATGGAGAGGTGGAGGACCTTGAGAGTTTTGAGTGACACTCAAAAGACCTGGGGACACAAGGTGGAGTAAGGAATCAGCCAAGGGATGAAGACTGCAGGGAAGAAGCAACTTCAGTAGGTTAGTCGGCTTAATTTGAAACTAGATCAACTAAGTTCCAAGATGAGTTGACTCAATCTCAGAAGAGTCAACTATGTCTCAAGATAAGAGGTCAGACAAAAGACAGCATCTCGAGATTTTTGGCATGACACTCAAGTGAGTCGACTCAGCCTCATTGACTCAGTCTGAGATTGAGTCAACTTAGTTATATAGGCAGAACTGCACGGGATTTCTGCATGGCTCTAGGATCAAATTTGATCCTAGGGGTCTTAAGGCCTAATTTGAGAGGTTTTAAGGGGGCTAACCAAAGATTTGGACTGAGATTAAGTCTAAGGAATAAGACTATGCATGACTTGAGCTTGGGTAAGTGCTTTCATGTATGGATTAGCCTAAAGAGTTTTTTGAGCTCAAGTTTATTTAACCCATTGTATTGGTATATATGCAAGTCATTGTAATACCAAAGTAGGATAGAATAAATAAAGAGCTTTTTCTCTTGAAACTCTAGCCGCCATCTCTCTCTCTCTCATGTTTTCATCCACGATCCAATCAGGCTTCCACATTCTTCTTGTCTCTTCTTTAGGTTTGCTAGATTAATATCCAGTTTCATACAAGATATCGATTGGTGGCTGGTATCCGAGAGGTACCAAGTTCAAACAATTAGTATCAAAGCCAGATTGAGCATGGAGGAGGAAGAAGAGAGGATCAAGGAGTTTTCTGCAGTAGAGGTTCAGCAGTAAGGTTTCAGTTCTAAGATTTTCTCCAGATTTTATGAGGAAGGAAGAGATTTGAGGGCTGCTGTCTGTCACGCCCCAAATCCGGGACATAACACGGCCATGCTACCGAGGGATGGAACCCACGATAACATGAAGCCAATCCATCATAATCATCTAAAATCCGTCAAATAAAAAGATTCAATTCTATTATTCATCAAATAATCGAACCAATATTGGTTCAGAGCATCTAAATCCAAAAGCAAGTACTAACCCGAATCTCAACATTCATAAATAACTACAAATCCATGATTATAAAATAAATTAAACTTCTGCTATCAAATTTTTCAACTTGCTATGCCGATCTTCAAGCTTGGATTCCTTTTGCCGATCCTAACCTTATTTCTCTGTTCAAACAAAAAAAAATAAAAAGAATATGAGCTACACTAGCCCAGTAAGTAGAACTTGCGCTTCCTTATCGGATCAAACATAAGTTTTTCATGATAATACAATATTTAGAAAATAACAGGTAATACAAAATAAAGCATTTCATAGAGCATATAACAAAACAAGTTATAAATTCATCATGCATGTATAAATTATGTATATTTCACAATCATGAATCGTAAATCATTTTCATCATGCATTCATGTCATGTTTCAAAAATTGCTCACAGATATTCGTGCTAAGGTCACTATTATACCCGTGACAGGACCATGTTTCTTAATCGATAGAGTTCTTAATTCATGTGCCAACTTTATACCCGCTGGCAGGGCCATGTTTGGTGTGGATGCTAGCTCCGGATATCGACCTTCCCGAAGGAATTTATTCATAGCCATCTGAGAGCCTTTGAAATCATTATATCTTTTTCTTAAAGCATACATATACATAGATGGAAAAACAATGAAATTCTTGCTTCATAATCATGCTATTTTCATAAGACATATTCATGAAATCAATGCTCATAATAAAATATATTTTTTCATATCACATATGCCGATCCTTATTTTATGAAAAATTATGATTTCATCAATAGCAATTCTTTGCATAAAAATATGATCATTTAAAAATAAATAAGGAGCATAAGATCCACTTACCTCGTTCATCTTAGATCTTCAGACTTCGTTAAAAGAATCAGCTAATCCTATTTAAAATATCAAATCATCATCAATTTCTATTCTATGAATATAATAAGATTAAATCATAAGAAAAGAAGACTGTTGACTGGATGTGTCGCACCATCCAGATACCAGGGCAATTCAGGATCTCTGATCTGAGGGTCAGATTTAAGTGACTTGATCAAGAAATCGTGAAGCACAGATCGAATTAAGGTCAAGATCAATCAATAGGATTCTTTAATAATGAATTTGAAAGATCCTTGATATGATCAAATGAGGTTGACATACAGTACGGATATCAAAGCAACTTTGGATCATCTTGTTAAAATCAATATGAGCCCCTAAAAGATGAAGGCATGACTCGGTACAAGATTCATAGTCCTTCTTAGAGAGAGAAAGTCAATCATGAGAGAGAAAGTAGAGAGAGAAAGTGAGAGAGAATCTTCGTATCCTTCAAAAGTGGCAATCATGATTGAGATCATCAGAAGTTATATCAGGATGATTTAATATGAATTAACCATGATCGATGTTATCAATTTTGAATATGGATCGGATCGGAATCCAATCTACTGCACGAATTTCAGAGCAGTCTCAGATCATCATATTTTTATCTCAAGTTTATCTTAGAATCTGTGATGCAATCAGAGAGAGAGAATGACTCGAGAGAGACAAAATCTATAAAAGAGATAAAAGGTCTAGAGAGAGAAAATAGGAAGAAAATCTAGAGAGAGAAGATAGAGAGAGAAAGTTCAATTCTAGAGAGAGAAAGACTTAAGTGAGAGAGATGAGAGAAACTTTCTCTCACATGTATTATTATTATTATTATTATTTTCTTTTTCTTTTTCTTTTTCTTTTTTTCTCTCTTTATTATTATTATTACTATTATTATTATTATCATTATTATATATTTTTTTCTTTTTCTTTTTCTTTTTTTTTCCTTTTTATTTTTTTTTCTTTTTTTTCTTTCTTTTTCTTTTTCTTTTCTTTTCCTTCTTCTTTTCTTTTCTTTTTCCTTTTTTTTTCTTTTTCCCGTGGCCTTCTTTGGCTGAAACAGGGGACCTAGAGGTCCCCGTGCCTTGACCGATCGATCATGGCCATTCTCCGTCCGGCGGTGGCCGACGGCAAGGAGCGACCCTCCCGTGCTCGGAGGCCGAAGCCGGCGGTCGGCGGTGACCGTCGGTGCCATAAAAAATCAAAAAAAGAAAGAGAAGAACAGGGCTTTCTTCTCTGACGAAATTCGACGGCTCCTGTCGCCGGCAGTCATGTCCACAGGCATGAAAAAGAAGGGAAAGAAGAGAGGAAGAGGAGGAAGGACTTACCACGGCCTCCGATGACCCCCACCGGCGTGAAATCGTGGCGAGCACGAGTCGAGGAGCCGCGGCTTCAATCGAAAAAATTGGAGAAGAACTCCGGCGATCGTCGGTGATTGATGTGTCTACTCTTAGAGGAGAGGAGAGGGGTTCTTATAGAGCTCGTCCTAGGGTCTTTTAATGGCCCTAGGACTCCAATTCCTGATCGAAACTGGGGAAGGAGAAGACTCCGATCGGGAGTCTTCCTCCCTGTTTTTTATTTTTTATTTTTTTTAAAATGGGTTTAGTGGGCTTTTGGCCCATCGGGCCGGGTTATCACACTGTCTACCATCCCTAGTTAGGTAATTTTCATATCTACCTTTGTACTGTGTTTTTGATCTGGGTTGATCATAAAAAGTAGTGGGATGAATGTAGGATTTGATAAATTTAATGGAAAAGATAGTTTCATCGTATGGAAGGTGAGGGTGGAGGATCTACTGGTACAGGTGAGATTGAATTTGGCCTTGGAGGATAGGTTAGAGGGCTTGTCCTTAGAGAAAAAGATATGTGTCACGATTAGGGCTTGTCTGATGGATGAGGTATTGTATGGCATGTTGGAGGAGAGATCATCCAGGGGTCTATGGTTGAGGTTGCATATATTATACATAGAGAAAAAATGTGCAACAAATTGATACTGAAGAAGCAACTGTACAGCCTTCGGATACGGGAGGACAAGGATGTTATGGGGCATATTCAGTGGTTCGATCGAATGAACATGGATTTGCTCAACATTAAGATGGAGCTTGAAGAGAAGGATAAAAGTTTGCTGCCGTTGTGTTCGCTATCCAGAAGCTTCAATCCATTGGTTACAATGTTGCTGTACGGTAAGGAGACACTGATATACGAAGAGATCGTATCAGTGCTCAGGTCCAGCAAGCAGTGAGAGCGGATGATGAAGAAGGAGGCTTTCCAGGAGTCTTCGGTTTCGGAGAGGCCTAGAAGTGGGAAGAAAAAAGGCGAGTAGGTGGGGCAGAGACAGTTTCGAAAGGGCAGCAAGGAAACTAGGTGTTTCAAGTGCAATGAAGCAAGGCATCAGGAGTGTTCACTTTGGAAGAAATACAAGGGAGGAGAAAGGAAAAGATCAAATTTTATAGATTCAGTCACTGAGTCAAAAGAATCAGAGGAACTCTTATTGGTTTCGAAGGAGCCCGCGAGGTGCGAAGGATCTGAAATGGCTTCAAAGGGGTTTGTGGAGCGCGGAGGGTTCGAAGGGGCAGCGATGATGATCGAGATATAGCAGCAGGTCCAGTAGAACAACGTTGGGTGGCTGACCTCAAGTACAGGATTATCTTCTATGGCATCAAGTAGACTTCAGATTCAGATGGAGCACCAGACAGAAGTGGCTTTATAGGTAGAGAGGATTTTGGCATGTGTTTAGAGCAGGGATGTGCAAGAGAATGAGCAATATCCCAACACCAGTGCAAGGACTGCACAGAGCCAAGTGGAGCAGAGTGTGCAGATGGAGAGATGAGACTCTGAGGAGATCATGTCAGATGGAGCATTAGTTGCAGTGAGTGTCGGCATAGGAATGTTGTAGTTTCTCCAGAGAAGTCCAGGGCAACAATTGATGTAGCTGTCATGCAGAAGGATGCCTACAACAAACTCCAAAGTGGTGCCAAAGAGCAAGCAAAAGTTTTCAGCTATGGAGGTAGTCATCTCAAAGGTCTCCAAGGAAGCTCAGAAGCTGAAGAAGGTTGGCGTTAGTAAGGATGTTCACACAGGAGGCTGTCAGGACATGCAACGATGATGGGATCATACAAAAGGATATTGCAGGTATGCTAAAGCTTGAGAACATCAAGGTAGAGATTGTAAGAGTTGGTGTGGTACTCCCAAGACTTGGAAGGCCACAGAGAGAAGTCAAGATGTTGGCTCCGGAAGACTAGGATATGTTTGGATTCTAAAGCTAAAACAGAAGTGGTCTTAGGGTAGAGGCGGTGTGTAGCTCTCCACAAGCTCGAGATCTAAGTGTTGAGGACCGTAAGAATTTTGGTTGGTGCTCTAGAGACCTGGGGACACAAGGTAGAGCAAGGAATCAACTAAGGGATGAAGACTACAGGGAAGAAGCAGCTTCAGCAGGTTAGTTGGCTCAATCAGAGACTGGATCGACTAACTTTCAAGGTGAGTCAACTCAGTCTCAGATGAGTCGATTATGTCTCAGGATAAGAGACCAGACAGAAGACAGCGTCTCGAGATTTCTGGCACGGCACGCAGGTGAGTCGATTCAATCTGAGACTGAGTCGACTCAGTTACACGGGCAGAATGCATGAGATTTCTACATGGGTGTAGGATCGGATTTGATCCTAAGGGTCTTATGACCTGATCTGAGAGGTCTTAAGGGAGCTAATCAAGGATTTGAATTGGGATTAAGTTCAAGGGATGAGAGCATGCAAGATTTGAGCTTGGATGAGTACTTTCATATATGGGTTAGCCTAGGGAGTTTGTTGGGCTCAAATTTATTTAACCTATTGTATTGGTATATATATAAGTCATTGTAATATCAAAGTAGGATGGAATAAACATGGAGTTTTTTCTCCTAAAATCCTAGCCGTCATCTCTCTCTCACACACATTTTCATACGTAGTCCAATAAGGCTTCGGCGTTCTTCTTGTCTCTTCTTCAGGTTTGCTAGATTAATACCCAGTTTCACACAAGACATCGATGTGGCTGATATCCAAGAGGTACCAGATTCTAACATATAGATTAGTCATCACAGCTATATTCCAAGTTTGATCGCTGTTAATAAGATTGGCAACTTTGAGATTATAATCTATATTATCAACATTGAAGTAAGTAGGCCATGCAATCAAAGGGATTTCAGAAACCCAGGGACCAATGAAGACATGAATAAAGGTGCCAGCACCCAAAATCTACTGAAAGTTCAATCTGAATCTAACACGGCATAAATAGCTGTAAATAATTGAACAGTAAGGAGGCTTGATGCAGTTATGCCAGGTACCTGGAAAGTGATATTTGGCCTTGACTAATTGTGCCCACAATGAGTTGAGATTCAACGTGAGTTGAGCAGCAACCTTCAAAAGAAAGCTTGTTTGCATTTTCTTGAAGTCAAGAATCCCAATCCACCTTTTGCCTTAGGTTCACAAATCCACTTGTGCACTATTTTTTCCTATTTTTCCCAATATTAGAAAATTTCAAATTGCTCTCTACATTATAAAAATTAGAAAAAAAACGAAAAATTTGGACTGCTTCTAGATGTATGGATGCATTATAGGAATTATTCTTTTAGCAATGTCCCTAGCTGGATATATCAAGTGAGCTCATATTTTGAGATGGAAGAGATATTATAAATTTTATAGGAATAATTTTTGAAAAATAGTTAAGAACCATAAGATATAGTTATTAGCAGCTATACAAGAAAATAATATAATTAAGATCTTGTTTTTGATATTAAGAATTATTAGCAAAGTCCATTATTTGAGTACTAAAAAGTTAGTTTCCTTCCCCCATGTCATTATTTAGTAGCAACTTTTTAATAATGATTGGTTTAAATTTTGTTGTTAAAATATATTGTAGCATCAAATTATTACACCATTGTGAAGTATCTGCTATTAAAATGGATCAAATTATGAATTTGATGGTCTTTTGTGGTAATCCAAGATATTGCTGCTTGTGGATTTTATTAAGCAAAATGTGTTTAAACCTAGATTCTCTCCTTTTTTTGAGCCCCCTTCCTTCTATCCATCTTCTCCTCTCCAGCCTCTTCATTCCTCTCTCTATTTGCTTTGATCAAGATTAGTGATCATATCGACAACTAAACGGCCCTTTTGTCCACCTTTTTTTGCCTCTCTCATCATGTTTTTTAATAACATATATAGATAATCTCCATGGCTAAATGTGTAAAATTTTTTCTTTGATGACGATTTAACTTTCAATTAAGTATTGGCACATTATTAAGAAAATCGGAGTATTGTTCTGAGAGAATTCATTATTTTAATGCACTATGTTTGATGAGTGTAATGTTATTTTAACTAAATCAACATGAAAATGGTTATAGAATAATTATTATACTTGTTATATTGCTTGCTAGAAAATGGAAAGCAACTAATAAGGAATATTACTTCAATAATGATCATAAGTATGTATAATGAAAGGAATCAGTTTGTGGAGATCAAAATTAAGGCATCCTGATAAGTTGCATCCTCACCATAGGGTGTGAATCATGCAGGTTTGATTTTGCTTTAGAGTCATAATTATTAAATGATTTGTAATGAAACCTCCAACATCATTATAGCAATAATTATTTTATATCATTTTCTTATGACAAATCCTCAAAAATCAAAAACTCTTTAAGAAATCGGGTTTGTCTCAAGGATATTAACTGTTGTTATTTCAAAAAAAAAAGATCTACATGATAGTTTTTCATTTATCCTATATAGAATTGGCACCGTGTTTGCATATTGTTATCCTTTAAATGAAACTTACAAGTACATTGTATCATTGCACATTTAAGTAATTACACGTCAATGAGGTATCTATAAACAATGCTGTATTTATGATATCTTATAGAAAAACTTAGTTTTATAGAGCTCATAACAACTTAAAGACTTTAAATTTATATCAAAATAAATGGCCACCAGAGGTTCTTCATAATATGCCATAACACTCGCATGCAACACCTTGTGCAAAATATGATTTATTTTCTAGTATTGTATATTCGTAATAATTTCACTAGTTTGCGGTCAAACAACTATGCAATACAAAATTTACATCTTTTCTTTTTTCATTTCCCATTTTCATAGATTTCCTTATTAACGATCATTCGTGACTTAACTCTTCCATCTTGATCATTATTTTACTTCGTTATAACCAATAGAACTTGCCAACCTTAATGTCTTGTGAATTCATTTGTGATGAAGGAACAATTGTGAATTACAAACCTAAACGAAGTGCATCGATAGGTGTAATCATTGGTCAAACATGTAGGTAATTTTTCACTCAATCTTCTAAGGCCTTTAGAAATCCAAAGAGGTCCATTGTATGTGGCTATCCTTGATAATTGAGTCCTAATCTGTCGCCGTCGGCCATGGACCATGTTTGCAAAAAAAAAAAGTCAGAATTGAGAACTTCAATAGTTGTTTTAGACTGGGATAACAAATTTACAAGTAAAAGATACCATACCAGAGGCTTTAAAATTACCAAGAAAGAATTGCTAATCAGAAAATTATTCTCTCTATACATGTAAGAGTTTTTCAATCATTTAATTATAAATTAGTAATTAGAAAATCCATGGATGTTTTATTCAATAGTTCTAGAATGTTGAACAATCATATTACTTAGCTATTCATTGTATGATTTGTTGTCAAAGACACAAGCGCAAGAAGGCGCACATGTAAAAATAAATAAACACTACAAAGTAGCTACAATTGAACTTGATTTGGATAACCAAATATATATGGATAGGCAGAATTGGCCATTCAATCCTAAACAATGATTCTTATCTGAAGTAGAGGATTCAAGCCAACATGTGTTGATTTGGTTGGAGTTAATCATGCAAGTTCAACTACTCTTTTGGGTCATGACCACATTTCCATGAAAAAACTGGAGAGAAACTTAGACAAGTTTTCCCAACTATTCTCATACTCAATTTCTCAAACTTTAGAAAAGGTCTCATCCTGCTGATCATTTACTTGCCAATGTAGTATGCTTGGAGTAATTGGCCCCCAAAGCCTGACAAGAAGAAGTCCGACTTCAACCACATTTTCAAAAATAATAATAATAATAATAAACGCGAGAGATTCTGAAACCAATTTAAAATGGAATATCTTCTTGGTGCCCAGAAACTTCAAAGTTGGACATGATTTTTGGACCATGTAGGAGTCCTTAATGAGTTAAAAATTGATGCATTTCTAAAAGAAAAGGTTAAAAATTGATTCATTACTGTTGGAAGAAGGTACCACATAGATTACTTGGTGGATTAATAATCCATTACAACATGAATGGAGAAAGAAGGTGGGGGAAGGTGTGGCTAAATGGAGGAAGGAGCACAGAAAACACAAGCCAAGAGGAGGATTGCAGAGGAAACAGCATCCTCCTCACTCCCACCAAAGCAGCTTCTCTTGAAGTTGCAAGCCTTCCCTTTGTTGCATTGAAGCCTCACCACATCTTGCTTTGCTTCCTTTCCCCTGCCTTCATTCTTTTGCCTCTTCTTCATGGATTCCTGCCTTCTAAGCTTGCTGGACTCTACTTTGTACACCATCCTTCCTGTCCCTCCTCTCTCTTGGACCAAATCTTAAAAGCAAGGTTGGTTACTTGTGCATGGGGAACAAGCTCACATGGTGCTCCTTTTATAGAGGACACAGGGGAGTGAAGAAGCTTTTGGGTTCCCCATGGGGCTACATTATTGCCCCATTGGTTTGGATGATATTACAAACCCAGCTCCAAGGCTTTCTCAGTGAGAAAGTCCTCAATCCTGATGGAGCCATAATTTTGGAAGCCATATTTAACTTCCACCAAAACTTTTCCCTATGGTGTATTATTGATTAATCATTCTAATTGAAGGTAATATATAGACCAAATAAGCTACTTCCCCTTCATCTACTTGCAGCTCTCTCCCCCTCCCTCCCCAAAACTAAAATAAAAAAAGGTTGGAGAGAATTTCATTAAAAAAATCATCAAGTTAAAATTCAGGATGGGTTATATTTGGGAAGAAACTTGCTGAGTGGTGGAGGGACATGATTAGCATCTCATTCAGGAGACCCTTGGAAAATGGTAGGCTGCCACTGCAAACAAACAAAATCATGTGGAATTCTTAATTTTAATTAAGAAAGTACATAAGCTAACATGATTATGAAAAGAAATAATTAATCTGCGATATTAGTCATTTGAGTTTCTTTAATCCCATGATAATCCTAATTGAGGACTGGGTGGTACAAAAGGTTTACCCTTGTTATGGTACATATAAGCCCAATGGCAGGGTTATCTTGGTGAATTGCCAGCATCTTGCCCTTTTGGAGGGGCAGTTCATGTGCATAGCCATGTGAGGTGGTCCCCAAGTGGGGCTAGCCTCCCACTTTTCCAGGTCTTCGGGCACCATGTGTTTGTCCTAATGCTTGCTAATCTAATAGCTAATCATAGTTTATAGCATTTCAAAGTTTGTTTTTTATTTTTCGTATAGATGTCTATCCAATAATCGACATTCGGTAGGCTTCATGTCTCGAGGCCATTTCTTGTACTGATGAAAGGAACATTTTATTATAATCATGATTTCTTTACCAATCAGAATTTTACATAATTATAATATTGAGTCATAGAGTTTATCTTCTTTTTTAAAAAAAAAAAAAAAAAGAAAAAGGTCTCAAGCCAAACATTCAAATTGAGTTTTGACTCAAGTTACATATATATCTAGAAGACCATATTGACTCAATGAGTGATATTAAAAGTTTTATCTTGATAAGTATGCTTGTTAAGCAAACTCACTCTACTTTCAAGCGGACTCAAGGTGCATAAAGTCTTTGTGATGTACTCCAATATTTACCTCATGATATTCTTTTAAACTTTTCACATTTTCAAAGGTAATATTCTATCAATTCTTAAGACTAGAATTTAAGGACTTCATTAAGATTAAATTCCATCTTTGAGTAAATTAACCAACATAGAAAAAGACCAAAAGTTGAGCTTTTGATTTCTAAAGTATGTATTAAAAGTTCTCTTATTCATTTATCCCAATAACAGAGAGCAGTCAAGGTCAAAACTCAACAAATTTGTTATCAAAATTTTTAAATATAAGTTCTTCTGCAGCATCTGAGAGAGACAAAAATTAAAATTACTTGCATGAATCCACTATCCTGAACACCTAGGCACACTGCCAATCTTAATTTTGGAGCTGGAAATACTTGTTCAAGTTTGGTTTGCTTACTATAATTTTGAGCTCAATTCAAATTCAACTCCAAATCGTGCCGAACACAGACCTAAAAATAGCAGCTGATAAATCCTTAAGCAATTGACCATGCTGTCCCAAAAAAATGTCAAACTTTATCGAGTTAAGCTTGAACAAGCCAGGTGCTTTTTGGACCAAAACTATTTTTGAACCTGAATTGCTTGTTCAAGCTTGGTTTATTTAGTTTCAAATTGAGCTTATTTTACCACACCTAGTTAAAAGAGACAAGCCCTGACCTTTTAACCTCTTTACTGATTCATGAATATTATAAAAAAAATAAAAAAAGACCCCACTCAAGCTAAGAGATTCTACTTTAAGTAAACCACATGGAGATCAACCAATAAGAAAGAAAGGAACCTTTTCTTTCAAAAACCAAATGATTGATTGCATAGGGCAAATGATTGAGTTTAGCACCATATGTTTAGTCCGAGGGTATTTGTCTTTATAACAGCCTTGTACCTAACGGAGATACCTTCCCCTTTCCCTACTTTTAGCTTGCCTGCTGTTTCAGTATTAAATAATAAACTCAACTGGCAGATCTGACCTTGTAATGCAAGGCAAGTTATTTTTCAAAATGATTGCCAAATTAGAATCTATGAAAGAGTGGTTGAATCAGCGGAATAGGCTGAGATGTTGATCACAATATTGAGTTTTGTGCTACTGAACTCCAAGGTTAGACTGGAATCGATAAGGCTGAGGTGGCGGTGAGGTCACTGACCTCCGAATGTGCTGCCCTTCAGTTCACAGTTGGGCCTGAAACAAAGTTTTCTTATCTGAGTTTTTTCCGATAGGGCACCCTATTAATACTAGAGGAAGCTTGGTAGCCATTGCTAAAACACATAGGATGTACAATAACTGCACAGTGGCTATAATAGTGTTTAATTGCACTATAATGGCTTTCTGCATTATCTCATAATTATAGCCATCTTAATCATATGATAATGTCTGAATGGACATAACTATATATTCTCAGGCTAGCGTGATCGTATTTTTAATTCGTCCATATCTGAAGTAGTGAGGTCGGCTATTATCAAGATGACTCTACTTCAGTCATTACCGAGGTCAAGTAAAATATCCACCACATCAAGTTTATTTATGTACACATCAGACACTTGCAGTATCTTGGTAAATAGACACATATTTGCATGACAATAAATGCATCTTTGGGTTTTAATTAGGTAAGAATGAGGAAGATGAAATTAGTTGGAGAATGCTATGAAGAGGTGCAAAAAGCAGGTAGTCAAAGTGAAATATTAATTCTGCCACTGAGTCGAAGTTTGATATTTTGCCTGCTACTTTTAGACTTATTTTTTTTTCTAACTTTATGGATCACATTCATACTCGTAATGTATGAACACTCTATTTTATCAAAAAAAAAAAAAAAAAATTAATTCTAATGACTAATGCATACAAATTTCTCATACCATGTTTGATGGTGAAATATATAGAAAATGTTTAGGTGGTACTCTTTATGGATCTTATACATGCACATAATCTTCTGCGAAGGACATTATGGGTCCAGAATGAAAATAAAGCCACCAAGAGGCTTCACAATCTTTTTTTCATTCTTTCTTTTTTTTTTTTTCTTTTCAGATCTTATGCATGCACATAATCCTCGGCGAAGGGCATTATGGGTCCAGAATGAAAATAAAGCCACCAAGAGGCTTGACAATTTTTTTTTCTTTCTTTTTATTTTTTTCATTTTCAAAGAGTTGCCAAGATTTCTAGTGGCCAAAAAAAAATTTTCTTTGAATTTTAAATTAATGTTCCTTCCCATGCCCTTTTTTCTCTTCTTTAACATGATAATTGACAATGTCTTGTCTTTCAGTTGATCCTTCCCTTCCTTTGTTATAATTTTTTATCTAATTTCATTTTGGGATTCCTTTCTTTTTTTTTTAATTGAAATTTTATATTTATACACGTCTAACAGAGGTTCTGCTTTATTATCGCTATTCTTGCATCTTCTATTCCAGAATTAATGTAGGTCCACAATTTATGCAGTAAAACTTCAACTTAGCAAGCAAGCGTACGTGTAAATATTGTTGGAATCATCATGAACTCCAAGCAATCTATTTATTTGTTTTTATGTAGTTATCCAAGTTAGCTTGGGATGAGCCTTTGGCTCAATGTATCCAAGCCTAGCCTATTTTGTTCTTTAGTGGTTTTTAGTTTTAGTTTTCTATTCGTTTTTAGAGTTTGGATGGGAACCACCTCCCACGCGATGGTTTTTTTAAGCAAAAGAAAGTCTTCGTCCCACGGCTGAAACCGGATAGATATGGATTGGATATCAAATATATCTATATCATATTTATTTTATTTAATAAATATAAATATAGATTTAAATATTAATCAAATATAAAAATTTATATTTGATATAAATTAAATATTAAAAATATAAATATAAGTCGGATAGCTAAATTTTATGATTATAGAATCAAATATATTACGAAATAAATAGTAAATCAAATTAATATTATATTAACATGATAATATATCTTTTTAAAAAATTAATAAGTACTATAAAAAAAAATTAAAGAGAGTTATAAATAAAATAAATATTTGGATATGAATTGGATAATTATCTATCCATATCTGTATCTTTTTTTTTAATGGATATAGATACAGATACAAATATTAGTCGGATACTCAAATTCTATCCTTACCTGAATTGATTCGAATATGAAAAAAGACTTGGATCGATATTATCCAATCCACTGTTACTCTTATTTTTTTATTATTTATTTTTTTGATATATTTTGATATAATCTATTTATCAAGAAATTACAAATTTTTTACATTTGAAATGCATGAAAATTTCTCAGATAAGATGGGGCATTCCTTTTCCTCCGAGCATTCACTACTTCACTCAAGGGAATCATGCAAATTATTAACAAGTAGGGGTTCTACAATTGAATAGCGTTGAACATATATATAATCAATTATCATAAATTTTAAATAGCTCTACCACTTTCGTTAAATTTCTAAAATCTTAAGATCGCCGAGAAACTTTCATTTCTATTTGTCATTAATGGCATAGATCCATTAGGATTGAGCACTACAAATGCATAAGACCAAAACACTTGAGTGCTAATTTATGAACATAAATATCAAAAACTGATCGGCTTCATTAAAATGTGATTCTCTCAGCATAAAGAGTGGTTATGGGTCACTTGTTTTAGCCACATGTTATGTCCTATTACAAGCTCTAATAGGCTCCGGTGCACTAGTTCTAGTATGATCACACCAATGCCCTGTTACAAGTTTTAATGGTACTTCATTTGACCCAGATTCAATGGCATGTAATCTTTGTGTTTTAATTATATTCTTCTGGAAAAAAAAATAATAATCTACACTTGATCATGATGTAACTACTTATTTGAGCCCTATGGACTATTTTTTGACCATACCATAGACTGCAACATGTCTTAAGATTATCTCAGTCACCACACATGGTTGCCCTAGCAACATAATAAGGTTTAACCAGACATGAAGATTTTCTTTTATAACGATATAGATTCACAGTAAGAAATTATCAATTATATCACTCATTATTGTCTCGGTTTAGATTATGCAATTGGTATCTTGGGGCAATGACTTGCCATCAGAATGAATTTTTAGACAATTGGCGTCTTTCAGTAGTTTGGCCATGTTACTTCTCATGATTGTTGATCCAAACCGTGACACATCTATATAAAGAATTTAGAATTAAACTATTATATAAATTAATGCTTAAGGATATCCAAGCATGTAAAGATCAAGCTATCAATCATTTATAACTTTATATTGTAATTGGTTGTTATGAACATATAAGGAGGACAGAGAATTTCAAATCCAATAAGTGTTCAAAAAGAGCATTTTACTTGTACAATTTTCCTCAAGAAGCTCGACTCCACTGCTCAGTGGGAGCTCTATATTTTCAATCATTCAAGCTGAAGAGACCATATAAAGCTTGACATCATAAAGATATTATAAATTTTTATTTCTGTACATAATTATACAACAAAATAATTTCATTACATACATACATACAGAATATAATTTTTAAAATTATCTTTGAGATGAAGATAGGCAATATCCATAGCTAAAGTATTATGATCATTCTATCCTCAACTTTCCAAATTTTCATTATGGCAAAATATATATAACATTCCATTTACCACAATTATCCTTTGCCAATAAGAGTTAGTCGAAATCGGCCATTGTGCATGGCACAAGAAAAGATTGATCTTGCTACGCCTGACAAGTGAGGCTAACAAAAGCTACTGCCTCTCCAAACCAATTTATCTACTGATCAACATCCATCAAAAATCACATATGTTCGTTAAATTATGGCCACCAAAAATGAATGAATGAATGAATGGAACAAACAAGAGATTTTTAATTTTAAAGAAATCTCTGTAATGTAAAAGCCGAGAATCTCAGTTTTTAGATACCCCATCTCATACAACTTTTTCTCTGTTTTGTTTTTGACAAGAATAATTTTTCATCAGATAATGGGATCAATGCTCCATTTTTTCATCTCGCAAGCATTACATGTCCAAGATCCAGATGCAAATAAATTACATCCTGTATTTTAGGGTTTCCTTATCCCCCAGTTGCATTATCCACCGTGCTGAGATGGGTCACATACCCGTGGTTGTGATTGACAAAAGGTTATCTATCACAGTAAGGAAAAGAGAATGAGATTCTGTGCCGTAAAAAATCATGCATACAAGTAAACACACGTACAGGACAAACCAAAGTTAAGAGCATATCAAGCATGAGACACAAAAGTACCATATGGATGCAATTTTTGGCTGAGAAGGCCTTGGACGTTTTAGGCTACCGTTGTAAGCCAGCTTTTGGTGATAAAAGGGTACACAGAGCATTGTTCTGTAACTTTCAATAAGCTATACCTGATAGCAGACTAAGCAAGCTAAATCCTAATATGATCCCATAGGTATGTGTACTTTTGGACATGAAAAGCAAGGTCACTAAGAGCCGAGAAATTATTACGCGCACACCGCATGCACCAGTGGTGGATGCAGCCAATCACCAAGACACCTTGGCATGGGTTCCATTAATTATGCACTCGTCTTGGTGATTGGCCTGCATGAATACACCTCACTCATTGGTGGCATGGACGGCCACGCTGGTGCATGCAGCGCATGCTATAATTTTTCCTAAGAGCCTGGTAGTAGTCACAAATAAACATGCATGAACCATGCCATAATCTCCCCTACCATATCAAACCCCCTCACCAAACAAGTCCTAGTTCGATAAAGCTGGAAAATAAACTTTTCATCACTTCTTGATTTCATAGTTTCTAGCCATAATTTTGTTTTCATCTTAACGTGACATAGCCTCAGCTTTTCATCTTCCTTACTTTTCCCAACACATAGGTGTCCTCATCTTCTTCTGAGCAAAAAGATACTCTGCATAGATCGAATTCTTTCTACCCAAAAGAAGAGGAATGCCATGAATGGCAACAGAACATGCGATATCTTAAAAAATAACTCATATGTGTACAATTCTCTTATGACAAACATATTCCACATAGTACCTTGAGAAAGAAATTGATGCTAGTACGATGTATTTCAAAAGAAGAAGAAGAAGAAGAAGAAATATAAGAGAAAAGAGAAGTTTGCATTTATCAGCTTTAAAAGATTTTTGAAGCCATCTTTAGAGAATACTCTAAAGTAATTTCAGTTCATTCCCATTTGCTGATCACTAGTAAATAAGAGTTGAAGTAGAAACCTGCATGAATGTCGGTTAAAGTTTTAACCATCTTGGCTTAGTTGACTTATTCATGACAGGTTTAGGCTTGAATACAGCTGGAGAATTCTCCACCACAACATGTTCTGGTTTAGAACAATTTAGATCAACCTGTTCCAGAATAGGAACTGTCTTTTGCAAAGAGAAGATATCATCACGAAGATAAGGTCCTTTGTTTGTCACTGCACTGTTAGACTCTGAACAGAAAGAACAAGACAGCATTAACATATTTGATGAATAGTAACAAAATAACAAACAAAATACTTCTTGATAAACATACATAGAATAAAGTTTTCAGCACAAAAAATTGATAAAAATGTGATACTAGTCTAACCATCAAGGCGTCTAAAAGAATCTCAGATGGAACCTTCAGAAGCTCACTGACAAATTCACAATATACATGGATCTATGTCAGAATGCACAAAAAAAGTAACTAGACACTTTCTAGATTTAGTGTTAGACATACAGATCACTTATTAAAAGTGAGAAGTGCTAATGTCAGAAATATGATCCATAATAGTTTAACGATATGAAGCCCTCAGGAATGTCATCATATGTCCATTTGTCCCATGTGTCAAGAAACCCCATAGTGTAAAGCAATGTTTGCAATCTTGCTACTGAGACCATACTGGTCAGTACCAGTACCAAACCCAACCGTATCAAAACTCGGCACATAGAAGCATACATTTATCACCGTTTTTTGCCCTTTTTTAATCTATCAATTTTGGTTTTTATAGTTATTTTAAGATTTAAGGATCTCTGAATTATGATTTTAAGGGTATTTTTATATTATTAATTTTATATTGGTCCTAGGAGACTGTATAATTGCTTAATGGATAAAACCGTAATAATTAAACATATATATGTAATAATTAAACATGGATTTGTAATAATTAAGCATAGATTTGTAATTGCTAAACATAGACAATGCATATTTTTGAGCTTGAAAATATATACCAAATTAACTTGTAGACATCAAGATCTTGAAATAAGAAACATATTTTTATATTTCTATATTTCTATATTTGTATAATTATTTTTTTAATAAAAATATTTAATTATAAAATATATAAAAATAAATTTCGATTTGGATTAATGTGGAACCTACCATGGGTACCATATTTCCTTTCAGCCTATGGGTATGTCTCAATGGTTTTTGAAGTTTATTTCAATTTGAGCTTAGGTTCTAGTAGCTATAATCAAATTTAAACAAATTGTTGTTAATAAGATAGCAAGTAACGTGCATAACCCCAGACATTCTACCACTTATTTTTAAATTTTTGAATGTTATTTTATTTATTACTCTATTAAATCAAACATATATTTTTAATCTAAAAATTACATTATGAATGAAAAATTACAATTTCTTGTTCAATAAACAAAACACCCTTATATCTATAACATATCATGAACTCCAAAATAACAAAATTTTTGCACAATTTCCCAGATTTTACCAATTTTCATTCTACTTTAGGTGTAAAAATTTTAAAAAAAAAAAAGGAGAGAGAATGGAGGGGATTATACCTAAATTGGCTTGGATTTCAGCACAAAACTAACCATTCTCTTCTAACCATTCTCTTCTTTCTTATCCCGACAAAACCTACTATTCCCTTCACTGATTTTGAAGAAACCAGAGGAAAATGAATCATGTGGCCTTCTCTTGTTTTACACATAAGAGGCACTGAATCAAGTCATACCGAGCAGAACCATGATTCGGGCTGGTTCACGCTAAGTCCCAAACCAATAGGCCAAGCCAACCCAGTTTCGCACTTGTTTCATTGGGAAGTTCAGGTTGATATCGTAGACCGTGGTATAAAATGTTCGTGAAACATTGTCTAGTAATCAGGGCACTAGGGCATTCTTTTATCAAACAAATTTGTGGTAAATTATCCCTAACCTGTAGCTTATACACATTATAGCATATGCTCGAGGGCACAAACTCTCTAAGTGCCACTGAGAAAACAAAAGTTCCCAAATTTCCCTTTGTTACCTTCTTTTCATGTGGCTTGATGTTCCAGTACACAAGTAAAATTGCATATCTCATTGCAAGAGTTATAATACATATGGCTAAAAAAAAAGACTCCGCATGAGGCTCCTGCTACAATAGAGTCTAGGGAGGGTCGAATGTATGCAACCTTACCCTCCGTGTGGAGAAGCTATTTCTATGTTTCAAGCTCATGACATTCAGATCATAATGGAGTAATCTTACCATTGCACCAAGGCCTAGCCTTCATGTAAATGCACATGACTAATATTTAATACTTTAGATATAGGATAACTTTTAGAAGGATTTTCGCATGGATTAGGTGCTCAAATATATTCCTTATGAAAAATCCATAACGACATAAAAAAGCATCATGATTAGCTTTTCTTAAACTTTAATAATAACCAAAAATAAAAAAGGTATGAAATATTACAATATGAGGCAATGGCTTTGCTCTTTCTTGCCAAGCTAATTTCATGTGTGCAATTATGCATGACACATTGACAATAAATTTGCCACACTAGCACAGTTATATGCTAAAGGTTTATGTACTACTTACACATATTTAAATACTATGATGATTATGTAATGAAGCGATAACAATAAATTAATAGCAGTAATCGTACAAGAGCAAAAGAAAAACTGTTGTATAAGAATTTACATACAATTAAAATAAGCCAAGAGCAAACCTTTTGGCAAATCATGGGAAAAGTAAACAATAGCACCAGGAGCAAAGCCAGCCGAATAGAAATCCTTTGACATATCTCTAATTCGCTCTTTTGGAGGAGTTGTATCTGAAAAACCATAAAACTTGGTGAAGCAACTGCATGAAACACAGAAATAGCATAGCTAAAAGGAAAGCCAACTAAGTTCACCAAAGCATTAATTATTACTAAATGTAACTATCTAGTACTGCCAATATAGAATAAACAAATAGTCCTAGAAACAGCTATGTGACTTGAGTTCCTTCCTAATCTACCAGAATGATTCTAGGTTTCAAATGAGCCCAATAGGTTACATGATAACTTCACAAAACATTTCTTTTTGTACTTTTTGATTAAGTTAAGTTAAGATAGTCATTTAGAATGTTTCGCATTTAAGAAGTTTTGATTCAATTAAACAATGATAAATGCAGCTAACCAGAAGTTTAATTGGACTGTGGGTGTATGAGATTTTCTTTTCGTGTTTTTTATCCAACTAACCAGTTCTTCTATAGTCCAGGGTTTCTTATGTTGTGACTGCATAAAGAAGTAAACATCTAATTCCATGATTTGTGTGCTCTGTTTCTCTTTGATATCTGAATCATAACTTTTTTTGTGCAGCCTCTGAAAAGCAAGTGTTGGTACAAAACCCCTATTATCTTAATTAATATGCCCTACATAGTTCAGTTGTTACTTTGATGACAAAATATAGAAATGCACCTCTCAAAATTAGGTAAGGAGGGTTATTGCGTGGTGTAATGGTAAAGGCTTGGGCTAACTAGCACAATGCCATTGGTTTGAGTCCTGGGACAGCCACTTTGTGTAAAAAAAATGCCAATGGTTATGTCTACCCCCAGTTCGCCCCTCCCATGACCCTAGACTCTCGGGAACATAATCAACTAATGACTTCTCAAACATAGGTATGTATTTGTCAAATTACATAAATAATAAACTCATATTAGAGGATCGTCATAGACATCCAAAGTACCCTTTATGTGGGTTGCACTTGCCAAACTCTAGTGGATAAGAATGTAGACACGATGAATTGATATGAGCCACATGTAAGAAAATACTTCATTCTTCACACATTTATATGTAAGAATTAGACGGAACTTACACAAATAGAACGGCAACTCTGGTTGAGCAACTACTTGAATAAGAAGATCTACCAAACTTTGAATTTTCTCTGATGGTTGAAAATTCGCCTCAAGAATGCAGCCATCGGGGAAGCGAACCCTGATTACTGCCTGCATAATCATAAAGGTATTTAAAATTAAATGCCGCAAATCAAAAGTTAGGAAACTAACTCTTGACACCACCATCCTCCCTTTTACTCCAAAAAGAAAAAAAAGATAAAGATAAATAAAAAGAGGTGATATGAAACAAATCTAATCCCAAAAATTCCTAAAAGCAGCTTACAACTATTACATACTCCATAATTACAGGAAACATGCCTGCCTTAACTGACACACATTTTCATAGGTTATATTTGGCATTTCACCAAATGGCTGAAATAACAGAACAACACTGAACACTCCCTAATGATGAAGGATGGGCAGACCGGTTAAACAATTCAAGGAAGAAGTTTCTAACAATGCAATAAATTTCCAAACCTCCTCCCCTAAATGATGCTGCACTGCCCATTCTAGCTTGATGACATGCAAAAATGAAACAATCAAAGCCTTATAATCAAGGCAAGAATCTATATACACATGCTTTGATCTTAGCCTACTCTAAATGCGAATCACACTCCACCAAGGGCTACAAAAAGAAAAAAATGATTCCTCTAAGGGATAAACGTTTTCCTTTTTGTAGGATCACAAGATACAATTTGACTTTCTTCATTTTTGCATTAGCATGGCTGAGCCTCTGCTCCATTGAATATTTCATTTTTCCGAGTCATAGAAAACAAGAACTTTTTTATTAGCATGAAAGAGTCCCACCAATTCCAAAACTCTCGAAAGTTATCCAACAAGCTACACAGAAGTTGGTTTCAACTAGCACCTGAAGGGAGGAGGAGGGGTGGGGGGAATGAAGTTTTTTTGAAAAAAAGCATAATATTGCTTCTGACCATTTGGATAGCTCATGCTTCTCAAAAATACTAGTTTCTTCAAGCAATTTATCATTCCAATCTTCTCTAACAACCTAAACCATCAACTGGGGATTACTTCCAGAATATGCTTCCTACTTGCGACGGATACAATGCCACCTTCCAGTCAGGACAAACCATGTGTTTCAAATGTCACACACTATCACGATAATATGATGAAATAGTAGATGATTTGTTGTTGCGTTTCGATCCATGCACAAACACAAATAAAGAGCTTAAGTCTTTTCTTAAAATTGCAACTTCAGAAATAGCCACAAACAAGAATTCTTCATGAGGAAGGGTGCCAACCAGTTTGGTTGGTGAATCACTGGGCACTTATTCCAGTGGCCCAGGTTCACTCACACTGTCACCCTGATTTCAGCCAAGCTTCCTTCCATCCTAATGGATAAAATCTTTTTAGTGCACCCTCCAACCACAAACAAACTAATGGATAAATAAGATTATCCATGCTAAGGAGACTGAAGATGTTGATGAGTTCTTGTATTTATAATCTTGATGCCCAAAATATTGAGTCACTTTCCAAAGGGCAAACCACTATCAAAGATCAAATCACCAACCCACAGCATCTTGTAAACATTCAATTGTTACCTATACCAACATATAGCATGCTTTGAGAGTGAATAGCCTGGAATCAATACAAGATTTTTCTCAATAAGCTACCAAGGAGAGTGACAATGTCAACAAGTTCTTGGGTTTTCTGATCGATGTCTAGATTATTGGGTTGCTTTTGAAAAAGTGAGTCAATGTTAAAGATCATGTCACCAACCTATAGTATTTTTCAAACACTCAACTATTTCCTGTACTAACCACAACCATGCAAAGCTTCACAATACGTAGCCTTTCATAAAGTGAGATACTTTTTGCTCTCTAGCAAAGACATACGTTTTGTTCTACAAATTATCAATAATGACATTACACCATGCTATCTTAATACAAGTATTAATACATTGCAATAATGACATTATACCCACACTATTTTAATATAAGTATCTGTATCGATATTGAACATCATACAGGTTGTAGGATTTTCCAAACTCCATATAACAAGACTTGGAAACTTTGGAAATAGATCGAGGGATAATTATCACAAAATAGAGATACAAACATTTCTCTCAAGAAATTTATCCAGGCCCAACAATTCTTTTACTGATATGTTTGATGATTATCCTTTTTTCCCTTCTCCTAAATAAGTTGTTTAATTTAACCACAAATTTCTTTTTATTGATGATGCTTTTAAGCAAGTCACTTTTCTTCTAAACAATAAAATATATTAC
The DNA here is from genome assembly GCF_000442705.2 of Elaeis guineensis. Lineage (NCBI taxonomy): Eukaryota > Viridiplantae > Streptophyta > Magnoliopsida > Arecales > Arecaceae > Elaeis > Elaeis guineensis. The sequence goes on from NC_026000.2 coordinate 132,626,697, forward strand.
ATATACTCATATATTTCCTCTCTTTTACTTTAATTCTTCACACACCCACCACCCATTTCCTTGGGGGATGGCACTCAGACAAGTTTTGAAGACAAAATATTTTGAAACCATGTGTTCTAAAGACCAAAATGGGTGGACGTGTTGCTCGTTCAACATCTATGGTGCTGAATGTTTGTGTTTGTGTGTTGTAGCGAGCTCGAATGGGTTAGCACAAGAAGGCCCTCTAACTTACCAATGCCTCAGCTGCAACAGGACAAGCAGCAAGTTGAGGTGATGCTCAAGTTTATACAGGCTAAAACATCCATCTTTAGAAAAAACCTCAAAGCATACAAGCAATGAATAGGTCCAAAATGTTTGCATTTGTGTTAGGAAGAACTAACAAATCACAATAACGCGACCCACCAAGCAAAACACATGACTTTGCATGGTTATGGAGAAAGTTGCAACTTCAGTGAATATAATATAACTTTGGGTTTCAGAAAATTAGAAGAACACTAGAAATGCAGAATGGAAATTTCTGTCAAGAGAAGAACTTTTCAAATTCATGATTTCTTCCACTTTCCTTTTTTTAAACTCTCTCCATTTCCTAAAAGGCTAAAACTAAGCTAGGCATCCCAGAAAACCTCTACATTTGAATTCTAATTATGTGAACAAAGAAAAGCAAGAAATCATAGCACATAAAGATAAAATGTCCAGATGGAACCTAAAATTGTCTACTTATAGCCATTAAAACACTTTGCAATCTCGAAAATAAGTGCCATCAATTCTCAAATTAAATTATCATGGAACAGAAAAAGAACAATTATGACAAGAAAAAATATTAACATACGATTAGAAAAAGACAATCAATAATACATTGCTTGAGTAGGCAACATAAATTTCAGGAAAAGGCTGCTGTGTTATCAACTAGAGTGTTCAAAAATTAAGAAAGAATGTCAAAACAATGGGCTTGTTGTGCAATAAAAAGCAAGTGAATGACACTAAAGTAATTTTGGAGCACCGTGGTTATTCTTGCTCTGCGAGCTGATGCCTCTGCTTCTCGAGTTTTCCGGGTCTTCAAAATCTGAGATTGGACTGTTCATGATTTGACTTAATTAACAAAAGTGTAATAGCTGAAAGTTTGAAAGGAAAAACTGCTAATATTGAATCTGTAATTGAAAACTAGAATGTAAAAATACTGTGAGACCAGTACCATCTAATACTAGAAATCAGAAAAGGGATACATAAATTTCATTGTCAATACAATTACCTCCTGCTTTATCTGACATTAGTTGATAATAATCCTCTGGAGTGAGATCATAAAAGTTATCCTCCACTTCTTCAGCTGCAAAATAAAAACAATTAATATAAATAGACAACTAAGGACTTGATATGAAATGCCGTTGATAATCTGAATACATAGAAAGCTAATATAGACATAGGCGGTCACAAACATGTTATGTCTCATTGCATGAATTTTAAGCTGATAAACCCTACATTCTATCCAACTTTTGCAAAATATTAGCAGGCTGTCCCTAGAAACCATGTAAATAAAGGAGAAAAATCATGATTAGGCATCAAAAACACACTAGAGGAGAAGGATACCAGTAGAAGTGGCAGATGCCACATGTGATGCTAGAGAGTTTTCTGAACTTTTGAAGACACGAATTTCTCGCCCAAGCTCTTCAGCGATAGCTGCAAGCTTGGTCTGATATTATTTGAGTAGATATATTTCAGTCACCAACTTGTCAAACAGAAACACATATAGCATGAGCAATTACATTAAGAAGCAAGTATACAGGCGAAGAAGCCAGATGCAGCTGTGTGAACTGAACATGTCCAATTATCAGAATGTGGAGGTAACAGAAGTCAGCATGAGGCGCATGACTCATCCACCATGTTTTAATTTACAATTGACCCGATAATAGTCCTGATCAGAATCCAAAGTTCCAAAATTCTGAAATTTCCGTCAAGTAAGAATTTAGGAATCAAAATTGTTCCATGTGAATCAATGACTTTATTACTAGAAACAAATCTTATGCACGGAAGAAACATAAATTATCGTTCAACAATTTTTCTTTTCACATGTCATCATATACCTCCCCTAAATTCAATCCAAAAGTTCCAAATTTCCATTGAATCTAAAACTCAGAAGCCAATATGCATCAGAATACAGATCTTCTCTGTAGCAGATTCATCGCCACAAACCCTAATGGGCATCCACCGCTCCCTTTTTAGCAGAAGCAAAATAAATATAAAGACCCAAATTTCTCTCCTCCTCCATCAAAATTCAACCAACAATCCATCCAGAGGAAAAAAAGAAAAAACATAAACGCGGTCCATCGAATAGTTTACAAGAAACCAAAAAGAAGCAAAAATTAAGAGATAAGAAGAGAAGGCCTTGATTAAGATTGTCCGATAAGTGCAAGAGAATCCGTAGCGGAAGAGAAAAAACGAATCCAAACAGCAAAAAATTGCGGGAGAATTGAAGAAGAGAGGAAAAATAAGGGAGTCTGGAGGGCTGGATTGACCTGAGCTTCGTCGGCGCCGGCGGCCATGGAATCGGATAACTTCATCCGCTTGAAGTCCATCCGGAGTTACAAGGAGTTTTTTCGGCTCACACCTTGCTTCGCTGTTGTTTTTACTGTGCTTCGAAGGCTTAATACGAGTTTGAGTAAAATCATCCGAATACGAACAGAAAAGAGTCCGTATCCGTATGGGTTACATAAGTATCATCCTAACGGTAACATCCGTTTTGATGTGATAATTTCGAAATTTTGATGTGATGTCATTATGGAGATTGCAACGGCAAACAGCCTAACTTTGCCCCAACAAGATTAGATTGAGTTGATGGTAAATTCTAATCCAACCTAATTTCTAAATCCCTTAATTCTATCATTGGGATCCAATCAAATTTAAATTTCTTCAATGATCAATACTAATATATGAAGAATAAAGATTTTGTCGATCATATTAAATGATATGACAGCAAATTTAATTTTCACTAAATTTGAAAGATTGGGAATATACAGTGAAGGACTAACCTCTCCTTATATAATCTATTTGTAACATCCATTCTGGAATGAACTAGAGCTGAGTCCACTTGACTGGCTTTGTTAGCTTGGGTCAACCCACACAGCCTAAGAATCTGACATTTCGAAATGATTAAAAACAAAAAAAATTGAAGCCTATTGGATTCAAAAACCCATTTAGCCCAAGATTTATTTGGCCCAAAGCAAATTTGGGAGAAAAAAGAGCTAAGTACGTGTTTTGCATATGATGAAGGGCTTAGTATAGCATACGTGTGCCACATGTGCAAAGAAGAAGATAGGCTTTTGATGGGAATCATTTTCTCTCTAATTCCAGTAGAAAACCAATGTCAAAATGGTTTTAATGCTGAATCTAAGCGCTAGTTAAGACCATCCTGGTTTCTTAACAATCACTCATCACAGATCTTAGATCCCTTCACTAGAGTATTCTTTCTGCTCTCAATCCCAAACACTATCCACTATGCTGATCTTTATGTGACCTCGACATCTTATCAAAATTGAAGTGAGAACCTCTAATCTTCAAATTGATTCCTTTGTTTTAATTTGATTCTACCCCTTTTTCTTCCTTTTTCATCCATCTTTACTTTCGACGTTCGTCGCCAAGGCTTGTGGCCTATCTGCATGCACCAATTGTGCTTAATCTCAGAGCCCCAGCCACCAGCGAGCAACTAGAGCCAATAAATTACCGCACCCTTGTGATATAAATAGAGTCAAATTGGATACCCTGTTGTGACTTACCAAGTATATTCAAAAAAAAGCAAAGTAGATTATTTATGAGAACTGACTGCTCTCTATACTTGAGTTCAACTTATTCAGTCTTCACAAAAGTAACTCATTAAATATGAGATAAAGTTTCATAGTTGTTAGTCGAGTACTCATTTAAGGATGCTTAGTACTTTGCAACAAGATAGGCTATAAGTCAATTTGTTGCAAGAAACTAGTAGATGTTTGATTACTTGCAAGTCACCACTAACTTGCAATATTTGGTACTTTAGTTATTTTGCTGCAAACTGATAGTGGCTAAATTTGGCTAAACAAAATTATATAACCTAACATAACAAAATTACCATAGTTTGTTGAAGCCAGTTTTAGCATAGTCAACACATATTTTTTTTTGCGAAATATTGGAAAGTTGCAAAGAAAATCTACCAATTTTATGTAGATTTTCAAATATTATTTTGGGTTATCTTAATTCTCCATAGGTCAATCTTTCCTAATATTTTACAATAATTTTATCTGAAACTAGAATTTAAATCCTTCTAAATTTATTTGTGTCAAGATTAAATTATTGTGGTTTCATGTGCAGTTTTTATATTAATATGTATCTAAAATTTTTATGGTCTTTCAAGTATTATTCCTTCCATCTTCCAATATTTTTTATCAAAAGTAATAAAAATTTATAAAAATCATATGATCATGGCCTTGAGAATGCATGTGGGGGGCAAAGATGAAAATGAAATCCATAGAAGATTCTAGACATCTAATTGCCTATAAAGAATGAGAGTAGGGTATCGATGAAGGACAGAAACATCTATCTCTCTATATCTATATCGTATAGACCCTAGAAAATTAAGAGAAAAAAAGAGAAGAAGAAAAAATTACAAGAAACAAAAAAAAGCAAAATTAAGAGAGAAGAAGAGAAGGCCTTGAGATTGTTCGAGAAGTGAAAGAGAATCCATAGCGGAAGAGAAAAAATGAATCCAAACAGTGAAAAACTATAGGAGAATTGAAGAAAAGAGGAACAATAAGGAAGTTCGGAGGGATGGATTGACTTGAGATTCATCGGCACCAGTGGCCATGGAATCGGACAACTTCATCCACTTGAAATCCATCCAGAGTTATAAGGATCAGCTTACATCTTGCTTCGTTGTTATTTTTATTGTGCTTCGAAGGCTTAATACGAGTTTGAATAAAACCATCTGAATACGAGCAGGAGAGAGTCCGTCTCCATATGGGTTACGTAAACATCACCCTAACAGTAACATCCATTTTGATCTAATAACTTCAGGGTTTTGGGGTGATGTCATTGTGGAGATTGCGACGGCAAGGAGCTTACCTTTGCCTTAGCTAGATTGGGTTGAGTTGATGGCAAACCCTAACCCAACCTAATCCCTAAATTCCTTAATCCTAACATCCGAACCTAATCAGATTTGAATTTCTCTAATGATCAATATGAAAGGAATATACCCTATAAGCCAATCGACTTATGTATATAAAAAAAAAAATTTGTAATCTTTCGGACTTATGTAAATGATATTTTATATTAATAAAAGATTTTTTTTTATTTCATCATGTGCTGCATCTTATATTTTGAATTGAGATCATGATGAATCTCATAGACCAGGATAATGATTTTAGGATTATGATGAGATCATACCTATGAGACCTAAAATTTTAAAATTTTAATCTAGAACATTCCTAGTTAGAGGGACATTGAGTCAGGGACCGATATTCTGGAAGAACTAACACATCCTATGTATGCTCGGTAGAGAGGGTAGCTGATCTCATAAGCTACTTGTGTGAGACACTAATGCAAGGATGTGGGTGCTCATTAGAGAATAAGTTTACTGAATTAATCCGATATGAGAAACATCTTATAAAATTCTAATATCAAGAGATGCTTCTCTAGTAAGGGTTATGCATGTGGTCCTTAGACTGAGACCACCATGGTACCTTGTGCATATGAAATCATAGTTTTGGTTCATACTCATTCATGACTTAGTCATGTACGGGGTGTTCTGGATATGATGGATTATGTATGGAGGTTATGAGTAGGTCAACATGAAATCGATCACTCTTAGTAAAAGGAGATCGCATCCTACTTGTTCCGATCGAGAGATGATTCAAGAAGACTTTGATCAAAGAGAATAAAATTAGAAAGAATTTTTAATATTTCATTAATCAAATCATCATCTTATGATCGAAAGAAATATGAATATGAAATTAGATTTGACTTGATTTTATATTCATAATTATATTCGGGATGCTGGATGATCGAAGGATTGAATTGCATGGTAACTTACCACTGAAGGATATTTTTGATATTTTCATCAAAAAATTCTACATCTTCTGGATAGGCATGATATGTTACTAAATATCAATCATGTCTTATAAATTTTCATGAATTAAAGAGTTTAATTCATGGGTCAATTAGAAAGGGTTCTAATTTGACAACTTGGATATGCATCGGTTTGACCTAATTTGGTTAGATAGACTCTAATCAATTCGGGTCAACATAAATTCAGACATACTGCTGGCTAGATATGAAACTCAAAGGGTCACACACATCAAAAAATCAGTCAAAAATTTTATTTGATTTAATCATGGGATATTGGATCCGAATTGGATGCCTAATTGACAAGCTAGCACTTGTTGGCTAACCCAAGCTCCTAACCTAATCTATTTGGGTTTGAAACCTTGCCAATAAGTCAACCAAAATTAAGTGAGACTTAATTTGGTTAGTACCTATTTTAATCAATCTTAATTAGAAATTTTTTCATGATTTTAACATCATTTATCAAGAGTCCCAAGTTGGTAGGACTCTTGGTGTAAGGTGCCACATTGTTTGGCGCAAGAAATGTGCATGTACAAGAAGTCCTACTCTAAAGAGATTTTACTCCAAATTTCTATGCATTTTAATCCTTATTTGATGATGTTTAATGCCTAATTTTATGAGATTTTAATGAGATTAAAATCTATGGCTTATGGGGCATGGAAATTAGATCATGCATTTTGGTTTTAGCGCATGAGGACTTGTTACGTGTGAGAGGATTAGAGTCCTTCTCATGGAATGATCTAATCCTAATTTTTGATGCCAACTAACCTCTTTCCTTTATCTTGTTGCATGCCATTTTTTAAAGAATTTTAATGGGATTAAAATGCCTAAATGGCATGGAGATAAAGTGGATAATGTTTGGTGCATGGTTTTGGTGCACGACAATTGTTTTTGGTGTGCAGATGGGCTAAGAGTCCTTCTGCATGTTAATCACCTTTTTGGGATAAGGATTAGAGGGTCAAGATTTAATCCCCACCTTTGGTTGAGTGATTTGACCAAGTCAAAATACATTTGGAGGGACAAGATGGGGTCTTGGTGGCGCCAATTCTAGAAGGCTGAAAATTCTTCGTAACTTTTCACGTATCAATTCTCTTTCGAAGTTTTAAATTAAATCCAAGACCTTAATCAGATTATGGCATGGGATTTGGATGGTTAAGATCAGGTTTGATCTGATTAAACAATTATAAGGAAGTTCGGTTACTAAAAAGAAGTCATACGATGCTTAAACGTCGTATGAATTCATAACGCGTAACAATATTCCTTCTGATTAAAGGACGTATTTGATACGTTAATAATCAGATTCAAGATTTTTATAAATAAACATATTAGCATCTATTCGTATGTTATAAATACCTCCCCCTTGGTCTGGATAAAAATCAATCAGAAGTTTGATAAAGTTTCTTCCTTCCCTTATTAAGACAAGGTCTTGTAGTTTTAAGATAAGAGGTCTTCTTTAAGACAAGATCTTAGACTTCAAGACAAAGAGTCTTCCATTAGGACAAGAATTTAGGAAGATCTTTTTGAAAGGCTAAGAGAGGGGTTTAGGCCATTTAAGAGAGAATTGGTGAAAGAGTGCTGGGAATTGATCCTAGCAAGGCAAGATAGTTCTCAGGAGGAGAATTTGATAAGGCAAGGTTCTGTCAGAGTATTTTCTTGATTCTGATTTCGTGTGGATCACCTGTTGGAGGGCAAATGTTTGGGTGCCTCGTGGAAAAGAAAAGATACCAGCTTCTTCCATTCTTCACCGACCTAAAGTTTCATTTCTAAACCTCACTTATAGACATATATATTTGATTGAATACACCAAGGGAGATCCTAGGATTTTGGATTTCGGGTTTATCGAATTTCATAAAAATTTTGAAATTTAATTTTTCGTTGCGTGATCCGAAACCCAACAGTGGTATCAGAGCCTTCTTTGATCGATTCAATCAGATGTGATATTTATTGATGATCAGATTTTGTTATTCAGCATTCTGTAAGGTTGCCCTGGTATAGTGATGAATGTCCGCTATGTGGTAGATGGTTATCTTAAAATGATGAAATAATAAATATTATATTTTATACATAATATTTTATGATTCATTGATCATATGCTATATTCATGAGATGGTTATGTAGAACATATATGATATGTTAAAATTGAACTCTTAGTAGCCTAGTACTCGAATAGTTATAATCTGATTGTTTGAAGTATTTAGTTTATCATCTTTATTATATGCTATATGCTTCTTTATTAGAATGTGTATGAGACCAGTCTAAGCCCTCATAAAAATTATATTAAGTCAGTAGTAATAACAACAATTAAGCTGTCGATTCTTGAAATGATTAATCCATTGATGTCTAAGAGCGTTTCAAGTGCGATGGTTATTTAATTGATTCCATTTGCTGGCCTGACCAACTTTGTTGGTATCTAAAAAGCAATGGGAGGACTCCCACCAAACTTATTTTTATACTTTTCTGACCAATTGTATTAATTCAAATCTTGAATTTGGATTGCTTAATATTAAAAAATACTACTAAGGGGCCTTCCTTCATGCTAGGTTAATATTATATCAAGAACCATAGCAGGTTTGTTGTGTAACCACAAGGCTTGCTGTAGAGACTGATATAATGTAGCCTTGGTGTATACAAGATGCTTACGGTAATTTTGGATATACTGCTTTGTTGTGTTACCACAAGAGCAGTTATAATTCAATTTTGACTGTATAGAAATGAAGGATCATACTTAACAAGAACATTATAATTTGTTATGCAATCACAAAACCATTAATGTTTTAGAGGCCAGGATAGAGTTGAGAATTGCATGAGTTGTAATTGGAAAGAGTTTTCTACCTATGAACTCGTTAGGGTTTGTTGTGTAACCACAAGGCTCTTACGAGGAATTAGGATCTCAATCCTACTTGGATAACTCTACAGGATCCCGTTCATCATAGTAAGGGCTATGGTGTCTGATAAAATAGTAGAAGACACAATTAGATACAAGACCTTATTTAATTATGCATGCCATCTTAAGTCGATCGCTTATGTTATGTTCTTTATTTATTGTAAATTAAAAATGGCATCTTCATTATCACTGAGAGGCATCTTGGATACCAATAAGTTGATCGGTCCAAATTATGTTGACTGGTTGAAAAATTTTAAAATTATACTCACATAAGAGAAGATCTCCTACATCCTTGACACCCCAGACCCAGGGCCGTTAGGAGATAATGCTACTGAGGATGAACTAGCCACATACAAGATGTGACAAAATGATTCCCTTACTGTTAAATGCATCATACTTGCCTCTATGAGTAATGATCTACAAAGGCAGCATGAGAGCATGGATACTCACTCCATACTCCTCAATCTAAAGGAGTTGTATGGAGAGTAGAGTAGAACTACAAGGTATGAGATATCCAAACAATTATTCCGTGCTCGAATGATAGAAGGATTATCTGTGTAAGACCAGTCCTTAAGGTCATAGACTTGATCACCAGATTGAGTCAATTAGATTTTGTGATGGATGGAGAATTAAGTCAGGATTTGATCCTGCAATCACTCTCAAAATTATTTTCTCAGTTTGTGGTTAATTTTCATATGAACAAACTGAGTGCTTCATTGCCTGAACTGTTGAATATGCTCAAAACAGCAGAGAGCCATATTAAAAAGGATAAGGCTCCAGTTCTTCTTATGGGTAAGACTTCTAAGAAGAAATCAAACATGAAGGGTTCAAAAAGGAAGCTGAATCCTAAAAGTGGTGTCATGAAAAGGAAGAAGGAAAAGAAAGCTTTTGAGAAGGGTACCTACTTTCACTGCAACAAGATAGGACACTGAAAAAGGAATTGCAAAGTTTATCTTGCATCTGTAAAGGCTGGTGCAAGCAATGCACCAAAAGGTATGTATGAGATACATATAATTTTATCATTAAGTTTTTTTAATTCAGACTCTTGGGTATTGGATACCGCCTGCAGTTCTCATATATGTAAGTCATTGCAGAGGCTGCAGAATCTTAGAGTTTTGAAGGAAGGTGACTTCGAGCTCTATGGCGCTGGAGGAGAGTCCATTCAAACAGAAGCCGTGGGGACTTATATGTTAAAGTTATCTTCTGAAAAGATCTTAGAGTTGGAGAATTATCATTATATGCCTAAGATCATTAGAAAATATTATTTCTGTATCATTGTTATTACAACGAGGTTTTGAAATAAATGGAAAGGGCACTAGATGCTTTATTTCTTTTTCTAATAAGCATATATGTGATGGCATTGTTCATAATGATCTTCTGATTCTTTCCCTTGACGACAATATTTTTCATGTTGATAAAAATAAGAAATGTAAGAGAGAATACATAAATAATATTTTATTTTGGCATTATCGATTTGATCACATTAGTGAGATAAGAATTAATAAGTTATACAAAAAAAAATTCTTTGAAGCTTATGATTATAAATCATTAGGGACTTGTGAATCTTGTCTTATGAAAAAAATGACTAAAACTCCATTTAGTGGACATGGAGAAAGGGCAAATGAGTTATTAGGACTTGTACAAATAGATGTATGTGGTCCCATGATAACTGGAGCCAAAGGAAGATACTTTTATTTTATAACGTTCACTGATGATTTATTTAGATTCAAATATGTGTATCTTATGAAACACAAATTGAAACTTTTGATAAATTTAAAGAGTATCAAAGTATGGTTGAGAAATAAACTGAAAAGTATATTAAAATCCTTCGATCAGATCGAGAAGAAGAATATCTTTCTGGTGAATTCTTGAATCATCTTAAGGAAAAGAAAATTCTCTCTGAATGGACCCCTCCTTATATACCACAGTTGAATGGTGTAGCTGAAAGGAGGAATCATACTTTATTAGATATGGTGTGGTCCATGATGTGTCTTACAGATTTACCTATTTTCTTCTGGAGGTATGTCCTAGAAACTGCCATATATAGTTTAAATAGGGTACCTTCAAAATCTGTACCTAGCACTCCATATGAGTTATGGAGAGATAAGAAGCCTAATCTTTTGTATCTTAAGATATGGGGCTGTCCAGCATATGTCAAAAGAAATTTTGAACATAAGCTAAGTGCTAGGATAGATAAATATCTATTTATAGGATATCCTAAAGAAAGTATGGGATACCTCTTTTACCATCCTACTGAACAAAAGATATTTATCAGTAGACATGCTACTTTCATAGAAAAGAAGTTTATCCTAGAAAGAAGCGGTGGGAGAAATATTAAACTTGAAGAAGTTCGAAGTGAAGTACAAAATATTCTTCAACCAAAAGTACCTAGTGATAAGGTACAATCACAAGTTACACCTCCTCTCCGTAGGTCAAATAAAGTACGAAATGCACCTTTAAGGTATGGATTTGTTATTGAGAATAATGAAATCCACATCATGAAAAATGATGAACCTCTGACCTATACGGAAGCTATCATGAGTAAGGACTCAGACAAATGGCAAGAGGCTATGAAATCCGAAATGGATTCCATGTACACCAATCAAGTATGGATTTTGGTTGATCCACTAGAGGGTGTTACCCCTATCAGATGTAAATAGGTCTGTAAGAAAAAGATTGGAGCAGATGGCCAAATAGAAACCTACAAAGTCAGATTGATGGTTAAGGGTTTCAGATAAAAATAGGGCATCAATTATGATAAAATATTTTTACCTATTGTCATGATCAAATCAATTCGAATTATGCTTGCTATAGCTGCATACCATGATTATGAAATCTGACAAATAGATGTAAAGACCATCTTTCTTAATGGTTATCTTGAGGAAGAGGTCTATATATCCCAACCAGAAGGATTTGTCTCAAGTGGGAGACCAAATCAAGTATGTAAGATTAAGAAATCTATTTATGATTAAAGCAGGCCTCGAGGAGCTGGAACATTCGTTTTGATGTAACAGTCAGAGAATATGGCTTCATCAAAAATGTGGATGAATCTTGTGTATATAAGAAGACTAGTGGGAGTGCCATTATCTTTTTAGTTTTGTATGTGGATGACATACTTCTCATTGGGAATGATATCCCAATGTTACAATCGATCAAGTTATGGTTATCATCTAAGTTTTTTATGAAAGACTTGGGTGAAGCATCCTTTATACTTGGTATAAAGATCTATAGGGATAGATCTAAAAGGATGCTAGGCTTATCCCAGTCAAGATACATAGATCTTGTGCTGAAAAGGTTCAGCATAGATGGGAGTAAGAGAGGTTACTTATCCATGAGTCAAGGCGTACATCTCTCTAAAAAAATATTTCCTAAGACACCTGAAGAGAGGAAAAGAATGAGTTCTGTTCCCTATACTTTGGTAGTAGAATCAATCATGTATGCAATGCTATGCACCAGGCCTAATGTTGCATGTGCCTTAGGCATTGCTAGTCATTTTCAGACTGATCCAGGAGAGGATCATTATAAAATAATGAAGAATATTTTTATGTATTTAAGAAGAACTAAAGATATTTTTTTAGTTTATGGGGGATCTGATCTAAAACTAGAAGGATATTCTTATTCTAGTTTTCAGTCAGACTTTGATGATAGCAAATCCACTTCAGGATATGTATTTACTCTGAATGGTGTAGCAGTGAGCTAGAAGAGTTTCAAGTAGCAGACTGTAGCTGACTCAACCACTGAGGCAAAATACATTGCTGTAAGTGAAGCCACCAAAGAAGCTGTTAGGATGAAGAAGTTCATCACCAAATTGGATGTTGTTCCTGAGATTGAGAATTCAGTACCACTTTATTGTGACAATACTGGAGCTGTTGCTCAAGCAAAGAACTAAGGTCTCATCATAATCCAAGCACATTTTCAAGCGCTTCCACCTCGTTCGTGAGATTGTCGAAAGACAAGATATAGTCATTAAACGAGTAGATACAAAAAATAACATAGTATACCCGTTCACTAAGGCTCTACCACAGCAGCAGTTTGATCACCATCTCGATTGTATGGGGTTAAAATATAAGAGCGATTGACTTTAGTGCAAGTGGAAGATTGAAAAGAATATGCCCTACAAGCCAATCGACTTATGTATATAAGAGATTTTTCTTGTAATCTTTCAGACTTATGTAAATAATATTTTATATTAATAAAAGATATTTTTTTTGTTTCATCATGTGCTGCATCTTATGTTTAAATTGAGATCATGATGAATCCCATAGATCAGGACAATGATTTTAGGGTTATGATGAAATCATACCTATGAGACCTAAAACTCTAAAACCCTGATCTAGAACATTCCTAGTTAGAGGGACATTGAGTCAGGGATCGATGTTCTGGAAGAACTGGCACATCCTATGTATGCTCGGTAGAGAGAGTAGCTGATCTCATAAGCTACTTGTGTGAGACACTAATTCAAGGGTGTGGGTGCTCATTAGAGAATAAGTTCACTGAATGGATTCGACATGAGAAACATCTTATGGAATTCTAATATCAAGAGATACTTCTCTAGTGGGGATTGTGCTTGTGGTCCTTAGACCTGAGACCACTATAGTACCTTATGCATATGAAATCATAGTTTTGGTTCATACTCATTCATGACTTAGTCATGTATGGGGTGTTCTGGATATGGTGGATTATGTATGGAGGTTATGAGTAGGTCAATATAAAATCGATCACTCTAGTAAAAGGAGATCGCATCCTACTTGTTCCGATAGAGAGATGATTCAAGAAGACTTTGATCAAAGCAGAATAAAAATTAAAAAAAAATTTAATATTTTATTAATTGAATCATCATTTTATGATTGAGAGAAATATGAATATGAAATTAGATTTGACTTGGTTTCATATCCATAATCATATTCGGGATGCTGGATGATCGAAGGATTGAATTGTATGGTAACTTGCCATGAAGGATATTTTTGATATTTTTATCAAAAAATTTTATATCTTTCAGATAGGCATAATACATTGCTAGACGTCAATCATGTCTAGTAGGTTTTCATGAATTAAAGAGTTTAATTCATGGGTCAATTAGAAAGGGTTCTAATTTGACAACTTGGATATGCATCGATTTGACCTAATTCGGTTAGATAGACTCTAATCAATTCGGATCAACATAAATTCAGATCTACTGCTGACTAGATGTGGAACCCAAAGGATCACACACATTAAGAAATCAGTCAAAGATTTTATTTGATTTAATCATGGGATATTGGATCCGGGTTGGGTGCCTAATTGACAAGCTAGCACTTGTTGGCTAACTCAAGCTCCTAACCTAATCTATTTGAATTTGAAACCTCGCCAATAAGTCAACCAAAATTAAGTGAGACTTAATTTGGTTAGTGCCTATTTTAATCAGTCTTAATTTAGAATTTTTTCATAATTTTAACATCATTTATCAAGAGTCCCAAGTTGGTAGGACTCTTGGTGTAAGGCACCACATTGTTTGGTGCAAGAAATGTGCATGTACAAAAAATCCTTCTCCAAAGATATTTTACTCCAACTTTTTATGCCATTTTAATCCTTATTTGATGAGGTTTAATGCCTAATTTTATGAGATTTTAATGAGATTAAAATCTATGGCTTATGAGGTGTGAAAATCAAATCATGCATTTTGATTTTAGCGCATGAGGACTTGCTACGTGTGAGAGGATTAGAGTCCTTCTCATGGAAGGATCTAATCCTAATTTTTGATGCCAACTAACCTCTTTCTTTTATCTTGTTGAACGCCATTTTTTGAAGAATTTTAATGGGATTAAAATACCTAAATGGCATGGAGATAAATTGGATAATATTTGGCGCATAGTTTTGGCGCATGATAATTGTTCTTGGTGTGCAGATGGGCTAAGAGTCCTTTTGCATGTTAATCACCTTTTTGCGATAAAGATTAGAGGGCCAAGATTTAATCTCCACCTTTGGTTGAGTGATTTGACCAAGTCAAAATACATTTGGAGGGCCAAGATGGGGTCTTGGTGACGCCAATTCTAGAAAGCTGAAAATTTTTCGTAACTTTTCACGTATCAATTCTCTCCCGAGGTTTTAAATTAAATCCAAGACCTTAATCAGATTATGGCATGGAATTTGGATGGCTAGGATCAGATTTGACCTGGTCAAACAATCATAAGGAAGTCCGATTATTGAAAAGAAGTCATACGATGCTTAAACGTCGTATGAATTCATAATGCATAACAACAGTCTTTCTGATTAAAGGATGTACTTGATATGTTAATAATCAGATTCAAGACTTTTATGAATAGACATATTAGCATCTATTCATAGTTATAAATACCTCTCCCTTGGTCCGAATAAAAATCAAATCAGAAGTCCGATAAAGTTACTTCCTTCCCTTGTTAAGACAAGGTCTTGTAGTTTTAAGACAAGGGGTCTTCTTTAAGACAAGATCTTAGACTTCAAGACAAAGAGTCTTCCATTAGGATAAGGGTTTAGGAAGATCCTTTTGAAAGGCTAAGAGAGGGGTTTAGGCCATTTAAGAGAGAATTGATGAAGGAGTGCTGGGAATTGGTCCTAGCAAGGCAAGATAGTTCTCGGAAGGAGAATTTGATAAGACAAGGTTCTGTCGGAGTATTTTTTTGATCTTAATTTCGTGTGGATCACCTGTTGGAGGATGAACATTTGGGTGTCTCGTGGAAAAGAAAGGATACCGGCTTCTTTCATTCTTCACCGACCTAAGGTTTTATTTCTAAACCTCCCTTATAGGCATATATGTTTGATTGAATACACCAAAGGAGATCTTAGGATTTTGGATTTTGGGTTTATCGGATTTCCTAAAAATTTTGAAATCGAGTCTTCCGTTGCGTGACCTGAAACCCAATACAATATTGATCTCTGAAGAGTAAAGGTTTTGCCAATTGTATCAAATGATCTGACAACAAATTCTATCTTCACTAAATTTGAAAGGGTGGGGATATACAACTAAGGGCTAATCTCTCCTTATATTATATGTTTATAGCACCCATCCTAGAATGAATCAGGGCCAAGTCCACTTGACTGGCTTTGTTAGCTTGAGCCGGCCCACATAGCCTAAAAATCTGACATTTCAAAATGATAAAAAAAAAAAATGAAGCCCATTGGATCCAAAATCCTATTTGGCCCAAGATTTATTTGGTCTGAAGCAAAATTTAGGAGAAAAAAGGGCTAGGCACATGCTTTGCACATGCTGAAGGGGTTAGTGTAGCATAAGTGTGCCACATGTGCAAAGAAAGAGGAAGACTATTGATAGGAATCATCTTCTCCCTAACTCCAGTAGAAATCCAATGTCAAGATGGATGTAATGCTGAATCTGAGCACTAGTTAAGACCATCCTAGTTTCTTAACAACTCTTCATCACAGATCTTAGGTCTCTTCATTAGAGAATTCTTTTTGCTCTCAATCCCAAACACTTCTACTATGCTGATCTTTGTGCGACCTCGACATCTCATCAAAATTGAAGTAAGGACCTCTAATCTTTAAATTGATTCCGACCCTCTTTTTTTTTTTTTCATCCATCCTTACTTTCAATGCTCGCCTCTAAGGCCTGTGGCCTATCTGCATGCACCAATTGTGCTTAATGTCAGAGCCCCAGCCACCAGTAAGCAACTAGAGCCAATAAATTATCGCACCCTTATGATATAAATAGAGTCAAATTGGATGCTCTGTTGTGACTTATCGAGCAAATCATCTTCGAAAAGGAACAAAGTAGATTATTTATGAGAACTGACTGCTCTCTATACTTGAGTTCAACTTATCAGTCTTCACAAGTAACTCATTATAAATGAGATAAAGTTTCATAGTTGTTAGTCGAGCACTCATTAAAGGATGCTCAGTACTTTGCAACAAGGTAGGCTATAAGTCAATTTGTTGCAAGAAACTAGCTGATGCTTGATTATTTGCAAGTCACCACTAACTTGTAATATTTGGTACTTTAGTTATTTTGCTGCAAACTGATAATGGCTAAATTTGGCTAAACAAAATTATATAACCTAACATAAGAAAATTATCATGGTTTGTTGAAACCAGTTTTAGCATAGTCAACACATTTTTTTTCTTTTTTCGAAAATATTGAAAAGTTGCAAAGAAAATCTACCAATTTTATGTAGATTTTAAAATATTATTTTGGGCTATCTTAATTTTTCATAGGTCAATCTTTCCTAATATTTTACAATAATTTTATCTGAAACTAGAATTTAAATCCTTTTAAAATTATTTGTGTCAAGATTAAATTATTGTGGTTTCATGTGCAGTTTTTATATTAATATGTATCTAAAATTTTTATTATCTTCCAAGTATTATTTCTTCCATCTTTCAAATTTTTTTATCAGAAGTAACAAAAGTTTGTAAAAATCATATAATCATGGCCTTGAGAATGCATGTGGCGGGTGAAGATGCTAATGAAATCCATGGAAGGTTCTAGACATCTAGTTGCCTGTAAAGAATGAGAGTAGGATATCGATGAAGGACAAAAATATCTATCTGTATCTATATTGTATAGCCTCTAGAAAATTAAGAGAGAAGAAGAGAAGAAGAAAAAATTATAAGAAACCAAAAAGAAGCAAAAAATAAGAGAGAAGAAGAGAAGGCCTTGAGATTGTTCGAGAAGTGCAAGAGAATCCATAGCGGAAGAGAAAAAATGAATCCAAACAATAAAAAATTGTAGGAGAATTGAAAAAAAGAGGAACAATAAAAGAGTTCGGAGGGGTAAATTGACCTGAGATTCGTTGGCACCGGTGGCCATAGAATCAACAACTTCATCTGCTTGAAAGCCATACGGAGTTACAAGGATCGGCTCATATCTTGCTTTGTTATTGTTTTTATTATGCTTCGAAGGCTTAATATGAGTTTGAATAAAATCATCTGAATACGAGCAGGAGAGAGTCCATCTCTGTATAGGTTATATAAATATCACCCTAACAGTAACATCCATTTTAATCTAATAACTTCGGGGTTTTGGTGTGATGTCGTTGCGGAGATTGCGACGGCAAAGAGCCTACCTTTGCCTTAGCCAGATTGGGTTGAGTTGATGGCAAACCCTAACCCAACCTAATCCCTAAATCTCTTCATCTTAACATCTGAACCCAATCAGATTTAAATTTCTCTAATGATCAATACTGATCTCTGAAGAGTGAAGGTTTTGCCAATTGTATCAAATGATCTGACAACAAATTCTATCTTCACTAAATTTGAAAGGGTGGGGATATACAATGAAGGGCTAACCTCTCATGTAATCGGTTTGTAATACCCATCCTAGAATGAAACAGGGCCAAGTCCACTTGATCGATTTTGTTAGCTTGGGCCGGCCCACACAGCCTAAAAATCTGACATTTCGAAATGATTAAAAAAGAATTGAAGCCCATTGGATCCAAAATCCCACTTGGCCTAAGATTTATTTGGTTCGAAGCAAAATTTGGGAGAAAAAAGGGCTAGGCACATGCTTTGCACATGTTGAAGGGGTTAGTGTAGCATAAATGTGCCACATGTGCAAAGAAGGAGGCAGACTATTGATAGGAATCATCTTCTCCCTAACTCTAGCAGAAATCCAATGTCAAGATGGCTGTAATGCTGAATTTGAGCACTAGTTAAGACCATCTTAGTTTCTTAACGACCCCTCATCACATATCTTAGGTCTCTTCACCAAAGTATTCTTTCTGCTCTCAATCCCAAACACTTCTACTATACTAGTCTTTGTGCGACCTCGACATCTCGACAAAACTGAAGTAAGGACCTCTAGTCTTCAAATTGATTCTGATCCTCTTTGTTTTCTTTTTCATCCATTCTTACTTTCAATGCTCGTCACCAAGGCCTGTGGCCTATCTACATGTACCAATTGTGCTTAATGTTAGAGTCCAAGCCACCAGTAAGAAACTAGAGCCAATAAATCACCGCACCCTTATGATATAAATAGAGTCAAATTGGATGCTCTGTTGTGACTTATCAAGCAAATCATCTTCGAAAAAGAACAAAATAGATTATTTATGAGAACTGACTGCTTTCTATACTTGAGTTCAACTTATTCGGTCTTCACAAGTAACTCATTATAAATAAGATAAAGTTTCATAGTTGTTAGTCGAGCACTCATTAAAGGATGCTCAGTACTTTGCAACAAGGTAGGCTATAAGTTAATTTGTTGCAAGAAACTAGCTGATGCTTGATTACTTGCAAGTCACCACTAACTTGTAATATTTGGTACTTTAGTTATTTAGCTGCAAACTGATAATGGCTAAATTTGGCTAAACAAAATTATATAACCTAATATAACAAAATTATCATGGTTTGTTGCAACCAGTTTTAGCATAGTCAACGTATTTTTTTCTTTTTTCAAAAATATTAAAAAATTACTAAGAAAATCTATCAATTTTATGTAGATTTTCAAATATTATTTTGGGCTATCTTAAATTTTCATAGATCAATTTTTTCTAATATTTTACAATAATTTTATCTGAAACTAGAATTTAAATCCTTCTAAATTTATTTGTGTCAAGATTAAATTATTGTGGTTTCACGTGTAGTTTTTATATTAATATGTATCTAAAATTTTTATTGTCTTCCAAATATTATTCCATCCATCTTTCAGGATTTTTTTATCAGAAGTAATAAAAGTTTGTAGAAATCATATGATCATGGCCTTGAGAATGCATGTGGTGGGTGAACATGATAATGAAATCCATAGAAGGTTCTAGACATCTAGTTGCCCATAAAGAATAAGAGTAGGGTATCGATGAAGGACAAAAATATCTATATGTATCTATATTGTATAGCCTCTGAAAAATTAAGAGAAAAGAAGAGAAAAAAATAACAAAAAACCCAAAAGAAGCAAAAATTAAGAGAGAAGAAGAGAAGGCCTTGAGATTGTTTGAGAAGTGCAAGATAATCCATAGCAGAAGAGAAAAAATGAATCCAAACAATGAAAAACTACAGAAGAATTGAAGAAAAGAGGAACAATAAGGGAGTTCAAAGGGGTGGATTGATCTGAGATTCATCGATGCCGACGGTCATGGAATCGGACAACTTCATTTGCTTGAAATCCATCCAGAGTTACAAAGATCGGCTCACACCTTGCTTTGTTGTTGTTTTTATTATGCTTTGAAGGCTTAATATGAGTTTGAATAAAACCATCTGAATACAAGCAGGAGAGAGTTCATCTCCATATGGGTTACGTAAACATCGCCCTAACAGTAACATCCGTTTTGATCTAATAACTTCAGAGTTTTGGTGTGATGTCATTGCGGAGATTGCAATGGCAAAGAACCTATCTTTGCCTTAGCTAGATTGGGTTGGGTTGATAGCAAACCCTAACCCAACCTAATCCCTAAATCCATTAATCCTAACATTCGAACCCAATCAGATTTGAACTTCTCTAATGATCAATATTGATCTCTGAAGGGTGAAGATTTTGCCAATTGTATCAAATGATCTAACAATGAATTCTATCATTAATAAATTTGAAAGGATGAGGACATACAGCGAAGGACTAACCTCTCCTTATGTAATATATTTGTAACACCCATCCTGAAATGAACCAGGACCAAGTCCACTTGACCGGCTTTGTTAGCTTGGGCCGTCCCACACAGCCTAAGAATCTGACATTTTGAAATGATAAAAAAAAAAAATTGAAGCCTATTGGATCCAAAATCTCACTTGACCCAAGATTTATTTAGTCCGAAGCAAAATTTGGGAGAAAAAAGGACTAGGCACGTGCTTTGCACATGCTGAAGGGGTTAGTGTAGCATAAGTGTGCCACATGTGCAAAGAAGGAGGCAAACCTTGATAGGAATCATCTTCTCCCTAACTCCAGTAGAAATCCAATGTCAAGGTGGATGTAATACTGAATCTGAGCACTAGTTAAGACCATCCTAGTTTCTTATGCTGATTTTTGTGCGACCTCGACATCTCGTCAAAATTGAAGTAAGGACTTCTAGTCTTCAAATTTATTTCAACCTTCTTTTTTTCTTTTTCATTCATCCTTACTTTCGATGCTCGTCACCAAGGCCTGTGGCCTATTTGCATGCACCAATTGTGCTTAATGTCAGAGCCCCAGCCACCAACAAGCAACTAGAGCCAATAAACTATCACACCCTTGTGATATAAATAGAGTCAAATGGGATGCCCTGTTGTGACTTATCAAGCAAATCATCTTCGAAAGGGAGTAGAGTAGGTTATTTATAAGAACTGACTGCTCTCTATATTTGAGTTCAACTATTCAGTCTTCATAAGTAACTCATTATAAATGAGATAAAGTTTTATAGTTGTTATTCGAGCACTTATTTAAGGATGCTTAGTACTTTGCAACAAGATGGGCTATAAGTCAATTTGTTGCAAGAAACTAGCAGATGTTTGATTACTTGCAAGTCACCACTAACTTGCAATGTTTGGTACTTTAGTTATTTTGCTGCAAACTGATAATGGCTAAATTTGGCTAAACAAAATTATATAACCTAACATAACCAAATTATCATGGTTTGTTGAAACCAGTTTTAGCATAGTCAATGCATTTTTTCTTTTTTTGGGAAATATTGAAAAGTTGCAAAGAAAATCTACCAATTTTATGTAGATTTTCAAATATTATTTTGGGCTATCTTAATTTTTCATAAGTCAATCTTTTCTAATATTTTACAATAATTTTATCTGAAACTAGAATTTAAATCCTTCTAAATTTATTTGTGTCAAGATTAAATTATTATGGCTTTATGTGCAATTTTTATATTAATATGTATCTAAAATTTTTATTATCTTTCAAGTATTATTCTTTCCATCTTCCAAGATTTTTTTTATCAGAAGTAACAAAAGTTTGTAGAAATTATATGATCATGGCCTTGAGAATGCATGTGGTGGGTGAAGATGATAATGAAATCCATGGAAGGTTCTAGACATCTAGTTGCCTATAAAGAATGAGAGTAGGATATCGATGAAGGACAAAAATATCTATCTGTATCTATATTGTATACCCTCTAGAAAATTAAGAGAAAAGTAGAGAAGAAGAAAAAATTACAAGAAACCAAAAAGAAGCAAAAATTAAGAGAGAAGAAGAGAAAGCCTTGAGATGCTTCGAGAAGTGCAAGAGAATCCATAGCTGAAGAGAAAAAATGAATCCAAACAGTGAAAAACTGCAGGAGAATTGAAGAAAAGAGGAACAATAAGGGAATTCGAAGGGCGGCCATTGAATCGGACAACTTCATTCACTTGAAATCCATCCGGAGTTACAAGGATTGGCTCACACCTTGCTTTGTTGTTGTTTTTATTGTGCTTCGAAGGCTTAATACGAGTTTGAATAAAACCATCTGAATACGAGCAAGAGAGAGTCCGTCTCCATATGGGCTACGTAAACATCACCCTAACAATAACATCCGTTTTGATCTAATAACTTTGGGATTTTGGTGTGATATCGTTGCAGAGATTGCGATGGCAAAGAGCCTACCTTTGTCTTAGCCAGATTGGGTTGAGTTGATGGCAAACCCTAACCCAACCTAATGTCTAAATCTCTTAATCCTAACATCCGAACCCAATCAGATTTGAATTTCTCTAATGATCAATATTGATCTCTGAAGAGTGAAGGTTTTGCTAATTGTATCAAATGATCTGATAACGAATTCTATCTTCACTAAATTTGAAAGAATAGGGATATACAGTGATAGGCTAACCTCTTCTTATGTAATCTATTTGTAATACCCATCCTGAAATGAACCAGGGCCAAGTCCACTTGATCGATTTTGTTAGCTTCGACCGGCCCACATAGCCTAAAAATCTAACATGTCGAAATGATAAAATAAAAAAAATGAAGCCCATTAGATCTAAAATCCCACTTGGCCCAAGATTTATTTGGCCCAAAGCAAAATTTGAGAGAAAAAAGGGCTAGGCACGTGCTTTGTATATGCTGAAGGGGTTAGTGTAGCATAAGTGTGCCGCATATGCAAAGAAGGAGGTAGACTCCTGATAGGAATCATTTTCTCCCTAACTCTAGTAGAAATCCAATGTCAGGATGGCTGTAATGTTGAATCTGAGTATTAGTTAAGATCATCCTAGTTTCTTAACAACCCTTCATCATAGATCTCAGGTCTCTTCATCAGAATATTCTTTCTGCTCTCAATCTCAAAAATTTCTACTATGCTGATCTTTGTGTGACCTCGATATCTCATCAAAATTGAAGGATCTCTAGTTTTCAAATTGATTTCGACCCTTTTTTTTTTCATCCATCCTTACTTTCGCTGCTCATCACCAAGGCTTGTGGCCTATATGCATGCACCAATTGTGCTTAATGTCAGAGCCCCAACTGCTAGCAAGCAACTAGAGCCAATAAATTACCGCACCCTTATGATATAAATAGAGTCAAATAGTATGTCCTGTTGTGACTTGTCAAGCAAATCATCTTCGAAAGAGAGTTATTTATGAGAACTGACTGCTCTCTATACTTGAGTTCAACTTATTCAGTCTTCACAAGTAACTCATTATAAATGAGATAAAGTTCTATAATTGTTAGTCGAGCACTCATTTAAGGATGCTTAATACTTTGCAATAGGATAGGCTATAAGTCAATTTGTTGTAAGAAACCAGTAGATGTTTGATTACTTACAAGTCACCACTAACTTGCAATGTTTGGTACTTTAGTTATTTTGTTGCAAACTGATAATGGCTAAATTTGGCTGAACAAAATTATATAACCTAACATAACAAAATTACCATGGTTTGTTGAAACTAGTTTTAGCATAGTCAACGTATTTTTTTTTTTTTTCAAAAATATTGAAAAGTTGCAAAGAAAATCTACCAATTTTATGTAGATTTTTAAATATTATTTTGAGCTATCTTAATTTTTTATAGGTCAATCTTTCCTAATATTTTACAATAATTTTATCTGAAACTAGAATTTAAATCCTTCTAAATTTATTTGTGTCAAGATTAAATTATTGTGGTTTCATGTGCAGTTTTTATGTTAATATGTATCTAAAATTTTTATTATCTTCCGAGTATTATTTCTTCCATCTTTCAAGATTTTTTTATCAGAAGTAACAAAAATTTGTAGAAATTATATGATCGTGATCTTAAGAATGCATGTGGTGGGTGAAGATGATAATGAAATCCATGGAAGATTCTAGACGTATAGTTGTCTATAAAGAATGAGAGTAGAATATTGATGAAGGACAAAAATATCTATCTGTATCTATATTATATGGCCTCTAGAAAGTATTACCTGATTTTTTTCTATCGAAAAATAAATTACTTGATTTGTTCATATTTCAAAATTTTGGTGTCAAACTTTCGTCAACCATTTTGCCCTTCAACCTTCCTTTCAAGCCTACATGATCCATCAAATTGGGGCACAATTAGCATGAAGTTAAAATTAAAAAAAGATCAAGATCCGTTGTCTCGATATCAAATTCTATATTGATATCATTCTACCATAATATCAATATATGTGGTATAATATAAGTTGATGAAATACATCAAGTATCGATATAATATGAAACTACGTATCATTTCGGTATCGATATAATATTATATGTCTGATATAACATGCTACCGACTGATACGGTAAACCTCGGGAGGGATGAAAATTAGCTATGCCCCTTGCATTTGCTATCGGGTTGGGGGTTCAGGGATGTTCCGAAATGGTTTCAACTCGATTGGCCACGGAAACTCAAAGAATGTGATGTCTGACAGGTGCTTCAAGTGTAAACTAAGATTGCCGTTAGAGTTGGTGGGAACGATGCCGAGAGGGAAAAAGTATATATGCATTCGCTTGTCCGCCTCCTTTCTTCTTTCCCTTTCTTTTTTATTTGCTCTCTCTCTGTTTTCTTGGAATCTGACTCTGTTTTCTCTAATTGCATATCCATCTCTCTCTGGTGCTAATGAATATACATAGATTCGTAGAGCTGGTGCACTATAAATGCTCATGGCGGTGAGTTCTTCTTTTGGTCCTTTGGTAGGGTGGTCCATGCATGGTGGTGGAGCAAACCGGCCACTGTGTTAGGAAGGGTATGTTGCTTGCCCGCTGCCCGTTCGATGGAATGCTTTTGTGATTTTTTTTTTTACTTTTTTTTTTTTTTTTTCCATATTCCTTTTTTTTGGCCGACGATGGCATGGGTGTTGGATGTTGCCACCGGTCAAGGCGTGGTCGATGCTAGTTGTTTTTACCGATAGGGGAGGTATAGGAGTTGGTTGCTTGGAGGATGTGCCGTGTTCTAGCCATGTGATGGTTGAGCAGGTTCTTGGCTGCTCCCGTTGCCATCCTACTGGCTTTGGTTTGGGGATGGCCTTGAGATTTATATATTGAAGATGAAATCATGATGTAAGACATGGAAACATCAAAAAATAGCTGAAAATCTCATCCACTGCTCTTGTCAGGCCTGGTTCATCAAATTATACATTCAAGTGAGAATGGGGACATGGTAGAGTTACACAAGCATCTCCATCCTAAGGTATAAATGGATCTGCTTCTATGTTGGTTGTATGTCTATTCTGTCGCGCTATATCGGCTGCTTCTTTCTAGCTAATGTTAGGAATACCATTGTTGGAAGGGACCAACCCAGCCTCATGTTTCCCTCGCATTGCTATTGGTTATGAAGTGGTCTGCTGTAATTATATCTGGAGTGAGGTTTGTTTTAATTTACGTTTTTATGCAATCTGATGTTTAGGCATGTCTGTTTTCTGCTTGAAACTGATAGGAAATGATAATATGCTGTTGATTATATAGGTTTCTGCTGCTGATATATTTGTTTCAGAATTTCAAGATGATTTGCTCAACCAGTATGCAGGATTGCAGTATAGGAATAAGGTAATATCCTCTTCTATATTTTTTTTGTCGAATCAAATTTTGAATAACTGAGTTTTGCCACCGTGTTTTTGGTGATACCACTCCATATTTTCTTGGATCTAAAACATGAATTTCTTTTGAGAGGATCAACAGATGACATTCTGTTTGGTAATGTCCAACTAAACATGCATGGGTTCTTTCTTTTAATTGATATGATCTCTAATTGAAGCAGTGGACTTGAAGCATACAATTTGTACTGTCGTCATATGATGTCACATGTTGAATGAGTAACTCCTTGCGATCTCAAAAGAGACTGAGATGTAGACAACATATTCTCAGCTGTTTCTTCAGGCCTCAAGACTTAAATTTAGCATATTGGAATTTTATCGCTGCATTGAAATTTGAAAAGTATGGGATAATTCAGACCTAACCTTCTTCAAGTATAAGGTCCTGGATAAATATTAACATAAATAACATAGTGCTAAAAATTGTGCATCAAAAGTGTCTGTTAAGTCCAATATGTGGGCATATTGAAAGAAATATATTGAGCCCTTCTTTCAAGAAAGAGTTCTATAATGATATCCAAGTTCACAAGGTTAGCCATACACAGAAGAATCATGTTTGGAGGAGCATTGCAGTGTGAAGGGGTTACTAAAATAATGCTTGCTTTTAATTTCATCCTTGCATGTTAGCAAATTTACCAAATGTATCAATTTGTTCAGTGATTCAATGATGCATGATGCGGGCATGATATTAAGTCGGGCATGATATTAAGTCAGGCTTGATATTAAGTCTTTCAGATACAATGGTTTGTACAGCCCCTAAGACCATCCAACAGCATGCTAATGATACTGTTAGTTATTGGAAGAGACACTAGGTTTGCTCAGCTTGTTCTCTGTACCACATTATTCTGTTTTTCATATTCTTGTTCGAAAGGTGAGTGCATGTGCCTACATGCATGTGCATGGGCTTTGTGTTTCAATTATTTTTGTGGAAACTAGTGCACCATGGATGCTTAACTTCATTCTTCTTGCAGTGATTTTCGTATTCTCAGTCTTGCTAATTGCATGCAATATTACTTTTAAACCAAAATAAATAATTTTTATGCCATGCAGGTATTAGCCTCCGAAGGAGCTAAGGAAACCCTTGAGATTCTATCAGATTATCTTTGAAGAGAACCATCAATTCAGTCATTTGTTGAATGCAAAAGCAAGAATAATTTGTAAAATGGCATTTTACTTTATTGTGGAACAAATATTATTCTAGAACCATATGTTATGCTCATATATGTGTGCTAGGATAAAAGAAGTTTTGCACATAGTATTTTCAATTTATTGTTTTGAAAGTATTATTTTGCAAATATTTGCTCATCTTTTCATGGGCATTGAGTAAAAGAAAATCACTACAAACCAAACAGAAGAACAAAAGGGTTTGATAAATTGCCATGATGAGATATCCCATATCAAGGTGAAGATATATGTTGTCTGCTAACCTCTTCAGCATCCATATTTTTTTCATAGAAGGTCTCCAGCTTGGCTACTGTGGCACTGAATGTTGATTCAACAATTCTGAAAAGATCGACCATAATCCTGAAAAAAAAAATGCCCTAGATTTAGTTGGTATTGGAATTGAAATCTCTGTCTTATATGTGGATGAGACTGTCTCCAAGTGAGAAGGAAAAAACAATGTGCTTTAAATGTAGTTGTTTGTAGTCATGTGGATCAGACACCAGATGGTTGGACCTGACGAAACAACATTTGAGTGGCTGTTGTGAAGACAAATATCTCTGCAACTGTCTTCATGGCACAAGGACATCTTATCTATTCCTTTGGTTGGTTTATGTGATCAGTATGTCTTTGGGTGCATGTAAGTGGACATTCCAACTGTTTCAGGAAGACTTATTTAAACATGTGTGAGCAGCATCTGATTCTTGAACTTTGTTCTCAAAGATGCTGACCCTTTATCCACCTTGTTTTATGAAATTGCTGCTTTTGGGTGCAAATATGCTTCCTGATTTATATTCTAAATGAAAATTATTTGCAAGTTGCTATGATAGCAAGCAAGGTTAATGCTTCTGGGGAAAGTTATGCTTTGTATTATTTAAGAGTGTGGTTGTACATTGAACTTGTCTAGTTAGCTTGCTGTGCTTAATTGTGTTTTATTTGTAACTGCCTAAATTGCTACACTAGAAGCATCTGCAAAAAAAAAAAAAAAAAAAAAAAAATCCTGTCTTGATAAATTGAAAATATTTTATCATCATACTCTTAATAAATCAAAATTAAATTTGATATTATATGAATCAATAAGGAAAATGCTTAGTGGAACATCTTGTTGGATAGTTTTAATGAGATAACTGATGTGGTATATTCTTCTTTTTTTTTTTTATTAGTATGAGATCGTAGCAGAGCCAAACATGAATCTTTATTAGCCTAGTTTGTGTTGCTAATGCCAAAAAAGCATGTTATGTTCGCCAATCAACATGTTGTCCTGTAAAATAATTTAGCAGGAACTACTTTCACCTAATTGAGATTGATTGACTGATAAAACTGTTGTTCTACAAGCAGTTTAGCACACATTTAAAAAAAAAAAAAAGGAAAAACAACTCATCAGATCATAAAAAAAGGAAAAAAAAATCATCTAAGATATATATATATATATATTTCAAGACACTTCAATCTAAAGTAACTTTATTTCCTATTCGGTCCATTGCACCCATTCTTGGCCTAGTTTAGTTAACAGTTTGCACCGTCCAAAACAATTTTTGATTAAAAAAAGAATTACAGCTTGGCTAGTGTTTGCGGAATGAAATATGCTGGCCAAAATGATGATTATAGCATCGAATTATTATAATAACCATGAATCTTGGAATGGTCAACTTTTAGATGGTGGTTAATCTTACAAACATTTTGTGAGGAGGATAAGGCTACGGTTCTTATCCCTCTAGATGTGACAGCTCTTTTGTGTCGGCGAAGGGGAATGATTTGCTCCACGAGGTAGAGAATGGCAAGCGGAATGCCAACGCATTCTGGCACTTTAAAGTTGAAAGTAGTGGGATGACGGCAATGGGAGCAATGCAGTAGTATTTTTGGTGACTGAATCTTTTCACTCCATTATCGTGAGAAGTGGATGTGTCACGCAGAGATTGATTGACTGAATCCTTCAGAGAATTTCTATTAATCAATTGATAAAAAAAACCTTCCTCCAAGAAAAAAGAAAGTCCTCTTACTCTGTCCACAATCCAAGGGATTTGTTGAGGGATAGAGATGTGCAATTTTTGTCTGGTTGGGCTTTGTAAGGTAGGTCTGCTTGCATCTTTTGTCAGATAGAATGATTTTTCTTCTTTCGCAATGTCAACCAATCGTTGGATTGTATTGCGACCGATTCGAGATCTATGCAGACAGATGAAAAATAGAGATTGGAGTGCTTTCGAATATGTGCAAGGTGTGATTTGATGTGATGAAGAAAAGGATTAACCATTCTTTCGCACAACCCCAATCCTTGTGAGATGGCCGGCTATGGTTGCCATCCTGGTCAATTCTTGGGTTCTTTGACCGCCATGGTGTGGGAAGCCGTGTTTATTCAAATGAGGACTAGTGGTCTGGTTGTGACTTGACTCGGTAGTAAAGACCGAAAGCACTGCATTATTTGACTCTTTCCATACGAGTTGAAAACTTCTATGGTGACCAATTCTTTTGACATAGATTGAGATAATCTTTAATTTTGTAAACGTTGATGGATGTGAGTATAACAGTTTGGTTAATATTAGTAGTACCGATAAAAGGTTTACAAGTGATCTACAATGTGTAAGGGCATTAAATCAGGTTCCATATAGATAAAAGTAAGAAATGCTAGGATCAAATTAGGCCTAGACATGGGCTGGACTAACGCAATCTCGCTTGTGCCGAAAGCTTAGTTGGCTACCAATATTTATGCAATTGTTCCTAGCATGGATACTAATATAGAGGATTACACACTTCTTTAAGCCAAGGGATGGCCAAATTTCTGATAAACAATTATTTTGTGCATCATTACACAAGAAATTATTTTGTGTATCATTTACAAATTTACACAAGAAATCACCTAAAATGAGATGGTGTTAAGGAGAAAAAAATATCCATTGAGATATAATAACATGCATCTATCAGTAAAATAAGTTGGAGAGAGGATGGATGCATTTCAATAACAAGATCCTGGCCCAACCCAAATGGCTTGTCGATTTTCCATAGACTCGACCCAATTATTTATTGGATTTTGGTTTGGGTCCAATATTAAGACCCATGCATGAAACCAAGTCGTCAAAGTCGGGTTGGGGTCAAACATGCTCAATTCAATTTGACTCATTTGCAACCCTAAAAAAGAGATAATAATATGCTCAATTCTAAAATTAAGATTGTATTAAGTTAGTATACAATGCATAAATATAACCAATTGTTAAGACATCCACACGGTAAGAGTTTCAAATTTTATATTTGTGATATTTGGATTTTGTAATTTTTTTGTTCTCAAACCTTTTTTGAAAGCAACACAATAAGGTTATGAAGGCACATAATTAATTTCAATCTACATGTAACCAATGTTTAGATACAAAAGAAAAAAAATTCAACAAATGAAACAAAAAGAAAAATATGATGTAAAGAAATATCAAGTGACAAAAAAGGCAACATATTTCTTACAATCTGATTTGCAGAAGCATATGATTCAAGGCATAATTCTCAACTATCATCTTATCAGCTAGGATACATTGCTTATAAAAGAAAAGTTAAAAAAAAAAAAGAAAAGAAAAGAAAACAAGAAGGATAAGTTGACAAACCAACTATCATTCCTCATGCTAACTTGTTTTATGGAGACTTACAATTGACATTTAGATCTACATTAAACATGTGTTTTTTAATAAAAACAATTGTAGATCTACCAAAAAAATAAAAACAATTGTAGATAATACATTAAACATAAATATGACACCATAATATATCTAAATAGTGAAAAGAAGAAAAGAAAGAAGACATTTTCCAAGCCGTGTCTGACGATATATAAGTATAGTATCTAAATAAACAAATGAAAATATGATGATGGTTGTGAGCATACAAATACCCAGTGTGAGGAGAGAATCTTCCTTTGGTTCTGGGTACTTTCCCCTTCCAACTGCGAGGAGAGAGGGGTCTTCTTCTTCTCCAACCAAGGAGATCCAGCAACCTATCAAAGGAGAGAGAGCGAGAGACCGCTTCGTAAGTATCGAAAGAAACCCCCTTTTCCTCCTCTTTTCCGCATCGGATTCCTCCGTCGATAGGGAAAAAAAAAAGCTCTTTTTTGATCATTCTTTGGCTTTTCTCTGTCTTTGACTTCGTCCTATGGGGTAATTCTTTCAATTTACTCCAAAAAAATTCCATCTTGATCGTTCTAGGTCGTTTTGGTTCCTCGATTTCGCTCGAAAGCCGTCGATTTGGAGGCGGAGGAATTCGGCTTTAGATTCAGCTGGGCTTTAATTTGGATCGATTTTGATATCTGGGTTGCGCGTGGGATTATTTTTGTTGGGCTATAAAGAAGAGGAGAGAAGATAAGAGGTAAAAAGTAGCAACCCTGATCATTTTTGCCTTGAAATAAAAACGAACTATGTGGGGTGGACTGAATTTTTGTTCTTTTTATGATCTGTGCCCTATGATGCTTCCCTGTGTCTGAAATCTCTCTTTTTTGGATGTTGGTTTTTCTTAAAAACCGTGTCTTTAGATGAGAACAAGCATCTTTTCTCCCAGCGTGGAAACTGACTTGAGAATGGAAGAAATGTTCCTTCAAAAATTTTGAGCTCTTGAATTGGTGGATGTTTGGCATCATAAAAGCATTTTCCCCTCGGAGAATTACAAGTTCTTGAAATTGTCCCTTTTTCCCAGTTTGGTTGCCTTTTTTAAAGCATGATTAAACAAATACTAGGACGGCTCCCTCGGAAGCCGTCAAAGTCTGCGGATAATCGGGATTCGAGTGGTGGATCAACTCCTTCATTGTCAAGTTCTTCTACCAGTTCAAGAAGTGGGGATTTGTTGAATAGTAGTTTTTCAGATCCGAGCAGTCAGGTTCTTCCTGGATTGAATCCGGGGTTGAATCATGGAAGCAGATACAGTCCAGCAGTTCAGTTGAAGCTAAATGGCAGTTTAGTCTCCCCCGCATATGAAGCATTGCCAAGCTTTAGGGATGTCCCAAGCTCTGAAAAGCAGAACTTGTTCATGAAAAAGTTGAACTTTTGTTGTGTTGTGTTGGACTTCACTGATCCAACAAAGAATTTGAAAGAGAAGGATGTAAAGCGGCAGACATTGTTAGAGCTTGTTGACTATGTTACTTCAGCGAACGGGAAATTTCCTGAGAATGTCATCCAAGAGACCATTAGGATGGTATCAATGAACTTGTTCAGGGCCCTCACTTCCCCTCCCAGAGAGAATAAGGGTTTGGAAGCCTTTGATTTGGAAGAGGAAGAGCCTGTGATGGACCCAGCATGGCCACACTTGCAAATTGTTTATGAGTTATTTTTAAGGTTTGTTGCATCTCCTGAGACTGATGCCAAGTTGGCTAAAAGATACATAGATCATTCCTTTATTCTTAGGCTACTTGATCTCTTTGATTCTGAAGACCCTAGAGAGAGGGAGTACTTGAAGACGATACTTCACCGTATCTATGGAAAATTTATGGTGCACCGCCCATTCATCAGGAAAGCTATTAACAACATCTTCTATCGTTTTATCTTTGAAACAGAAAAGTTTAATGGGATTGCAGAGCTTTTGGAGATTTTGGGAAGCATTATCAACGGATTTGCTCTGCCACTGAAGGAAGAGCATAAATTGTTCCTCGTTCGAGCATTAATCCCCCTTCACAAGCCAAAGTGCATAGCCATGTACCATCAACAGTTATCGTACTGCATCACTCAGTTTGTTGAGAAGGACTGCAAGCTTGCGGATACTGTGATAAGGGGTCTGTTGAAATACTGGCCCATCACAAATAGCTCAAAAGAAGTAATGTTCCTGGGGGAGCTGGAGGAGGTCCTAGAGGCAACTCAGCCTGCAGAATTTCAGCGATGTATGGTTCCACTTTTCCGCCAACTCGCTCGCTGCTTGAATAGTTCGCACTTTCAGGTGACATGCACAACAAAGTCTCAATTTGAACTAGAAATAATTTAACTGACTTATGTACTTGTTTAGCCCAGAAAGATTTTGCTGCTTCTGAATTTTCTTTCTTTGTTGTGTGTATGCTTCTTCTGTGTTTGGTAGACATGAATTCCTATACATTGAAAAAAATAGTTTTCAAGAGGCTTGAGAACTATTAACTATTTTAATTTGATTCTGTGTTTATGCAGAGCTTTTTTTTTCATTCAACATTGAATGCCATCTGAATAGCTATAGTTGTATGTGACTTGTAATATATATGTGATGTCCAAATCAAGTTGGTCTTTGGGATGAATTATCTTTTTTGGGATATTTTACTCACATAGAGTGTCTTAGTTTAATTATAAAATGCATAAACAAACAAGCCTGCTTCTCTAGGAAGTTGGAACACTTCGAAATAATGTTATTATGGGTCACAATGTTTTATTGACTTAATATGTCACCATTCCCAATACTTTAAGTGCATATTTTGAGTGCAAAATGCCAATTAAATCATCTTGTCCTGTCTCTGATTGCACTTGCTACTGACATGTTGTTATTTAAAATCTTTCCTCTAAGTTTTAAATGGCTCCATGTTGGTTAGCATGCTTTTTCACTTGGCTCAAAATTGGTGCCTTGGAGATTATTTTTAACTCCCAGTAGATCTTTTTTTTTTCCATAGTGTGTACACTCATGTTAAAGTAGAGAAATTTTAGAGAGTTGCTTGAGCCAAATTGCATAACAAAGAAGGTGGGTCTCCTTAATTACCACGTGGCTTCCCACGGTTTCATGGAACGTCTCCACTCCAACAATTCCCTGGCCAAGAACTAATCACTAACTCAAATTGTTGACTGTAGATCAAGAGTCACTTTTTATAGCATTTTCAGACTTTATAAATGTGTATATGTGTACATGCGTACATACACATACACATACACATGTATGTTTATATGTGTATGCATATACCATATGTGTATATGCTTACATATACATACTTAGAAATACATGCACATACTACATAAGTACATATTTGTGCATGCATGCATGCATATATGTGTACAAACTGGATGCAAATTGTGTGGTGTTGCAGAGATTACTCTGGGATGATGGATTAGTAACAAATACAATGATGTTCTGATGATATGAGTATGCCAGTAATGATCGTGGAGCACTGGATATGGAGAGGGGCTTAGATTTGTCTCAGGTTTGGAAAAAAGTATAGAATGACCAAAGGCTGCCTAAATGGAAGTTGCTAGATAGGATTTCATTTTGGTTGCTAGAGGTACAAGACCAAGATTTGTAACTAGTCTTGTTGGCTATGGTTTATTGTATAAATGTAATTTGACCAATCTGAGAGCCACAATTCAAAGTTCATGGTAGTATCTATTGCAGCTAAGTAATACATAATTCTCACATTCAAGTTGGCTGGTTGACAGATAAAATGGTGTAGGATCCATCTTCAATTAAATAATTGATTAGATGGTTTATTTATGATTAAAATATAATGAAATGGAATCTTGTTTTCTTACATCTGATTGATATGGAAAAGAAAGCTTCTTGCTTCACTGTAAATTTATTTAAGTAGCTCGGGCTAATTGCAATAGTCCATTTCTTTGATCCTCGTCAATCATAAACAGATCAGGTTTTTAAATACATCGATTCATATTAGCCTATTCCACATATATAGGAGAAATATTTTCTTGGGCAGTTAAATTTTTCATTTGTATTTGCTAAATCTCTCCATGTATAATGTTGATTCTTTCCTTTATCTTCACCATTTGCTTTACAAGAAGAAACTGGTTATCATCTCTCAATCCTCGCTCCTTTGTTTTTTTCTATTGTATTGCCAAAATGACTTTATCCACTTTTATAACCTCTTTGTATTCCTTATTGGTCTATGTTGTAGAGCCACTTGAATATTCAATCAGCTTTAGTGGTTGAATTTTTCCACTTGAATCTCTTCAGTCTTTCATCTCGTGTATGCCTTACTAGAGCAGGCATAGTGAGGCTTGCCACCATATATATCATCCAACCCATGCCATATTAAAGCACATAAGGTAAGGACTGACACTGTATGTATCCTCATATCCCCTTTGGGAAAAAAGTTATCCTGAGTAACCATCTTTATTTGAGGGCAAACTTTGGAGTAGCTGATTTTGCATCTAAACAAACTAACGCGAGGAATTGTAAGCTATTTTTTGGTTGCTACCTCCAAGGTTGTCACAATATGCTTTTAAAAGTCATCTTTACCCACACAAACTGTCCTGGTCAGCCTGCTTGATATACCAATAGGTTTAGTAATTGAGATCCAAGGTCATGTTATGATGCATTGGAAGGTTGCAACTTAGGTTGTTCTTGAGATGTAATTTTAGTTATCAATTCACTATGTTCTCCTGTCATTTCTGTTGATTTACTTTACAGAGGGTTATTTTCAATCAGGGAGTGAGATTAAAAAATTTCAGATTTTAATTGTTTGCTGATGAGATACATTAATGTAATAGTACCGTTCATGCTACAGGTAGCCATGAGCAGTAACCAAACATTATGAGGGTTGTTTAGGGAGTTAAAAATTTTATTTAGGATTTTATTTTCTACTAAATATGAGGTTATTAATTAGAGCTTCCTTTATGTAGGAAACCAATAAAAACTTGCAGGTTGTCTTTTCTCCTGTGGGTTGATGCTGGAGAACAAGCATGACGCCTGCAGCCCTGGCTGTAATTCCTAAGTCTAAGAATTAGTCCATTTCTATCTTCTTTTTTTGGTCTTTTCCCTCTGTCTATTTCACTTTGTTTCCCTTTTCTTTTTCTTTATTTCTCTCTGCAGCCACTAGCACCCAGTCAAATCTGGTCAGGTCTAGTGAACTGCTATTAGATCTGGACTCATCATGCTCTCAAAAAGCTTTTTCCCAGAAAGCCTGTTTGCTGCAGGCTCTATTCCAACAAATTGTTGGTTGATTAACAGCAAATCCTTCCTAATTAAAATCCTATATAGCCTAAGCTGGGCCACTAAACATATCTGCAGAAATGACTCTGTGTATACCATGTCTGAAATATATCATCTATTTTTCTGATCTTTTGCTCAATTCTTGGCTTTCTAAACCAACGACTCTAATTTTTCATCAATATTATTCCAATCCTTGGTTTCCACCTTCTTTCTGAAACCCTAGTTTGTCCTCTTACACAGGCTGTCCTGTATCAGTTAGTGATTTAGGGTTTCATATGCCTTTGGATTAATAATTTTGTTTTAATTTCCCATGATTTAGGAAGTAGTTATTGCTTTGGTTTCATATCCATAACTTAAGAATTGGAAATTTGCGATTTGAGTGCCTATTTTTAGGTTAAATTATATGACACTGGGGTAGAGACAGGATTTATTTGAGTAATCACTACCCCCTAGTTGCTGTCTTCTCATCAAATCTCCGCATGCATATACACACCGGTACAATGTTGACATTTTTAAATTTGGGACCTACCACATGGACATAAAGAAGCAGGACAGCCTTGTCATTGTTGACAATGAGTCACATAGCTTGGCTTTACTGCTCCAGTCATTCTGTTTCCCTTTATTCTTATGCTTTATTATATTATAAAAAATCAAAATGCTTTACATTTTTTTTGTAATAATCAGAAGGGGCAAATTTAGATCAACTTTCAGCTTAATTTTCTTATTCTTACATTCTTACTTCTCAATGTATAGTCTACCATGTAGCACATAAATTTTCACATGGAGCCATTTATAGCGGTTCTGGGACAAGGACTTGTTCTATGATTTATAATCATTTTTCTTAACCTTTTCCTTTGGGCACGGGAAGGGGGTTGGATTAATTTAGAATTATGAGTTGTGTATAGGACTATGAAAGGTTTTGTTGTGTGTTCATCTAAGCTACATATGTCAGAGGCTATTGCCTAGCTGTCCATCATGTATAGTGACATTACTGCAATCCTTAGAACTTGGTTTAAGTCACTCTGTTAATGCATTAAATGCATTTTGGCTGGGTTCTAGAAAGCATCATTTGCCATCTAAATTAAAAAAAATCCAGACAATAGTCCAAACCATCTTAAACATCTAATAATGTGTTATACTCAAGGTTGGTTGTGTCGATACCTGCAACTACATCGGTAGCTTATCGGTACGGGATGGTCAGCATGGTATAGCCCCATATTAGTACATGGTATTCTACTAGAGGCTTGAGTGAGACAATAGCTGTTGGGTTTCGGTCACAATGCGAAAATCGAATTTTAAAATTTTTAAAACAAACATATCAATAGCTTTAACAATTAAAACCATCGAACCGAAACTCAAATTCCAGAATCACCTTGTCGATGTTGATCAAAACAAAAACAAGTATGCAAAGAGATAAAAGTTCATACTTCCTCAAAAAAGCAATATGGTACGATGGTGATCTCCACGAGACTCCAAAGTAGAAGTCCTCCAACGGTAATCCACACAGAAGTGGGCCAAGATCCTTTCTAACTGATGTACTGCCGCAGTCTTTTCTTCACAAGAACATTGTCGGTTTTGAAATCGAAGTACGATCACATCAAAGCCCAGTCGCTTTCGATTTTGCCATTAGAATCACGCCAAGAAGACATTATTCAGAAGTCTCACAACCTAGGATTTGATTTTGGGCTCCAACACATGGAAAAATCAAATCCTAGGGCAAACTAGCAACACTTGCTAATTTTCTTACCACTCTTCTTGAAACTTTTCCCTCTCAATTTTTCTTTCTCTTTTTTTCAGGTTTTTTTCAGAATTTTTTCTCTCTTTTACACGCCAATTGGCTCTGATTTTCACCCAAAATCTAACACCTGGTCCATATGGGACGCCCCATATAAATAGGTGAAGAAGGGACGTGAGAAAGGACCAAGGGGCGCCAACTTTTAGCGTTCTAACTTCTCACGCGGTGAAATAAATCACCAAGATTTATTTTTGGCATAGGAGAGCCTTCATACAGAAGGACTCTTCTTCTGTGCCCTATAAATTTTTCATAAAAAATCAGCATGAAATAAATAGAGTTCTGGATGAGAAATGATGAGATAAGATAAGATAAGAGTCTTCTTTGAGGACTTTTCATATCTCAATGCTAATTAAGAGAGGGCGGCATTAATATTTTGGCGTGAGACCTGGTGGGTGCAAGAGACTCCTCCCACACTTGAAACAGTTTCAAGTTGGATAAGAACCAAATAAAAATAGACCTAATCCCATTAGATCAAAGACAATCGGTCTAGTTTAGCTCAAACACTTGGAACTGAAACTATTTAGGAACTTGGGTTCATACAATGTGCTGGCATATCAAATTAATCTTTAGAATTTACATTAAATCTTAATTAAATCAGACCAAGATTAAATCTCAAAGTGTGTAACCCATTGGGTTCCAAATCTAGCCAGCAGTGGACACAAGTTCTTGATGTAACTCTAATCCGATCAGATTAGGTCAGCTCAAGAGTTCCAATCAACTAGGACTCTTCCTAATTAATTCTCGAATTAAATTCTTTTAATTTTGACGAATTCATCAGTCAAGATTGACGTCTAGCAACGTGTCATAACTATCTGGAAGATTTAAAATTTTGATAAAAAATTATCAAAATATCCTTCAGTGGTAAATTACCGTGTAATTCAATCCTTCAGTCAAACAACATTCCAGATGAGCTGTGGGCATGAAAATATGTCAAATCCAATTGCTTATCTATATATATCTCGATCAGAAGGCGATGATTCAGTTGATGATATATTAAAAACTCCTTTTTAATTATCATCCTGCTTTGGTCAAAGACTTCCAGAATCATCAGCCTATGAGATCACATAGGATGTTCGCTCTCCTTATTAAGAATGATTGATCCCTTATTGATCATTTACATCCTCCATGCATACTTCACCACGTCCAGAACACCCCATGTAAGGATCAGAGAATCAAGTTAGAAAGTGAACCAAAACATAGATTCATGTACACAAGGTACCATGGAGATCTCAGGTTAAAGAATCACTTACACAACTCCCACTAAAGAACAATCAGCTAACATGTAAATAAGACTCAATCAGATGCTCTCTCGCAGGTTTATTCATTGAATTCATTTTCTAATGAGCATCCACATTTTTGTGTTAGTGTCACCACATAAGTGATTGTGAGATCAACCACCCTCATCTCTGAGCATACATAGGACATGTCAGTCTTACTGGTATCATTGATCTCCGACTCAATGAACCAATGACTGAAAATATTTTAAGTCATGGCTATCAAGTATTTAGGTCTCACTGACGTGATCTCATCACGGTCTTAAAATCATTGTCCAGATCTATGGGATTTATTATAATCTTAAAAATAATAATAAGATGCAGCATATAATGAATCGAAAATGCCTATTAAATATTAATGTCAATTATATGAGTTTGAAAGATAAATTACAGAAAATACTGTATCGCATCCCATATGCGATTGACTTGTAGGACATTATTCTTTCAATCTCTCACTTGCACTAAAGTCAATCGCCTCTATACTTGATGTCCATGCAATCAAGGTGGCGATCAAACTGCTGCAATGACAAGGCTTTAGTGAATGGATCCGCTATATTATTCTTGGTATCAACTCACTTCACGATCACATCGCGTCTTTCGACTATCTTCCAAACGAGGTAGAATTGTCTTAGGAGGTACTTGAATTTATGATGAGACCTTGGTTTCTTGACTTGAGCAACTGCCCCAGTATTATCACAATAAAGGGGTACTGGTTGTTTAATCCCTGAAACCACATCTAATTTTGAGATGAATTTTTTCATCCAGACGGTCTTCTTAGCAGCCTCACCAGCAGCAATATACTCAGCCTCAGTGACTGAGTCAGCAACAGTTTGCTGTTTAGAACTCTTCCAACTTACTGTCTCATCATACAGGACGAACACATATCCAGATATGGATTTACTATTATCCGGATCAAATTGAAAATTAGAATCAGTATAACCTTCCAGTTTTAAATCAGATCCTCCATATATGAGAAAAACATCTCGTCTTTCACAAGTACTTGAATATGTTTTTTACAGTTTTTCAATGATCATCTACGGGATTAGCCTGAAATCTGCTTACAATGTCCAAGACATAAGCTACATCAGATCTGATACATAACATAGCATACATTATTGATCTTACAGCTGAAGCATAAGGAATAAAACTCATTGTATTTCTCTCTTCAGGTGTCTTAGGAGACATCTTCTTAGAGAGTTGTATGCTATGATCCGTGGGTAAGTAATCTCTTTTACTTTCCTCCATGTTGAACCTCTCCAACATAAGGTTTATGTACCTAGACTGGGACAAGCCAAGCATCTTTTTTGATCTATCCCTATAGATCTTTATACTAAGTATATAGGACGCTTCACCTAAGTCTTTCATGAAAAATTTTTGTGATAGTCACATCTTGATCGATTGCAACGTTGAGATATCATTCTCAATGAGCAGTATGTCGTCCACGTATAAGATCAAGAAGACAATAGCACTTTCACTAGTCTTCTTGTACACACAAGGTTCATCCATATTTTTGATAATGCCAAACGATTTAACTGTCTCATCAAAATGGATGTTCTAGCTCCTCGATGTTTGTTTTAATCCATAAATAGATCTATTTAGCCTGCATACCTGATTTGCTTTCCCACTAGAGATAAATCTCTCTGGCTGAGTCATATAGATTTCTTTCTCAAGGTTTTCATTAAGGAAGGCAATCTTGACATCCATCTGTCAGATCTCATAATCATGGTATGCAGCAATAGCAAGTATAATCCGAATAGACTTGAGCATGGCTACCAAAAAAAAGTTTCTTCATAATCAACACTTTGTTTTTGTCTGAAATCTTTTGCCATCATGCTGGCCTTATAGATCTCTACCGGGTCATCTGCTCTAATCTTCTTTTTGAAGATCCATTTGCAGCCTATTAGGATCACTCCCTCAGGCGCATCAATCAAAGTCCAAACTTGATTGGTATACATGGAGTCTATGTTGAATTTCATGACATTGAGCCATTTGTCAGAGTCACTACTCATGACAGCTTCCGAATAGGTCGTGGGATCTTCATTCTCAATGATGTAGAATGTGTTGTCATTCTTAATGACAAATCTATATCTGAGCGATACATTACGTACTCTATTTGATCTTCGGAGAGGAGGTGTGTGTAATGACTGTCTTAACAATGGATACATCTGGTTGAGAATTAGCTTGTGAATCCTGGATGGGTTGTAGGTTTTGAACTTCCTCAAGTTCAACAGACCTCCCACTATTCCTTTTTTGGATAAACTCTTTCTCCAAGAAAACGGCATGTCTACCAACAAACATCTTTTGTTGAGTAGGGTGATAGAAGTAGTATTCTATAATCTCTTTGGGAAACCCACAAATCTGTATTTTTCTGATCTAACATTCAGCTTATGTCTATCAATATTTTTCACATAAGCCAGACAACCTCAAATCTTAAGATGTTTAAGACTGGATCTTTTACCTTTCCATATCTCATATGGAGTACTAGAGACAGATTTAGATGGCACTTTGTTCAAAACATATGCTGCGGTCTCGAGAGCATATCCTTAAAAAGAAATTAAAAGATCCGTGAAACACATCATGGACCGCACCATATCTAATAAAGTGCGATTCCTCCTTTCTGTAATTTTATTTAATTATGGAGTGTAAGGAGGTGTCCACTGAGAGAGTATTCCATTTTGTTTTCAATGATCGAAAAACTCACTAGTTAAGTATTTTCCTCCTCGATCAGATCGAAGAGTTTTAATACTTTTATCAGTTTGTTTCTCAACCATTCTTTGATACTTTTTAAATTTGTTAAAGGCTTCGGATTTGTATTTCATTAAATACACATATCCAAATCTAGACATATTATCAGTAAAAGTGATGAAGTAAGAGTATCCACTTCTAGTTTGAGTCGATATTGGACTACAAACATCAGTATGTACAAGGTCCAATATGTCACTCACCCTTTCTCCATGTCCAGTAAATAAAGTCTTGGTCATTTTATCTATGAGACAAGATTCATAAGTTTCATATGATTTAAAATTATAAGGATCAAAGAATTTATCTTTGTATAACTTGTTAATTCTTGACTCATTTATATGACCAAATCGGCAGTGCTAGAGGTATGTGACATTCACATCCTCTTTCTTCCTTTTTTTCATATTATCAACATGAAGTATATTATTATTAAGTGATAGGAAAAGAAGACCATTATCAATATAAGCATTTTTATAAAATTCGTTAGAAAAATATATAGAACAACCATTGTTTTTTGCTTTTATTTCAAAGTTTTGTTCTAATATCAAGTGTACAGAAATAATATTTCTAACGATATTAGAAATATAATAACAGGTCTTCAGTTCCAAAATTTTGTCCGAAGGCAATTTTAAAATTTTGGTTCTTATAGCTTCGGTCTGAATGGACTCTCCACTAGCGCTGAATAACTCGAAGTCACCTTTATTCAGACTCTTTATTTCCTGCAGATTCTGCAACGATTTGCAAAGGTGTGAGCCATAAACGGTATCCAATACTCAAGAATCCAAAATTGAAGTACTTAATGATAAGTTAGTTTGTATCATATACAAATCTTTAGCAACATTTGTCTGTTTCATAGTTGCAAGATATTCTTTGCAATTCCTCTTCCAGTGCCCCTCCTTGCCACAGTGATAGCAAGTACCTTTGGCGGAGACCTTCGCCTTCTTCTTGGAGATGCTAGCCATCATCTTACTTTTTTCGAAATTCTTCTTACTTTTTTTCTTGTTGATTTTATCGACAAAAAAAATTGGAGCCTTTTCACTTTTTAAATGGTTCTCTGCTGTTTTTCAGCATGTTCAGTAGTTCAGGTAGGCTAATTTTCAGTTTGTTCATACGATAGTTTATGACAAACTGAGAGGAGTCGGAGAGAGACTGCAGAATCAAATCCTGGCTAAGTTCACCGTCCATGACGAAATCCAATTGTTCTAGACGAATGATCAAATCAATCATCTTTAGGACATGAGTTTGCATAGACGTGCTTTTAGTCATGCAGGTACGGAACAACTGCTTAGATATCTTATATCTAGTGGTTCAACTTTGTTCCCCATATAACTCCTTAAGATTAAGGAGTATGGAAGGAACATCCATGTCCTCATGCTGTCTCTGAAGTTCATTGTTCATCGAGGCAAGCATGATGCATTTGACAGTCACACTATCATCCTTCCACATCTTATATGTGGCCCTTTCCTCTCCTCAGATGTATCTTCTCCGATCGTATCGGGTGCAGGTGTATCCAATATATAGGAGACTTTCTCCTGAGTGAGAATAATTTTTAGATTTTTTAATCAATCCACGTAGTTTGGTCCGATCAATTTGTTAGCATCTAGTATGCCTCTAAGTAATAATGAGGATGTCATATGTGTAGTTTATCTACAATGACAAGAACACAATATAAGTGGACAACTCATGATGACATGCACAACTAAATTAGGACTTTTGTCTAATTGTATCTCTCATTTTTTTAATGAATTTCATAGTCCTCAAGTATGAAAAACGAGAAACATCCTTATATTTCTTAGTGGGGGTTGAGATCCCTATTCCTCATAAACACTTTGTGGATAGCACAACAAGCATTCATGAGTTCAAGAGTAGGTAACTCTTTACCAATTGTACCTCATACAATTTTCAACATTTTTTTCTCTTGCCTCTAGATTACTTATAGTCTTGTGGATAGCACAATAAACTAGAGTGTTCTAGTTAACGCTTCAATCCCACATGGTCATAGTATCATACTTAAACAATGCTGTCATTGTGGATAGCACAACAAAGCAACACTATTCAAATATACCATAAGCATCAATATGCATTTAGTCAATATCATATCAATTTCTATAATAAACCTTGTGGATAGCACAACAAGCTCACTAAGATCTTGACATATTCTATTGACCAAGCTTGAAGGAAGGCTCTTGTAGTATCTATATCACTAAGCAATCTAAATCCGAAATTCAATAAGACCAAACTGGTCAGGTCAGTAGGTGGGAGGCTCCCCGTAGCTTTTCTTAGACACCAATAAAGTTGGCCAGGCCAGCATACGGACCTAATTAGAAAATCATCTTTAATACTTACCTAGACAACAATTGATCAAATGAATTCGATATTTGATTTGAAAATGAATCCCGACATTACAACTTAATATAATTTTATTGAGGGTCTTTGAACTAGTCTCGATACATCCTAACTACAATTACATAAAATATACTATACAATATATGCAATTTGGTATGCTTTTACAAATCATAATAACAATTATATTATCATGCCAAAAATCATATAAGGGTGCATAAAATGACTTAACATATATCAAGCTTAGCCAAATAGAAAGCAAATCCTAATCAAATTAGGCATGCATAACATCCTTAAACATGAAATCAATTTAAGCATCAAGCAACCGTGAAACTATAAATTTCATATTATCAAAAATTCATAATTTTAATAACTAAAATTTAAATCCATAGTTCATATAAAATCAAAAATAATTTTTGATTTTTAAGACCGATGCTAGAAATCGATGCAATATTTTTGGTAATATATGAACTAGAACAATTCTATACTACAACTTTGTACTTGTTTGATCGAATCTAACAAGGGTGGCTCTGATACCACTGTTGGATTTCGGTCATGCAGCGAAAATTAAATTTTAAAATTTTTAAAACAAACATATTAATAGCTTTAACAATTAAAACCATCGAATCGAAATCCAAACCCTAGAATCACCTTATCGATGTCGATCAAAACAAAAACAAGCATGCAAAGAGATAGAAGTTTATACTTCCTCAAAAGAGCAATATGGTACGATGGTGATCTCCACGAGACGCTAAAGTAGAAGCCCTCCAATGGTGATCCACA
The DNA here is from genome assembly GCF_000442705.2 of Elaeis guineensis. Taxonomy (NCBI): domain Eukaryota; kingdom Viridiplantae; phylum Streptophyta; class Magnoliopsida; order Arecales; family Arecaceae; genus Elaeis; species Elaeis guineensis. Next base: position 132,671,449 of record NC_026000.2, read on the forward strand.
CGAAAGTTGGTCAAGGTCCTTAATCGGTGTGCTGCCACAGTCTTTTCTTTATAAGAACACTACCGGCTTCGAACTCGAAGTACGATCACCCCGAAGTCCAGTCATCTTTGATTTTGCCACTAAAATCATGCCAAGAAGACATTCTTCAGAAGTCTCACAACCTAGGATTTGATTTGGGTTCCAACACATGGAAAAATCAAATCCTAGGACAAACTAGCAACACTTACTAATTCTCTCACCACCCTTTTTATAACTTTTCTCTCTCAATTTTTCTCTCTTTTTCTCAGATTCTTTTTAGAATTTTTTTTCTCTTTGACATGCCAATTAGCTCTGATTTTCACCCAAAATCTAGCAACTGGTCCATATGAGACGCCCCATATAAATATGTGAAGAAGGGACATGATAAAGGACCAAGGGGCGCCAACTTTTGACACTCCAACTTCTCACGCAGTGAAATAAATCATCGAGATTTATTTTTGGTGCAGGAGAGCCTTCACACAGAAGGACTCTTCTGCATCCCATAAAATTTTCATAGAAAATTAGCGTGAAATAAATAGAGTTATGGATGAGAAACGATGAGATTAGATAAGTTAAGAGTCTTTTTTAAGGACTCTTCATATCTCAACGCTAATTAAGCGGGGGCGGCATTAATATTTTGGTGTGAGACCTGGTGGGTGCAGAGGACTCCTTTCACACTTGAAATAGTTTCAAGTTGGATAAGAACCAAATAAAAATAGACCCAATCCCATTAGGTCAAAAATAACTGATGTAGTTTAAGCTCAAACACTTTGAACTGAATCTATTTAGGAACTTGGGTTAATACAATATGCTAGCATATCAAATTAACCCTTAGAATTTATATTAAATCCTAATTAAATCAGATCAAGATCAAATCTCAAAGTGTGTGACCCATTGAGTTTCAAATCTAGCTAACAGTGGACCCAAACTCTTGACGTAATTCTAATCCGATCAGATTAGGTCAGCTTAAGAGTCTCGATCAACTAAGACTCTTTCTAATTAATTTTTGAATTGAACTTTTTTAATTCTGACGAATCCACAAGTCAAGATTGACATCTAGCAACGTGTTATGACTATCCGAAAGATTTAAAATTTTGTTGAAAAATTATCAAAATATCTTTTAGTGGCAAGTTATCGTATAATTCAATCCTTCAGTCAAACAACATCTCGGATGAACTGTGGGCATGGAAACATGTCAAATCCAATTGCTTATCTATATGTATTTCGATCAGAAGGTAATGATTCAGTTGATGATATATTAGAAACTCCTTTCTAATTATCATCCTGCTTTGGCCAAAAACTTTCAGAATTATCGACCTATGAGATCACATAAGATGTTTGCTTCTGTTATTAGGAGTGACTGATCCCTTATTGATCACTCACAATCTCCATGCATACTTTATCACATCCAAAACACCCCATGCAAGGATCAGAGAATCAAGTTAGGAAGTGAACCAGAACATGGATTTATGTACACAAGGTATCATGACGTTTTTAGGTCAAAGGATCACTTATACAACTCCCACTAGAGAACAATCAGTTGACATGCAAATAAGACTCTATCAGATGTTCTCTCGCAGGTCTATTCAATGAACTCATTCTCATATGAGCATCCACATCCTTGTATTAGTGTCACCACACAAGTGGTTGTGAGATCAACCACCTTCATCTCTGGACATACATAGGACATGCTAGTCCTATCGGTATCATCGATCCCCGACTCAATGAACCAATGACTGGAAAGATTTTAGGTCATGGCTATCAAGGATTTAGGTCTCACTGGCGTGATCTCATCACGATTCTAAAATCATTGCTTAGACCTATGGGGTTCATTATAATCTTAAAAACAATAATAAGATGCAGCATATAATGAATAAAAAATGTCTATTAAATATTAATGTCAATTACATGAGTTTGGAAGATAAATTACAGAAAACACCCTATCGCATCCTATATATGATTGGCTTGTAGGGCATTATTCTTTCAATAGCTATACCATATGTTGGTAAAGTACTGTATTAGGTCCTTATACCATATTATGTTGTATAGCCCAGTATGGCAAACCTTGCTCGTACTATATATAATTTTAATATTCAGATGCTTCCAACATATTCATCAAGTGGTCATTAAAGGAAACCAGTATCTCATATATGGTATGCACGTTCCTTTCAAGAAAAAGCTAAGAGAAAGAGCTAGGAGCATGGTTCGCCAAAGTAATACCGGGTGTCGTATTGGTGATACAATATGGTACTAAAAGTATGGTTTGCCAAACTAGTATTAGGTGTCATACTAGTGATACAGTATGGTACCGATACAATATGGTACTAAAAGCATGGTTTGCCAAACTAGTATTGGGTGTCAGACTATTGATACAGTATGGTACCGGTTCAATACCATACTTGACTCTTAGTACAATACCATACCAACCACCCTAATATTGATATGATATTTGATATTGAGATGGCCATCCCTTCTGAGGAAAAATTGAGGTAGCGAAATCCGATTTATAATCCGGTTGAGATAGTGGAGGGTAGTGGCCACTTGAATACAACGTCTCAAACGAAGGATATGGTCATACCTTGGCTATGCGGAATAGGATTCAGTGTATGATTTGGATCCAGATACCTCCAGCGTAGGGATTGCTGAACCGACCTGACTTGGGAGGTTTGGTTTGTACTGAACGGTTTAGCCATTCAGTGCTGACTTTGATGGTATTGATGCAGCCAGATGTTGCTTGCTCCCCCCTCTTCGATGCTGGTGGTTATTGATAAGCCTGGCCTCCTCTCTTTCTAATCTTAAGACCCTAAAGTCTCAAATTTTCGTTGATTGAGTGCTCGTTTTCCCCTCGAATCCATCCTCGTGGCCTTCGATTCGCTCATATTCTTGTGGCCTTCGATTCGCTCATATTTGGAGGTTTTTTGTGGCTCAATAGTCCAAATTTGAGGCACAGCTTTGCGATCTTTGTTCTCCTTGATTGGGTGCTGTTTGGATCGTGGGAAGCCATGATGCTTTGATGCCCTCTTCCTCGATCTCTATGCTCTATCGAGGATCTTGTGTTCTTTTTGACATCATGATGCTTCTCTGCCCCCTTCTCTCTCCTTTCCTCCTTCCCTCCCTTGTCCTCTCCCTCCCTCCCCTCCTCTTTGTCCTTCTCTCTCTCTCTCTCTCTCTCTCCTCCTATTTCAGTATGGACCTGTACCATACTGAATTGATCGTCAGCCGGTACGAGCCTCGGTACTGGTTTCGTATACCTTGGTCTAGGCACCCTACCCTGCATGCAAGGTCATTTGTAGCAACAGCCTCATGTTCCTAACCATCTCGATGGACCCATCCCTTGTATGCAATTGTATTTTTATGGGCTTTTAGTTCATATCCTGCATAGCATGAGCGGACGGCGATTCACCGGTGAAGCAAACAAAACCATGGGGCCACGAATCATATGCACCTGTACCATGTCCATCACTACCTTTTGAGCTACCAGATGCATCATCCACTCGAATTGTCATCATTATCTTCGCTCATATCGAGAGATGATCTAGACAGTGGGTCATTCGAGGGTCACTGCTTTCTGAATCAGAATGACCAAGCTCCACATCCACTCTCTTCAGTGGATGTATAGTTTCTGCTTTCTTTCCCATTCTTGCTGATTTGAAAATCTGCTGTCTTTCCTTGGATGCCTCTGTTTGTTTGGTTCTACTGGGTGGCTCGATTGAACCCACCACCCTGACTGGCCCTCCCTCCCAACTAGACCAGATACCATGATGGCCTCTTCTTGGAATCTCTATCAAATCTATAGGAGGATGTCTCGGACATGGGGGTTTGTGATGATTATCGAATCCCCTCTGATCTCTATGATTGCTCGGCTAGTTGTGATTGTGGCATGTATCATTTTGCCCATTGTTCTACCCAATATGATCATGGCTAGTTGTGATTCTGGCGTATGATGTGAATATCTCGATATAGAGCCTTATTATTTTTTTATCCAAAAATACATTTTTTAACGTGAAAAATTATATGATTAAGGGTGGAGCTGGCCTGAACTGGTACAAACCATTGTAAACTGAATAGAATTGGGTGGTTCTACTTGGTTTGTGTCGGCTAGGCCGGTTCAGGGCCTGTTCCAACCTGGTAGCCCATGCCGTCCCAGTTCTAGCCTAGAACAGTTTGGTATGCCCCAAACAGAAACAGCAACCCTTGGTTGGGAGGATATCAAAGGAAGCATGGAGTTGAGCTACTTTCTATGGTATGGGGTGTTTGCCTCGGGATTTTATTTTTAAAAGATAGGCCTCATGTTTTAACTGTTTTAAGAGTCCAGCTTTGAATGTTCCACTCTGAAATTTTCTTTATATATAGTTAGATCATATTTTGGCATAGATGTGCATCCTATCAAAATTGTACAGTGAGTTTTAACAATATTCTGAAAACTTAAAGTAATTATAGTTTTACACATTGTACAGATAGAAAGTAACTACTTGAGTTTGAGGAAATCCAAAATCAAAATGGAGGGATGGATGTAGTTCGAATTGCAGATTTTCCAGAAAAAGGGGCTTGTTTCACATAAAGAAATTTATAATAACAAACGATCCTTCTATTATAAAATAAATAATGGAAATTTCCAATTTATTTCCTAAGTTAGTCTGGTAATGTTGTCGTCTCCATGTTAGTCTGGACAGTAATAACTATGTTTATGGGAGGACAAACAATAAAGAAGTAGCAACCACTCAGTGAAAAGGAAATAATAAGCACATCCCGGCTTAACACCCACTATTCAGAATTTATCATTGTTATAACTTGGGCAAGATGGGAGCCGTGCTATACAGGTCGTAAGACAGAAGAAGTAATTTGCAGTTTATTTCAGTCATATTTCTATCAGAAGTGAACTGAATCTAAATGTGTAGCAACCCTATCTGGATTGTGACTCCCAAATTAGGATTATGCAACGTTTTGAATCATTTGAACATTCAGAATGTTGCAGAGATATTAAACTGTTGCAAATGCATTATAACAAGAAAAGAGTTGTCAATGGTAATATGAGCATGAGGGAATTTATTGTAGGTAAAAATGTGATAAAAATGTAATATCAGCTGAAATTGTTGGGCCTTTAGTAACAATAATGATACTATAGTACACTCGTGCAAGCATCTACATGCATGTTGTGTTGGTTACAAGGCCATAGGTGCATTATTGTTGGTAACAGGAGGGTGAAAGGTTTCAGCTGAAAACAGTATGTCTTAGAAAACACTATGGTTTAGGTGTGTAGAATTGGTCGATACGATGAATGGTTTCAATATCTATGATCAACCTCTTTTGGCTCACAAATCTCACTAGAAATTGGAGTCACAAATCACCTACTAGTTATCTGTTTATCCCCATGCAAATCCATCATCTGATGGACACTGCTGGCGTAGGGCATCCTCCAACTTTGCATTAAATATATGTAAATATTGGATGCAATGAACAATATAAGATCCATTTAGACGTCACCACTAGTCAGGTTCTCTCTTTTAGAAGCAATATTTGGTTTCTTACACATGTGCTTGCAATCTTTTGAGGATTTTGGTGAGCAAAAGGACTAATATTAAGATGTGGTGACCCTAATAAGTTAACCAGGGTAACAATCTATCACTATCAAGTACGAGCATGTAAGGAATTACGCTTTCTATTTCTGATTGCCTATTGGAAGCTGGTGAAGTTTCATGATTCGTATTACAGCTTTGAGATAAATAAGAATGATAAAATATATTCTGTCAGTGTTGTTGAAAAGGCGAACAAGCTTTAACATGGCTATTTGAAATTCGAAATGCATGGATATTCATATTATCATATCTTTAATTTGAAAATTAAAATTTCATCTGATATGCATGTGAACAAATTTTTGATGACCTTGATGATGTGCTTTAATTGTTTCCTTGCAAATAGCTTGTTAATAAAATTATGCAGGAAGCTTCTTGTGGTCCTTTTGCAGGTTGCAGAGAGAGCATTATTTTTATGGAACAATGATCATATTGAAAGCTTAATCAAACAAAACTGTAAGGTGGTTCTACCAATTATCTTCCCTGCTTTGGAGAGAAATACAAAGTCTCACTGGAACCAAGCTGTTCAGAGCCTCACGCTAAATGTTCGTAAGATATTTTCTGATCATGATCCTGAGCTATTCACGGAGTGCTTGAAGAAGTTTGAAGAAGATGAATCTAAAAAAGAAGAGATTAAGTCGAGACGCGAGGCCGCATGGAAGCGCCTAGAAGAAATTGCCACTTCGAAAGCTGCAAGTAATGAGGCTGTTCTTATTTCCCATGTCATGCCCCATCAAGTTTCTTCTGGTTAAAACCATGTCTATTTGGTAGCTCAATATATTCAATTGTCTAACAAGATTATGATCATGGAAACGGGTAATATTGGATACTTATGGATTGTTGCTCACCTTTTGCTTCTGAATTGTTTGGGTTGTCAGGTCCTCAAAGATCCATGAACACTGTACAGGGTTAAACTGTGTATAGGAGGTATGAAGGATGTGAAGCAACAAAAATGTCAAAAACTTGTTGGAGATTACAACCGTTGGACAACCACAGGAGAACAGAACACAGCCTGTCAGTTTGGGCGTTATGCTTGACATGTGAAAGGGTGTTGTATTCGAAATTTGCAGATGACTGCTTTACCTTTCTTTTCAGATTTTGGTGATGATTTGTTGGAATATTTATTGGAGCAGTCCTCATTTATTGATGGTTGTCTTTTTTTCAAGCAATTGATGCTAGATGAATGCAACGTTGCTGTAGCATGAGCCATGAATACAATTATCATCACTTCTCCTTTCTTTCTTTCTTTTTTTTTTTTTAAATGAAATGAACCGGCAGCACCTTTATTCCATGGATCTACGTTTGCGTGAACCGCTGTTTACTTACCATGGACTTTAACGAATAATGCTATTTGAAGTGTGGAAACTTTGTTTTCGTTGTTATACTATTTTAGGTCCGCTCCTTTGTAGATAAAAAATTTATCTAACAATTTATTTTTTTAGATAAATATTGTTTAAATAATATTTAGATAAAAAAATAATTTATTAAAAATTTATATTTTTTAGATAAATATTTTTCAGATAATATTTAAATAAAAAAATAATTTATTTATGTTTTTTTATGTATAAGAAAGTGGTTTGGAAATTTGTCATTCATGTTTCTTTGCATTATTATTTTTTGGATAAGTTATTAAAATTTATTTATATTTTTTATAATATTATTTGTGCTTTTTAGGTTTGAAGAAAGTAGACAATTGAATTATTGGACATTGAATGATGGAGGAATTGAAGATGAGAATATGATATTTTAGAAATAAAATTAAATATTTATTTTATTGATTGATTGGAAAATGATTTAGTCATTTTTTAGATGGACAAGATTAGGCATTGAAAAATAAGGCATTGAAAAATAAGGATGAAATATTTAAAAAAAATTAAATAAATTTTTTACTAATTGATGAAAAAATGATTTAGTTATGTTTTGGATGGATAATTTTTTTTTATATTTTATGGATAAATATTATTTATAAAAAAATAATTTATTTATTTTGAAAAATATGAAAATATGGATAAGTTGGTCAATAAAAAAATAGGTCAATTTTTTTATGATATTTATCTATCAAAGAATAAATTTTGAGGTCAAGATTTATTATCTTAGTACGGGATTTTATGTTGTACCATATTATTATAATATAAATATATGGTTTGGTACAGTATGAGACAACGTATCAAATAATGATATAGTAGTGGGAGATAGGAGATAGTATATCAGTAAAATATCGATGTTACATTGATATGGTATAGTATACTCCATATCTGAGTCATGTTGGCAGTGTTCGCAGATTTCTGTTGGTTTTTAGGATTGAAATATGTCAATTAACTGTAGGGGGGTGGCAGTTTCCACCTTCCCATGAGGTGAGCACTTTGCCTGCTTATTTTTCTTGGGCATCCAGCAATTGCTAATTGCTACTCCACGGCTTAGATAGACAGCCGCTGATGAAGTTTATTAAGTTGGTCGATGGACGCCAAAAGTGCGTCCGCATACAAATGTGGTCGCGATTATAAATGAAATCTACGCTTCTCTTATAAGCACTGCATTGCCATTAGTATTCTACTTATCTACATTCAAAAGGTGTTTGGTTGAAGAGAGTGGGGGTTTGAAATCGGAATCGAAATGAGTGGTTTTCATTCCAATCGTTTGGTTGGAAGGAGTTCGATTCCGATTCCGAAGTGGAATGAGAATGAATCAATCTACATAGAACTCAATCCCTACATTTTTCTGTGGATTCAATTTTTCATTTCAATTTTGATTCCGATTTCGATCATGAACCAAATGCTTCGGAAGATTTGGTTATTCCGATTCCGATTCCAATTCTAAATCATTTCGATTTTCATTCCTATTCTAATTTCGGTTACGAATCAAATGCCCCCTCGATATATTTGCTTCTAGAAGCCTGTTGCGTACTTTGCTCTAAATTTTATGGAACAGCTTGCATTTGAGGATCTTCATTATTGCCAAAAATGTACTCATATGACTGCTTCAACAATAATAATATGGGGAAAGGAAGCGACAAGGGGGAGAGGCAAGTGCTGATGTAGGTTTTAAGAAGGATAACGAAGAAGAAGGGAGGAGCGACAAAGGGGAGAGGCAGCGTATGGTAGTGTAGAGGTAAAGAAAGTAGGTGATGAAGTGGAGTAGAGAGGAAGAAAAGGTTAAAAATATTTTTTTAATCAAGATATCTATTCGAGCAATTGCAACTTATGTTGCAGTCGTTGTGACTGAGAGTCAATCAACTACAAGATAGTTATGAATTGCAGCTTAATGAGCGACTAAATTTACTATATAATTTGAGGTATATATATTCAAACAAGCAGAGTGATCTGCATTTGCAGCTTGAGCTGCATGCGGCTTCACTTATAAGACTCTTGATAACTTCTAATAGTGGCTAAGTACTCCAAGCTGCATGCGGCTTCACTTATAAGACTCTTGATAACTTCTAATAGTGGCTAAGTACTTGTTGCAAAGATACTCAAGACTTCTAGCAAGCCTGAGGTACCCTACTCACTATGGCCTTTCTCCTCCCATTATAGTTTGAGTGCTGCATCTTCCTAGATACCTACCTAAAGAACTTTTAAGACTTAGTCCTTGTTGATGATGGAAGAGTTAGATATATCAGTTGTGATCATCATCACAATCATGTCCTTGCTACTGCCCATGTATTCGTTTCATACAATTCAGTCCTTTTTAAGTGGTTCGAAGGGCTTGAGAATAAGAGTTGCATAGAACTATCGTCCATATTTCCATATGTAAGGAGATTTATCCACTGGTATAGCAAGAAAACTACTCTTAAAGACTAGACTTGTCAGCATACACATCTCTTGAGTATTTATCATTTGGTGATGTCTTTCACCTACTTTGCCAAGCATGTCTACATAGAAGCCAACCAGTGTAGAGGCTGATTAGATGGGGAAAGGACTTCACATCATCAAGCAGGTTACACTCATCTTTTGATCTAGTGATACAGGAGGATCCCTGGTCCATCGTGGGCTCCTCTAGCCTGAGACTTGTTGGATTGGGCCAGCTTTGAGTCAGGCTTAGGGCTTGGGCTGAAAGGTGTTGGCCTCAAATAATAGAGCCCAAACAAAAACTAGTGTTTGGCCTAAAGCCCAAACAAAGATAATTTGTTTGAATCACTTTATGATTATACTTGATGCTAAAAGAACAACAGTAAAAAAAGATAATCTTATATTCAATCAATACAAAATGCCAAGAAATTTCGTTGATTATGAGACATAAAAACTATTTATTCCATTTTGTTAAATCATTAGAAAAGTAAATAGTTATGTGCTACCTCATCTCAAACAAAGTGCTCCCAACATTCAAAATTAAGGACATAAAATTCTAGTTCAAATAGGAAGTGATCAAAACTAGAGAGAGCGGTGATGGGTGTGATGGAGATGGAGATTTTACCTTCATGCATGGCAATGGTAGCTATCATCCTCTTTGTTCTTACTTTTTTGAGTGGGTAGCTTGGGACTGGATCTGAGCCTTGAGCTTTCTTTGTAAGATATGCTCTTTGATCTAGAGTAGGCTTTCTCTAACCACATGTACAACTCATAAGATTTTCTAGATGATCCATAAATAGCAAATAATTATGAATGAGGATTCTCAAAAATTTAATGAAATAGTTTCCTTCCAATAGGTGAAGGTGAGGTGCATCCACACATCATAAGATTATGGAAGGTTCATAGAAAGAGTATAATAGTCATGCAATATGTTTTCTAGATTTTGTGAAATAAATGCCACAAAACTATAAAAAGTTTTTTTTTTTGGTTTTTGTTTATTTCGCTTACCATTTACAGATCATGACTTGTTAACCAAAAATATTTTTGATTCATTTTTTGACATGCACTTAGTTTTATCTCCAAATATATGGAAGAATAGGCATTACCATGCATAAAACATTATTATAGAAAATCTCTTAAATATTATATTGAATTAAATGAAATTAGTGTCTGTCTTTAATATATAATAAATGTAAACATTATATCTAACCTAGCAGTCTAGTTATATGCGTTGCTGGTGCTGACATATAGGCAACTGGCATTTACAATATGCTACGTGAAAACTTTGTTTGTATATGCATCCATGTTTATAATTTAATGATGCAATGGTTCTGTGCACAAAATAGGAGGAAAATATTGCCTCTAGGACCTCTTTCCCTCCTCAAATACTCCTTCCTCTAAAATCACAATTATCCATCAGATGCCACCTCCTGCTTTAGTCTGTCCACCGTATATTACTTTGGATGATGAAGTCCATCATTCTTCATGTTGCAACCAATCCCTCCATCGTCCGATCACCGATGTCGCACACTTACAAGAGAAGTCCTCACAGATCGGAGACGTCTCCGGTGGGGACCTTCCGACGGTCAAGTCAGAGAGAAGACTAGGCAACAGTGGAAAATCAGGAGCTCAACGGGGGAGAGAGAGAGGGCTCAAGAGCTTAGGGAGCTTAGCCTTACCAACACTGTTGCCTTACCTCATTTTATAGTAGAACGCGGCATGGTCCTGCCATTAATGGTGCAGACAACTGGGGAGTTATCAAATCGCCGAAGGCTGTCAAATCACCGCGGGCTGTCAAGTCGCCGTGGGCTGTCAAGTCACTGGGATTGACCTATGTTCTTGGTAGGACAATGTCCCAGGACGGCCACACCACATGTCCTTATCAGGACAACAGCCCATAGCAGTCGTACAGCGTTGGGGGGTTGACCGACTATACGTCGGTATTCGGCTGTCGGGATGTCGGGTAATGACCCGGAGACACCGTCGGCTGGTCTGGTGCGCTGCGGGAGTCGGACGTCGGCCGCCACCCCCCCTCCCCCAATAGTGAGTCGGTATTTCGGGCTCGACCACTTGACCGGCCGGGAACAGTATGGGTCTGTTCGGCAGACATATCTTCGGCCGAATATAGTCGGCAGCCATTGTCGGTAGTCATCGATCGGTAGAGTCGGACGTCGGTTTGACAGATCCGAGGGTAAATTGGCGTGCAAGGATCGGTCGGTATATCCCAACATTTCAAAGGCTCCTGCTAATGGTATCATGATTGTCTGTAGTCACGTGCTTCACAAGTATTGATACGATGGATCAAAACATTTCATTTTTTGATGGAATTATAAAAATCCACCAGATACTTTCTTCCCTGGAATTGATTAATTTAGCATACCCATGTATCATCTAAGTTGACAAGATCATGGAATCCATCAAATAATTCCTTTGACCATCTATAATGAGCATAGTGGACAGCCAGAACATCTAATTTGAATTACTGATGCGTTACACATCCCAAATGCCCCTGTATTCAAAAGGGTCAATCTCAACCATAACTCTCTCGTTCCATATCATCTCCATTATCATCATCCATCATCTCCGATGCAAGATAAAAAGTTAAGCTAACAAAGATCATAAGTGGCGCACACTTGAGATATAATTATGGGGTGGACTTTATGATTTATCATATTTTTCTTAATATCAATTTTAAAAAAAAAATCTAAAAATCAAAGACTTATACTAATGGAGTAGTTGTCTTATAATTAAAAATTAAAAAAATAATATTTTATTTTTTAATCTTTTTTATATAATATTTTTTATCGATACATATTATATAGCCAAGCAATATATACCGAACAAGTTAATTATCAAGCAAATTAACACATAACTCCAGATAAATTGATATATAGTTTTTAGAATATAAAGTTCATCAATACATAGTATACGGTCAGATGATATGCACTTAGCAAATTACTCATCTACTAACCTAATAGTCAATATGCACCTCCAAGCAAATTGACATATAATTTTTAAAATATTATATTCACTAATACATACTATATGGTATGGTAATATATACTTATCGATTTTCTGATTATTACAAGCTTCTTTGATATATTTAATAGTAATGCAATATATATCTTTAGATAAATTGATATACAGTCTTCAGAACATAGAATTCAGCAATATATAGTATACGGCCAAATGATATATTATTAACAAATTAGTTACCAGAAATCTAATATACACCTTCAAGCAAATTGATGTATACTTTTTAAAACATTATGAATACATGCTATATGGTATGGTGATACATACTCATTAATTTTTTTATACATATTGCAAGCTTCTTTGATACATATCTAGCAATGATTCAATATACACCTCCAGATAAATTGATAGAATTTTCAGAATATTCTTTTTATTTGGAGATATGTATTGGATCATTATTAGGTATGCATTAAAATAAGTTTGTGGTATGCATGATGAAATCAATATATATATATCAGTAGGCCACATAGTATGTACTAGTGGATATAATATTTTAGAAATTATATATCAATTTGCATAGATATGTGTATCAAATTACTAAATGACTAATTTACTAAATATATATTGCTTGATTATATTCTATATATTGATAAATTTTTTATATTTTAAAAATTATATATTAAATTATTTAGAAATGTATGTTGATCAGATGATTAATTTATTTAGCGTGAATCATATGGTCATGTAGTATGCATTGTTAAGAAGTATGTGTCGAAAATTTTTTTTTTAATAATATTTTTTTGATAAAAAAATTTTAATTTTTAAATTTATTTTTTAAAATTAATATTAAAGAAGAATATGATAAATTATGAAGTGTGCCTCATGGTTCTCCCATATGATTTTTGTTCAAACCAAGCTGCTGCACAATTGACAAAAGGAAGAAAATGTCCAACATGATTTCCTTCAATGAGTCAAATCTCAATGGTCCACTCCACATAGCCTGTCCAAAACGCCGAGCGGGGGAGAACAAGGAGAATGGATGCTCTCGCCGTGCTCGGCAGAAGCCCCTGCGCTCTATCCAAAACCCCGCTTTCCCGGACTCATGGCGCCGCCTCCTCCTTCCCCCGCGGCGCACAAAGCCTCGCCCTCACCTCCCACCGCCACCTCGCCGCGCTCCCGCCGTCGCCGTTTCTCTCCATCCATTCTGCCCCCGCCCATGCAAAATCGCGCGGCCGGAGGACAGGAACTCGCATCTTTCTTCCCCATCTTGTCGCCGCCATGGTATGTTCTTCCTCTCCTTTGTACGCCTTGGATTCAATGAAAAATAAAATGAACTGCATGTAGGAAGGAGCAAGATCGTAACTTTTTGTTATTTTTTATCTCAAATTCTGAAAATCCACTCGGGAACTAGCACAAGTTTTGTTTTTTCTCACTGTTCTGATGTGTTCTTCGAATTTATTTGGGTGCAGGAAGAGGTTGAGGAGACTTATATCATGGTAAAACCTGATGGCGTACAACGTGGCCTGGTAGGAGTCTTATTCTTGTATTTTTGATAAAGATTTTGTTTTGTTGTTTCTCTTTTACTTTCTTTTAGTTAATCTCTTCTTTTATGTAAAAATTTGGTTGGATTGATGTAGGTCGGAGAAATTATTTCTCGGTTCGAGAAGAAGGGATTTTTGCTGAAAGGCTTAAAGCTTTTCCAGTGTCCCAAGGAGTTAGCTGAGGTTTGCTTCCCAGACTGCTGCTAGCTTCACTGATGTATGATGAAACATTTCTTTTCTTTTTTTTCCTTGGCATATGAAATAAAAGTATTATTATGTGCCTGGATGGAAAATAACATTTTTTTATATTAGAAATAAGAAGAGAGGGATAGTATTGTTCATTTGGATGAATCAATTGTTGCTGGAAGCAAATTCACATTCAAGGAGCTATTTATTGGAAAAGTGGATGGTCCAGAGTTCAAATGGGCCTCTGGATTCTGTTGACCTGACTAAAGAAAAAAGTCTTCATATGGACAGAATCATTCTTTAAAGTTAGATGCATTAATATAGATAATACAGATCATTCTGTTCTATTTCTCCTCATTTAGAATTATTCATTTTGTAATTTTTTTATTTGCCAAGATGGATTTGTATATTGATAAACTACTTTTTAAAGGTTTCATTATAACAAAATTAGGAACATAGTATTTTCTTTTTTTTGCCTCTTCCTTTGTATTTAGTTCGATTCAAGAATACATTATGATAGAATGAGACTATCCTTCTTAATTATATTCAAGAGTTGCATAATTTCTCCAATTTATGTTATTGATAGCATTGTAGAAGCACAGCCTTTTTCTGTAGAATTGGATGCTTGTCTGACAGTTCTCAATCTAAAATATAGAGTTCGCTTCCAGAAGGAATTGAACACAAAGTGGATTTTTACGTCAATGGTTTGGGATAGACTAGGATGGTTGTTTTTCAAGAATTGATTAAGTCTGATGAGTAGTGCCTCCAATTCTGTTGCTTCTTTATCAATCTAGCTCCATAACAAACATAAGTGCTATAGGTAGAAAAATATTCATGTCGAAGACCTAAGGATAAAAGAAAGGTTCATCTTGAAAGCTGAAGGACAAAGGTAAAGCTGGAGATATGGTGAAAGAAGCTATAGTTTTAGTGATTAAAGGTTGTATGATTCAATTTTTGATGTATATGATCTTTTCTTTACAAATTTTAGGTGTTGTAATGAGGGTATCATTATATTGTATACTTGGCTATCTTTGTGCATGTTTTCATTTGTTTATATGTTACCTATGAAATGGAGCTGAAGAATTATAGCAAGTACAGAATAGTCATTTTCTGATGTGTATTTGATGGACAGGAGCATTACAAGGATCTCAAGGACAAACCTTTCTTTCCTAAGCTGATAGACTACATCACTTCTGGCCCCGTTGTTTGTATGGTATATTTCCTGGCATTTTCCTCTAGATGCATGTACATATACAATATTCTATGTACTTACATATTTATGCCTGTGATGCATACATATATATTATATTAAGGAATAAGAATTCATAAAGGTAATGTGCATCACTAGAATTATGCAAATCATATTAGTATCTTTCCTTTTTGCTATTTGTTTTCATGTTCACATGAAAGGCTTGGGAGGGTGTTGGTGTCGTTGCGTCTGCTCGTAAGCTTATAGGAGCAACAAATCCTTTTCAAGCTGAACCGGGCACCATACGAGGTGATCTGGCAGTTCAAACAGGAAGGTTCATTCCTTTACCCTTTTTCCATTAAAATTATTCTCTAATGCAACCAAAGGATTTCTTTTGTCATCTTGTTTTCCGAGAAAAGGGCTTTACAGTGACCTTTTGCAGGAATGTTGTTCATGGAAGTGATAGCCCTGAGAATGGCAAGCGTGAAATTGGTATGCCATACAACTTTTTTAAGTAACCATATATCATAAAATTGAAAGCAAGCCCCAAGAGTGCCTTTTTTTTTTTTCTTATTTAGTTTTCTCATTTTATTTTTAAGGTGCCTGATTACTAGGTTCTATATTTTAAGAGAATTAAATGTCAGATTTGTTCTGTCCTTTTCAATGAACATAATTATTAACCAGAGTCCTTTCTGTGTAAACTCCACATACATACTTCTTAATCACATATTGAGCTTGAGTTTTTCTTTTCAATCCATGTTCACTTCACATGTAGCATGTAGTAAGTCTAGATATTAAATCACTTGTTACCAAACTCATCATGCTCAACCATCAACCAGATCTTGAAGTTTCTATGACAGTCTTCCATTTTTGTCGATGCTTCGAGGTTTTAAGTATTGACCAAAATGGATCAATTTTGGCCTTGACCAAATCAAGACTAAACTGGTAAACCCCAGGTTCGGGTTTCAATCAGTTTCAGTAGTTTGGGCCGAAACTGATTTGTTTTGGTCAACTTTCAGTCATTTCTGCTAGTTTCAGCCTAAACTAACTGAAACTAGGTATAGATGCTTCTTTTAAGTATTAGTAGTCATTTATCTATTTGTTTAATTCCATGGGCCATATGATATTAAAATTTTCAATCATTTTTCTTTATGTTTCTTTAGTGAAATATGTAGTAGATAATGAATATAAACTTGAAGGGGCCAGCATGTCCAATAAAAGGCCCATATTATGACTAGTGTGAACAATACAAGACATTTCAAACATATATTTTATTACTAGAAAATGAAGAAAACATTTAAAATACACGTAAATAAAATGAACTTTTTAACATGTAAGGTTCAAGAAGGAAGTTTTATGCACACATGTGTGTGTGTAAAATATATTCATAGCTAAGAATAGCAGTATACTTTCACTTATATGATTAAATAGCAGTGTACATACAAATAGTGGCGGATTCAGAAATTTTATTTTGTGGGGTCAATATAATAAAAAAAATGGAGGAGCTGTGGAGAAGAAAAAGGAGAAAGAAAAAAATAATAATAAAATATGATTTTTTTAAAATATTAAAATATATAAAAAATGATAATGTGTAATATCTTAAATATTTTTTATAATAAAATATTATAAAAAAGTACCATCATAAAATACTGGATGTTCTTAAATATTAAAAGTATAATGGCAAAGTAAAAATTATGCTAATTATATATATTTGATATGAGTGAAAAAAAGGAAAAGATAGAAAAGAACTAAAAGAATGTTATTAAAAAAAAAAGCTAGAAGCAACATACCTAATTCAGATTGAGAAGAGAGATAAGAAGAACATATAATTTTTTATTGTATTTGGATTGATTAGGGTATGAAAAATAAATTGATGTGGGTTTAAATATAAGGGGTGGACGGATGGGGACCATGGGGTTGGGATGGGGCATTAAAAGACAAATAGAGAAGTAATCAATAAAGAAAAAGAAAGAATGAGACAGAAGGGAGATATGTCAATGTGGCATGAGAGAGGGAGAGAGAGGTGGGATATGTAAGTCATTAAAGAGAGAGATCATGCAGATCATAATTACTCTTTTTATTTTTTTTATATGGTCCTTTTAGGGTATAAAAATCAAATTGATGTGGGGTTTAAATATAAGAGGTGGATAGATGAGATTGGGATGGGGTATTAAAAGATAAATAAAAAAATAATTAATAAAGAAAGAGAAAGAAGAAAAGAAAGAGGGAGAGAAGTCAAAGTGGTATGAGAGAAGGAGAGAGGTAGGACATGTGAGTCGTTAAAAAGAGAGAATGTAGATCATAATGACTTTTTTGATGTGGTTTTTTTATGTTTTTTCTTCAAAATTTTACATGAGACATTGAGTTAATTCATAAAATTGGTGAGGTCAATTGTGACTTTTTCTAATATTGTGGGGTCAATTTTGCCTTTTTCCACCAGTCAATATGACTTTTCCTACTAGTAGTCTAGTACGTATGTGTGTGTGTGTGTGTGTGTGTGTATGGGGTCAATTTTCTTTGTGGGATCAATTGACCCCATATTTTTTCTCTTGCATCCGCCAATGCATACAAATGTGTTAAATAGCCACTTAACTTTAAAAATATAAGAATTCAATATATTTTTGAGTCCTAGTAGAAAATGAAGAAAATATTTGAATTCACCAAACACTAAAAGGCTTTAACATTGGTAAAGATAATGAACTTTCTAAGGTCTAAAGTTCAAGAAAGAAATTTTACATATTTTATACAGCAAAAACAGCAGTATACTTTCACTCACATGCAATACTAATATCAGCCTAGGTTTGTCGAAAATGCGCAAATAAAGAATCAATATAGCACAAAATACTCTAAAATGTTATCTAAAATAACTTTTTCTTTGCTTCTTTTATTTTTCATCTATGCTTTTGAATTTTAGAGTCTTTCTGATTTTTTGGCCAAAACTCCAAAACTTGGAGTGGAACTTCTGAAAACCGGTGAAACTGCCAAAACTTAGTTGTCTTTTTGTCTGTGACTGTGATCATCAGATCTTCATTCTATTGTCTTGCTATGTACCTTCTTCTCAGTTGTCCTTCAATAGTCAATGTTCTATAGATGCCTTCCATGTTATGCAGATATGACATTGATCCAAATGGCCAATGATTGCCTTGGAAGAAATTACTGTACATTCTCGTTTAGTAAAATTTTGTTTTGATTTTCCAATTCTTCTCCATTGTAGTGGCAACCTTTTCCTTCGTAAAATCATCAATTCTCTAGCAAACTAAACAAATGGGAAATTGAAATTTCCTTTTCCACAGAAAATAATTTTCTTTTCCTTTCCTTTTCTATCGGCTTTCTTGCAACCAAAGATATCCTAATGACCATAACAAATTTCCTAGTGCAACCTAACCACAAAGTTTTGTATTGAGAATTTAGAATTGGGGCCAAAAAGATCAAGTAAAAACTAGGGAATTCCATCCTTAACTGACCGATGGGGGAGATCATCTTTAACATGTCCAGAAGGTTCTTTCTTATCTTAACCTACAGTTTTGCCTACTCTGGCATTTCTTTTGCCATTTAAAAAAGGCAAGAGGCATTATTCCACTATACAGTTTTTTGCATAAAATTTCAGGGATACCTAAATCATAATTTTTGGCATTTTTTTCCATGGCTTGAACAAGTTCTCTTTATTCTCTATGCTTACATCCCGTGGAATTAAACTTAAACAGAAGAAATTGTGATAAATCCTGTTCAGGCAATCTGTTCATTGAATTTTTTTTTTTTTCTTTTTTTCTAATAAAGTTGTCATTTGGAGATCATATCCTCATGAATTCATGTGATATAGAATCTGCAACAAAGTTTCTTTTTCTTTTTCTCTGGAAAATTTTGGACCTAGGGCTGTTGATGCAAAATGGGATTTTAAAATTGTTAATGAAATTTTGGCTTATATCAGATGGGTTGGCCTGTGTGTCCAAGCACAGGATGAGCCGTTCTTGGAGCTATTCTGTTAATTGTCATCTATATATAAATTTTCTATTCTGTTGCTTGTTTAGTATGTTATACTTTTGCAATAATTTCACATTTTAAATCTATGGTTGTATTAAAATGCATAGAATTATATTATTATTTCGTTTTTCCACACAAGATAGTCTTTTAATACAAAGGGCAAGTGGATATATAATTCAAGTACACACTTTAGAAGGAGTTTCATTTATAAATTCAAATTTGTTATGGGTTGCATGAAAACTTCATTTAACATTGCATTATGGATATTAAAATTGAATAACATAACTAAAAAAGGGTTGAAAAATTATATGAAAAGTATGCATATTTGTACAGTTGAGTAGTAAGTGAGGTGTTCATTCAAAATTTGTTATATGAAGCCTGGTATCGAAAGCTCTGCCCTAATTGTTAGAGTTGAGTGGCTTGATTGTAAGTATGTGAATGCCCTCTTAAATACTAAAGAATGATATGTAAAAAGGAATAAAAAGACAGCAGCATATAAAGATGGGGGTGTTTGCGTGCATGTGGGTGAGCACCTGGAAACTTAAATTTTAATATTTCGATGGCAATGTTGTGGTGAAATCTTATTGGACAAATAGCCCTTAAAAGTCCCACTCATGCATAGGCACTTTCTGCTATCTATAATTTTCTCTCTTGACTACAAACCTTGATAGGATGAAGCTTATATATTTTTTTGAATATCGCCATAATGAAAGGGAAAAGAAATCACTAGTTGCAACTGAAGAATATTTAGTTTATTGTGTCCACATTGCCTTTTGTCAATCCTTCAACAAAAGGAAGCATAGGTTGTTTAGATATGAGAAATAGAATACCTATGGCTTCAGTAAGTTAATTAGTCACTGAACTGTAGACTGCATCTTGAGTCCGTAAACTTAAGTTGGCATTCATCATGATGCTATAGTACTGAGTTATTCACTGCAGTTGGTCATTATGTGTGAGATTTCATTTGTTGTCAAGTCTCTAACCTTGCCTTTATTCCTTTTGTACAGCGCTATGGTTCAAAGAAGGTGAACTGTGTTCATGGGTACCCGTTCAAGCACCTTGGCTGAGAGAGTAATCTTGTAACCTTTGCTTGGGGCTAGTTAGCTTCATTCTTTAGGATCATTTCTTCAAGGTCAGTTTATTTCTTTCCGGCATGGTCTCATGCGATTCCATCCTGTAGCTTGTATGAAAGGGGGCTATAAGCACCTCAAAGAGAGCACAGGATAATAAGTCTTTCAGCTGCATGCTGCTTCTTTATCTGCCTTGTCATTGCATTAGCTCGAGCAAGAAGTCAAGGCAATTGAAACTATGATTTTCACCGTCAAGACAACTTGGTCTTGTCTTAAAGCTGTGTTGGCACAGCTGCATGCTTGAATTATTCCTTGTTTTTTTTTTTTTGACATTCCTCAGTAATTCAACTTAAACTTTCTTCTTTTCACCACCTTACTTTCATTATGATCAGCCATGAACTCTAACAAGGCAGTTGAGGTCTGATCACATTCCATCATGACTAGCAGTCAATTTGGCTCAATATCTTCTTTTCTCCCTTCCAGAAGTTAAAGTAGCAATTTAACTCAATGCGATAAAAAAATCAACATGTCTAAACTGTTTTATAGTCAATATTAGACAGGGCACAACAAAGGAAAGGGTGATATAGGTGATGCTGAAGGCATTCTGCCCTGCTTTGTGCTGATGGTAGCTATAAGTAATATGGTTTACATATACTTTACATCAGAAATAGATGATATGTTATTACCATCATTTAAAGTATGGGCTGATTTTTTTTCCATCTAGGCTTGCCATGCAAATCTCAAGGTATCTCAATAGTATATAACTAGAGGGACCATGATGTGGACCTTCTCTTTTGTCCAAAATTCACCTAGACATCCTTGTCCACAACCTCCTAACTACCATGACAGCCTTAAAATTCTTTAAGCAGCATGTAGAAAAGCAGCTAATAAGCAAAGACATTAAAGTCTTAACCAAGACAAGGCCTGACTTCCTTCTATTTCTGTACAACTGAAAGATTTAGAAATTAAAACAAATGAAAGCATAGGGTACAGAACTGTAGTGTTATAGATGGACTTAGTTTCTTTTTTGGTGGTTGAGGTTTTATTTCTTCACTTGAACATTGATTTGGATCTAATTTTTCAAGCTTATTATGTGTACAAATTTACTTTTTCTAATATCCTGGTTTACTTTTCTTTAACATTACCTTGCGTATGACTTAGGCTTTATGGTCATGGAGTATCCTTCCTTTCAATTAATAAGTAAAAAGATAAACATGTATACCTGACAGGCATGAACTGGGTTCTCACTTCTCAGTATGACCTCTCACAAACTTCTCTTTGCAATCTACATGTTATATAGATTCAGCTATAAGCCGGAAAAGGAACAAAATTATATGTTTCTACCTGGGGTGATGGAATTAACTTCTTTCCACTAGAAAATTAATATGAGTATACTAGAAAACAAAAATGGTGACCATAAACATCAAGTGAACAAGAGATTGAGAATTTTCATGAGGAACGCTCCAATAGGGAAAAACCAAATGATCTATATCTACAATAGCTAGATCTTGTAATCTATATATACTCTTATTGGAGAACAATGAAATGTAAGAATCAGAAATTATCCTCAATAAAGATATTATCTTCTATAATCTAATAGATTAACCATATATTATCTCTAATAATGAAATTAAAATATGCTTTTATTGCCATCAAAGAATACCTCCTAAATGCGAACAAATATGTGCACCTCCAAGAGTAGATTTTAACATGCCACAACGAGAAGAACTCACTCAACTAAATTTTCACCTGCCAAACCACTGCTTGAACATATTAAGAGCCCTTGCATGTGCTATTGGATATGGCTTCACAAATCTGACAAACGCCTTTCCTTGTCTGCTCTCTTCTCTTCAAGAGATAAAGATTAGACCTGCCAAAATTTTTCTCTTCTTCTATAGCTTGTGTCAGACCTTTTCCAAGGGAGGGTCGGGAATCAGTAAAACTAATTTTCCAGAGCTTCTAAAACAAGGTGAAGCCTATTCAAATTTGTATTTTTTGACCTTTGATATTAATATCAATCTTGACATTGAATCAAGGTGAGGCATTCATTTTTAAAGATAACGGGCTGGAGGCTTGAATCCACCTTTTTAGAAAGCTTCATGGACTGCCCACATTTCTGAGAAACAATTAACCAACACTTGAAATAGCTTTTGTCCTCACAACAACCTAAAATTCCATATTGAATATTATGACAATACTATGGTTAATGAGCCTGCCCTGCAGCAATTAACAACAATACTATGTTTTGCATATGTTATGGAGGTAAATATTTTTAATGTTAACATGTAGGTTGTATGGTATGGATAAGGGGGAAGAGAGAAAAGGACAAGGCATGAGGTAGGTAGAAATTATTGGACGGATGTAACGTTTGCCTAAAACATCAAGCCCACTAATAACAATAAGTAAAGGCCCAACCTAAGTCTTTTGTATGTCACAAACTTTAGCGAACCCCATATGGCCAATTATTTTATTTCCATCCCCTGCCTTGGATTTCTTGGATGCCTAATTTATATTGGAGATGTCTGGTTAAGACATCACTATCATAGGACATTTTCGATATCACTCACATTGCATTGGATCATCAAGAGAAAGAAAGAAAGAAAAATAAATATAAAATAAGAGAAAAAAATCAACTACGTGTATCAGTTCAAGGCTTATCTTCATGGAGCATACAAAATTTCACTATGAGAAAAGAACAAGTACAAAAAGAGATCCTCATACTTTCAATTCTTATACACAATCTCTCTCAATTAGAAGCTACCCTTATAAATATAAGCTCTCAGTAAAATTCAGGAGATTCTCTGAATCCCTGAAATAACCACTATCTAACAGTTTGTTCGAGATATCCCTGTATGTTTGCTTTCTGCCGACTCTTCTCAAGTTGCTATTGCCTGCTGCCGTCTGTTGCTTCAGGTTCTGTCGACTACTGCTATCACCACACAGCTCTTGGTTTGCCATAGGATTGTTTATAGCCCCAAAACCGCCTCCAGCTTGTGTTTTGCACGTCTCAGGACTTTTGATCGCATTAAATAGCATCCCTAGCTTTCAGATCATGACCACAAGTCATAATCAATCGTTGGATCACGCAATAGGCCATCCGGTCCACAGAAGTCCCTCATGAACCATGAGAAACGGCTTCAAAATGCCGTTAGTCCACAGAAGTCTCTCATGAACTGTGAGAAACGGCTTCAAGATGCTGTTGGTCCACCGTGGACCGTGAAAAATGGAGCGAAAAATGTTCTCGATCCACGGCCATGCATGGACCGCATGAGAAAGCGAGACGCATGCTCGCACTCACAGTCGGGCCCGCGCTGGGCCGTGCTCGCGCATGCCCGCACTGGGCTGTGCCCGTGCGATCGGCCCGCGCGCTCGCCCACGTTGGGCCTACTAGCGTGCTGGGTTGTGCTCTCCTGCATGCGCTCATGCATCTGCCAAGCCTGGCTGTGCCACTGCCGACCTTTGTCGGCCCGCTGCCGGTCTCTGCCATCCTGTGGGCTGTGCCAGCTTTCATGTTGATTTTCTATCGTGCGTTCTTCTCTGTCTGGACTATGTTTGGATTGTTCTTGGACTCGTTGGATTCCGTTCATCGTTCTAGATCTCGTTTTAGACTTATTATGGATCGAATCTCGAGATATTTTTCTCAGCAATTTGTTCCTGAAATTGTTATTGTTGGGAGAAAAAATTGTAATTTTCTGAACAAAGTTAATCTAAGATAATTCTATTTTCTTGTTTAGATGCATTTTATTTATTCAAGTTAATGGTTACATTGATTAAGTGGTGCCTATATGCTTTTTATTTAAGATTGGTTTCAAATACTAACTTGATTTAAGATAACATTAGGTTAAAATTTAGTAACCCATCCAACTCGCCTATAAAATGCTTTATTCTCAACTCAGTTTGACAAATATCTAATTCATTTTTCCTCTTGATCCATCCTAACATGAGGATGACCTGTACTATGAATATTATCTCAACACAACCAAACCAACCTTTTATTTAATGTGTCTTACAAGTTGAATTCTAAGTTGATTGTAACAATTATTGTATTGGATACTAAAGTAGCTCAAACTAGACCAAGCCAACCTGACATAATCTAATCCAACTCAACCCTGAGTTGTGTTTGGGTTCGAGAGTACCGGGTCCATCCGAGTCTAAGTTGAATTGGAGTGGGTAGTTTAAGCTTCAGGTTAATACATGCTCACTCTTAAACTAACCAACCCTGTCTGAGTTACACCTATTGTACTGATCTGTGTGGCTTTGGATGGCAAGAATGAAGTCAAAGTATGCAATTTGTTAATTGTTTCCCTTTCAAGGATGAGACTAACTTGGCTATTGTGGGCTGCTGGTCACATGGAGGTTGTCATGGTCTTGCCTGCCAATGAAAATTCCCTACGATGAAATACCACTATTTTCCTAAAGGCAATTCAGACTCGCAATGAAATTGGGATCATAAGGGATCCAGTATGGATCAAGTTTTATCATTATCTATACCTATTCCAGATCCATTGTCGGTCGAGTAAAACCCATCCCATTAGAGTTGGGTTAGATCGGATAATCAGTGAAGCGAATTAAATTGCCAACCGAATGATAAAATGCCCTTAGATCTAACCTAGTTAGAACTTTCATTGATGTGTCTTCATGTAAAAGAGCCTTTGAAGTAAAATAGATCACTTACCTTGTTTTCTTTTGTGGCAATTGGTCATCTTCAGATATGAGCATTTATTGTTTTGCTTTATGAGTACCTCAAGCTTGAATGACCACCACCCAAATCTGGGTGTGTAAGGTAGAGTACATTATTTGCCAACTAAGCTTAGGTTTTATGGCTCACCTTTCTTGCAAGTGAAAAGTTGTATTATCTTCTTCGAGTGCCGGGTACTTAGAGTTGATTGGTTGCTGGTAGAGAATGATTTAACTATGGCCGTGAGCTGGATCCATAGGCCAGGGGGAGGGGTACATCTAGACATTTAAAGCAT
Organism: Elaeis guineensis; assembly: GCF_000442705.2. NCBI lineage: Eukaryota > Viridiplantae > Streptophyta > Magnoliopsida > Arecales > Arecaceae > Elaeis > Elaeis guineensis. The sequence continues at coordinate 132,696,741 of NC_026000.2, forward strand.
GCTTACAAAGTACGCTTCCGTTGACATCAGAAATATCTATCCAAAAATGAACTCCGCAGCTGATTGGATTGTGAGTTTTATAGCTGATGATTCTAGAGGATATAGCTGGACTAATATGTTTTTTTTGTTGATGTCTTTATAGGATTTTTTTTTTTTTGACTTTTTGGATTGTATTCATACTTGTTGTGTATGAATTTTTCATTTTACAACCCCCACCCCACAAAAAAAAAAAAAAAAAAAAAAATAGAGGTTGCATTGCATTGCTTTGTTATTCATCATTGATGCCTAGAGAGTTGGTGCGACGTCAAAAACCAATTATAAAACAATTAAAGCTTGCAATGGACCATACCATTCGACCAAAAGCTTACCAATTTATAAGTTTATGGGAATCCTCCATTTCTTCTGAGACACTGCCATTTAGAAAAGAAGCATTCTTTTTTGAGGTAAGAAAAGAAGCATTCTTCGGTTTATCATGTTTATGTCATGTATCATATAAACTTGTGGTGGATATTACTGCCTCTAATCCTCATCTTTCTATCCGATGTACTTCATCCCTCAAGAACCGATGCCAACGAGAAATGAACCTATGTCCTCTTGTCCAAGTGGCAAGAGTCGATACCATTCAAGCATGCACTTGATTTAAATACCTAATTTTATCCAATATCACAACTTCATATTCTCTTGCATAGATACTGCTAATGAATAATGTTCATAACAACTTACCAAAAAATAATGTTCCTAATTGAGCAAGGACCGATGTAAATTAGGTTGAGTACTTCTAGTAGCCGTTGGTACCTATAGATTCTCTCTCCTGTTTATCCAAAGATGGTGTCAGCTTTGCAGCAAGTCATGCATTGTGGAGTCTTTCAGTTAAGGTTCATGGAGAAAGATACAAATAATAGTCCCCCCACCACCCCTGGGACGTAAGTTTTTGCTATTTTGAAGCAGTCAATCCAGCGCCTGAGAACACTAAAATAGTTTCTCAAGGGAAAACAGCAACATAAATACTCAAGATAAATAAAAATCAGTCACAATGCAGCGTCTGCAGGAACAATATTGCTGTTCATGATGATATCACAAGAATCCTCTATTATATCATGAGTATATGCAACAGATTCCACCGAAGAAAAAAAAATAACATACAGGCAATGTTTATATCAGTAATAAGCAGTAGAACCATTGTAATCATGCTTCCATTAGTTTTAGTTTTGATGGAATTTTTATCTTGGTCAGCTAAAAATAAAATTCTACTTGTATGGTAGTTTCATGCTAAATTTTGATTAATATTATAAGAGTATTAGCTTAATAGAGCATGACTCTGACCATCACAAAGTGCTTGACTTTGAACTAAGGCCATTATTTTTACATGGACAGATCTATCAAATTGCAAGATATCTTTTCTTCAAAACATCCAGATAAGTTTTCACTGCCCTCCAACTTACATACAAATATTCTGGTAAGCTGAACAAAAGCTTCATCAACCACCAAATCTTTGTTCAGACAATACAACTGTTGCCACTTGTGGTAAGGGATAGTGTTTAATTTGAAGGACATCAGCCCTCTCTTCAACCCCATCTGTACAAATCTCCGGTTCTGCGAGCTTTGGCTCGACCTGCCCTAAGGGCCTGGTTCCAGTTTAAATGGGAAGGAGATGGGCATAGCAGAGAAGGTGGAACATAGTCCATCCTAATTAAATAAAAGAAGCTAGGGTCATGCTTAATGCTAAATGGCTTGCACCTAGAGGCAACATTTTTTTTTTTTTTTTTTGAAACAACCCAAAGGCAACATTGGCATAGAAGATTCTGAAAATTAAAATACTTGCACGGAGACACCATTAGGACTCTTGGTTGTTTTGTTCACATGGAGCCTTGCAACCAAACAACTTGCACGCAGCTCACAGATAGGACAGAGACCACAGCTCAGGTAAGTTGTCTTCCCCTTCCCTCTGGTCTATAGGCTTTCCCCTCACACCATATCAAAGTCATGGCAGTATCCCCACACTTCTACCAAGTGCTAGCTGTCTGAATACATGTAATACCTTAGTCCTGATCACACCAACTATATCTATTCTCTTCCATGCGCCTCTGTCAGTAGGGTTGTCATTAGATCAAGTTGTTTAGAAGAAACCGATGCTTGGCTTAAAACTTTGCTTGATTGGTCTGTCAGTAGTAATGATAAAATAAAAACCAAGATCGGAATAAAAATCTACATTGGAATATAACGAAGCCAAGCTTGCGAATTGTGTGCCGCACTTGTTTTTGGTTTAATATAGCTTAAAATATGAACAAATGTTCCATTGTTGTATTCTTCTAATCAAAATATTCATGTTTCGATATAGTGTACATCTAAGATACTGACATGTTCTATTTCAATATTAAGAAGAAAGCTGAGCAGTCCAATTAAGGTCTGAAGAAATATTAACTTGGATTATATTTTTGAAGCCTTCATGGACCTTATGGTCTCACCAATCACTTAAAGTAGATGTTCGTGAGCAGCTCAAGTTTGGCTGCAATTAAATAAGGTAAGCTTAGACTTGGCTCAAAACTTATTCAGCTGGGGTTCAAGCTCAGCTAAGTTATAATTCAAGCCAAGCTTGAGCATGATCTGGCTCACTCAAACTCTGCTTCTTTGCTTGCGCACACCATCTGTCACCAGATTATAATAAAAAAAGGACAGGCTGCATTAAGAACCATTAGGACAACTTCATCTATATTTGGCCCTCTACTCTCATAAACCACCCCATTTAGTAAACTAGAAGAATGAGACCCTAGAAGCAGGACAAGGGTATCGTGTAGGGTAAGTAATTGCATAATATTTAAGCAAGATATATAGGCTCCACAAGCACATGCCGATCGTTATAAACTAATCATTCATGAGCATTAAAATCCACCATTATTGGTATCTTGAGACCCTTCAACAACAAGAGAATGGCAAAAGAATTAATGTATATGACAAAAGGTAGAGGAAAAAAAAAAAAAAAAGAGATTGGCAAACCAACTACTGAAGTACAAACTATGGAAAATTGGTGGCGGTGCTTAATTCTGCAGTTTATTCTTCCTAGCTGTGGGTCCATTTAAATGCTTCCTGCTTTATATGAGAATTCAACCATGAATACTATTAGATGACTTAAAGACAGAGGCACTGAGCATAAATAAAACGATGGTGCGGTTTGATGCTGATCGGGCAGCACCAGATAAGCATTCTCTTAATACTGACACCTAGAAACTAAAGGTAAAGGTGAAAAGAGAAGGGAAAAAATGGTGGCTGGTAAGGTTAGTTTTCTAGATGGAATATTTTTTTAAAGGCAAAGCAATGTTCTTTAACTTTCATCTAAGAAAGATCAAGTGGTTCGTTCTTTCTTTCTTTCTTTTTTCTTGAATATTTCTAAAGCTCCAGATTCTTCAAAGACCACATCATGGAAGGTATAACATCCTTATCTGATAGTCTTTCTTTTGGATAGAAAGATCCTTTGAGAACAAGTTGGCAAACAAAAACAATACAGAGGATGAGTACAATATACTTCATCTTTATTAGGGAAGTTAATATCTGATGACTGTAAGCCAGCCAGATTAATTTAAACCTTAAAATAAGAAAAACAGACAAAAGACATGATCATAACCACTGAAATGGAATGCAAAACTCTAGCCTTCCATCAGTTATTCCCTTCCAAACTTTATCGTTATGAGGATTGTATTACGTCTCTATCTACAAAAGAATGATTTACCTCTCAATTACAGACGTGGTAAAATAATAGAAACATCAATGACACCAAAAAGAAACCCAGAAAGAATCAAGGGTAATCCATGTTCAACAGTTTACCTAAGTGCTTTTTTTTCTTTTGTTCTACATTCTCTGTATCAATGTGATGAATCAAATAAAGCTCTTCTCCCAGCTACCATGGAAGAAGGCCAGTGTTGGGGTCACTGAAAGCCCTCAACACCCAGTCCCTAAGCCCGGTGTCGTTGACCTCGCAGAACCGGCTCGGCCAATCTGGAGGCTCCACAGCCTTGGTCCCCAATCCCGGAGCTCGGTCCTTCGAACCAACATTCTCCTCATCCTGCCAATCTGCAACATAGGTTGCCACCCTCCTGTAGAACTTCTCCTTGAACACCTCCCACACTTGATACTTGTAGTGGTTGATCACCATAACTCCCCTGTCCATGTTCACATACCTCATTCCATCCTTCAAATGGAAATGATGCACAACATTGATCAAAGAAGGATTTAGTGCCTCCGGCCGAACGATCGACTTGTGCCGCTCAGGGCTGTTCATCCTGCAAGTGTACCCAACCATCACACCCTCTGATGGTATCGTCTTCCTCCCTGAAGGTCCAAAGCTATGGCAAGCGGTCCGCAGCTCCCCGACCCATGGCTTGCTTGAGTACTTGTGGAGCACATCATGCAGCATGATTTTGGCCGGAAGGTACAAGAATTCATCGACGTCGATGAATCCGACCCATTCGCAATGGCCCCGGGCTCGGAGAGCGCAATGCGCAAGGCCTGCCTCCTGTGTCTTGACCCATGGCCATGAATGGAGCGTTATATTGTAATTTGAAGATGATGCCAGTGATTCGATCACCTGCTCGATGCCATCGTCGCTGTTGTTGTCGTAGATGAACCACCTTTGGATCCCAATTCGAGAGTGGTAAGCAATCCATTCTTGGAGGGATCGAGCTTGGTTCCGCACCATTGTGCACACACACATGGAATGCTCCTTGTTTCGCCATCTTTTGGGGGAGGAGATGGTCTCAGGGCGAGCAACAGAGGGGAGGGTGAAGCTGCCACGGCCCTTGGATTTGACGGAGACCAATGGGGGATCACGGTTGGATTGGCGGAGGTGGCGGAGGAGGACGCTGCCGGGGGTCTTGCAGCGAATGATCTCCTGGGCGGCGGAGGTGGCGGCGGAGGTGAGGAGGTACTTGGGCTTGAAGAAGTTCCAGCCGAAGATACACTCGTAGCGGGAGGGGTCAGAGAGGCGGGCGGGGCGGAGGTTAAGACCTTTGGCGAAGACGATGGTGGAGTTGTCGCGGGGATCGAAGACGGCGGCGTAGGCGAGGTGGTCCCAGGGGTGGGGGCGGATTGGGGGGAGGTCGCGGGAGAGGGAGAGGGAGGGGGAGGGGGAAAGAGAGATGGAGAAGGTGCCGGGGGCGGAGGGGCACCGGACGAGGAGGGGGTCAGGGGAGGAGGAGGAGGAGGAGAGAGGGGGGAGGCGGAGGTCGGGGTGGCCGCCGCCGCCGCCGCCTGGGGTGGTGGAGAGGGAAGAAGAGTAGTAGAGACAGAGAAGGTCGGAAATGGGGAGGGAAGAGGGATATCTGAGGAAGAGGAGGACTTGGTCGGGGAAGGAAATGGCTTCTCGGATCTGGGGGGAAGAGAAGGTGGCGGTGCGGTCTTGCCGGGAGACGGGGAGCTCGCCGGAAACGGCGTTCATGGCCGGGGACTGCCACGTGGAGATCAGCACCGGGTGGAATGAGACTGTTGGATTTCATAGCAAGATACACCATTAAAAACTTCAAAAAGAATAGCCCAATTCCTCGCAAAACTCAACATAAAAAAGAAAAAAAAAACCATCTTGATAGTTTTCGAAGAAAAATTTTGGGATTCTGAAAGCAAATTGCGAGTGTTTGAACTGCTAAGACTCGAATAGAATTTGAGCATTGGTATTATCCGGAATTCTGATGGAAGATTATTCAAAAAAATAGAAATAAAAAAAAGCTAGATCAATCTCAATTTAAAAAAAAAAAAAAATTAAGAAAAACAACCTAAAAAGCTACACGGGCTTCAACCAGTTCCCATGAAGAAATTAATTCCGCAACAGGATAAGCGTTTATGGATATCAAGCCACGAGCTTTTAATAGATTTTTTAAAATTCGAACAGAATGTAGAACATCCACCAAAAACAAGAATCTCACTTGAATTTCTCGAATCTAGTGGGACTAATGTTAGATTTGGATGGAGCAGGAAGTACCTCCGAAAAGGCGGACTGTGGAGAAGGCGACGGCAGCGAAGAGTGTGAAGCTAAGGGAAGCGAAGAGGGCGAAAAAGAGGGAGGAGCTGGACGGCGGCACCGCCCGATGTGGGCCCCTCCACGCCGCCCCTTCTCTTCTCCTCCGGTCCTTCATGGCCTCCTCCCTCTCCCTACTTCCGGCAGCGGTGGCGGCGAAGCACCAGATCCGACCCCTTGCCCTCCGCCCTCCACCTCATATTCCAAATCCTCAACACCCCCAATTCCCTTCCTCTTCCCCTTGAGAGAGAGAGAGAGAGAGACACGCACACACAAAGAGAGACAGAGGAGCGTCGAGGCTTTTGGATTTGGACTCAGGGAGCAGAGAAGAGGGGGGGGGGGGGGGACGGAGTGGTGTCGGGTTTATAATTAAGCGGTGGTTACAAGAAGAAGATCGAGAAGAAAGAGTTGGTATGAAATCTATTACGAGATCTAACATGAATCTAACTACAAATCTATAGCTTGGTAATTTACCCACGTCTCTGACTAATCTTCCTGCTGGGTACCCTTTTTTCTCTTGTTTTTTGCTGAAAAAGTTACGTTATGTTCTTCTATTATTACACGTCATCGGTCAGCGTTAGCCTGTGCCTTTTTTGGGTCGTTTCAGAAAAGCCTTTTACCTTCTCGGAAATTGCCACCATTTCTTGTCGGGAGAATTCTTTTCCCAGCGGCTCGATCCAGCATCGCAAGGGAAGCGGAGTCTTTTGCATGTGGAGCGGGTTAGGGAACAGGATATGAATCGGAAAGTCGCACATTCTTTGCATGCCGTCCATGTGAAACAAAAGCGCGTAATCGATCAGTTTGATCCAGGTGGAATTTTCTTTTTCTGTTTTCATGCTTAAACTGAGGAGGTCAAATCTGTTTACCATGAAAAGAATAATCGATCTAATCTGCATGTCATAGTAATTGTTATTATAGGCGGGTCCAAAAATTTTATTTTGTGATATCAATATAATATAATAGAAGAAGCTAAAGAGCTATGAAGAAAGAATGAAGAAAAAATAATAATTATAATAATAAAATATTATTTTTAAAAAATAATAAATATATAAAAAAATAATATGTAATATTTTAAATATTTTTTATAATAAAAAATAAATTGATATGATTTTTTTAGGATATAAAAATAAATTAATGTGGAGTTTAAATATAAGAGATGAATAGATGAGATTGGAGTAGGGTATTAAAAGATAAATAAAAAAATAATTAATAGGAAAGAGAAAGAAGGAAACAAAGATGTCAAAATGGTGTGAGAGAAAGAAAGAAGAAAAGAGAGATAGGATAAATGAGTTAGTAAAGAGAAAATGTAGGTCATAATTACTTTTTTGATATTTTTTTTATTTTTTATTTTTTTTAAATTTTACATGAGATATGGAGTCAATTCATAAAATTAGTGGGATCAATTTTGACTTTTTCTTATATTGTGGGGTTAATTTTGAATTTTTCTTATATTATGGGGTCAATTTTGACTTTTTTCATAGATTTTTCTACTAATAGTTTAGTATATAAATATGTGGATCAATTTTTTTTATGGAGTCAATTAACCTCATTTTTTCTCTCTTGCATATTGATTCTTATTGTACGTGGATCCATAATTTACACAAATCTCATGTGATAGATGTTGTTCTTTTTTCTCCTCATATTGTGCATTACACGAAGTATGTATGAGCATGGGTTGCTATATAATGCATAGAATGCTATAATCCACGGATTGAACCTTCAGTGCAAGCATGAAATAGAGAGGATTTGAACTTCTTCAATTTCATTATTTCCATACTGCTTGTTGATCAATGAACAATGTAATCATGGTAGAGCAACAAAGTTATACCTTTCATGCAAAAAGATTCATCTTCCTTGGGGGATCACTACCGGATCACCCACTGTATAGATTTCAAAATATTTTGAACTCCACCATTCATCCGTAAGCATGTATCTCAATGCAATTGATGGGTGACCCAACATGGATTCCATGAAGGAAGGTGAATTTTTTGAAAGATACAATTGATGGTTACTTGCAATATCATCTTCAATTTCTGACATTGACTCGGACAATCCTAAAATCATACTTACTATCGTATAGTATTATAATCATATAAAAAAATCTTCTTGAAAAAGACCCATGACTATGACATCTTAACTTAAAGCAGATGTTATTGCAATGATTATTTGGATAACTTTCATCTGATCAACACTACTTATTAAACATACAATTACACTATTCATCTGATCAAAATTGTTTTCAATTCAAATCTCCATATTATTATCAAAGACAGTATTTCATGGCACAATTAAATAATATTTTTTCTATAATTGCAGTATATTATTGGCTAATAACTGCTATCATGCCATCCAGCTGAATTGGGCGAAAATAAAATTTTCTCGAGCTGCCATTTCTAAAACGTGATAAGGTAACGACCTCAAACGGCTTTCGTTTCCCTCGCCGGTTCACATTCAGTACCTTCCTTCTCTATCATTTTGTTTTTTCCCGAAGTTCCGCCGCATTCAGGATGAAACTTACTTTATTCACCGGCCACGGGTCCACCATCCATCCACATTGTCCAATGGATAGCCCTTCATGATCCAACGGTCCTGATGAAACCGGACAGCCTAGTGTCCATCGACACAAAATAATTAAAAATTCCACCGATCCGACGGTTATCAGGATGGCGTGGTGTCCCATCTCGGACGAAGCGACGGCGTGGAAGCGTCGGGCCGTGAGCTGTGGACCGTTGCCACAGAGTTTTATTTTATTTTATTTGGGTAAATAGAGCCTCCCTTGATTATAGCCTGACACCTAACACTACATAGATATCGTGCCGTTATTCTGCGGGGCCCACCATCACAGCTCAGACCTGTGATTAGCTGCATGGCCGGCAACCCACGCAAGCACCAGCGGAACAGTTCACGCGGCCAACGAGCTTCGATTTAAAATTTTCTCCCGTTTATTAAAAGAATTTATTGGTACCTACCGACGCGGTCCCACCGACAAGTGGGCCCCCCTCGATGTGGTCCCCTTACGTCGAAGACTGGTTGTCCATTCTGGCGACGTGGAAAGTCGTACAGTGAGTACTGTGGCGGAGGACAAATGAAATGATAATCGATCGGTAGTGAAATTCCTTGTGCACCGCGGACGGTACAGAAAATCCAACGTGAAAATATTTTATATGATTGATTATGTAACTATTTTTTCGATGTATATTTAATATATAAATTTTTTTATTTAAAAATTTTAAATAATAAAAATATTTTTATTTTTTAAAAATAATTATAATATTTTATATTTATATTATAATTTTTTAAATATATTATAAAATTTTACATGTAGAAAATCATAATTTTGACGTAGAATATCGTAACATGTTATACAGAATGTCATAATTTTTTTCGAAGAACAGAATATTTTTGTCATTCAAAATTTAAAAAAAAAAATAAAATTACATACATTAAATATATATTGAAAAATAATTAGAGAAAACTGTCTCTTTTATATTATGATATTCCGATCATATTATGACATCCTGCATACAGAAGACATAATTTGACATAAGATGTTATAATTGTTAAACATCATTCCTCTAGCTGTGAGATATGCTTCTATATTTGGGATGTCCCTATTTAGGATGTATTGGCTGGGGCAGAGTTTGCCGTACCGGGTTGAACCGTCCGGTATGGAGCGTACCGAGTCGGACCGATCCCTTACCGGTCCGATTCGGGCCTATTTTTCGAAAAATGATCCCCCCGAACCGCCCGGTTCGATGCGGTTTGGGCCCATACCGCCTGAAACCGGATGGTATAGCTCGGTTTGCCGTCGGTTCGGGGTGAACCGAACCGTACGCCCAGGGGACCATTTCATATGGAGAAAGGGGGAAGGTGGGGGCCTTTTCACGTGGTTGGGGGGAGGGAGGGGGGAGAAAAATGGGCATGGCCACTTCACATTGGGGGAGGGCCTGGTGCTTTAATAAGTACCAGGCCTTCGGTGTTTTTTGAGAGTTCTCAGAGAACACCCATGGCCGTGGGCAACTTAATCGTTGAGACCTCCAAAAAATTAGAAAAGAAGATAAAATTTCGTGAAATTGGAGGAGTGATTTGAGAAGAAGCTGATTTTTGGCCGGAGGTGAGATAATCTGTTATTTTGTTAGTAAATATTTTTTTTATTTTTGTTGTTAGAAATAGGATAAAAATAAGGTAAAATAAAAATAAGAGAAAATCATGCCAAAATCTTATGATTTTGGTATGATTTAATTATATGTGATAGATCTTTGGAAGATCTATATGATGACATCAAAATTATTAATTTTTATTAATTATATATTTTTTAAATATTTTTAAATATTTATTTATTTAAAAATTAAAAAAATAAATTTAAGGAAAAAAATCAGAGTTTGGAAATCATAAATGATTCAAGCTACTTAAATCTAATCTCAAAATTTTTTTAAAATATTTGAAATTAAAAAATTATATTTTTAATTATTTAAATTAAAAAATTAATTATAAAATAAAAAATATATAAAAATAATATTATATTTTAATTAATTTAAAAATATTATTTGAAGCATATAACATATTTATTTTGAATTTAAAAATTTTAAAATAATTATTAAAATTATTTTAAAATTATATATAATTATTTTAATTATCATTAAACTATCGTATTTTGTTATACTTGCATATATTTTAATTATATATATATACTGCGGACGATCTTGCACATGGAGTAAGGTCCATGGATGTATCTGGATCATCCTCGCATTATGGATTCTATTATCCACAACCACCTTATGATCCATATGCATATGGTGCATCCGAGGCATCATCTTCTAGTGGTTACTACCCTATGCAGTCTGGAGCATCTTACGGATCAGATTTTGCTACTGGTATATTTGAATGGGCTCCTCCACAACCGTATCATCATCTCGAGGATACTTCTCAGAATTAGAATTTTAGCGAGAGATTTGAGATGTCTTACAATCCAGAGAGGATGCCTTATGGGATGATGAATATTCGAGAGTACGGTGTAGCTTGGTTAGAGGGTTGGACTGATATCCCTTCAGACTATGTTGATGATCTAGACATCTACGAGCGTCACAGACATTCGACAAGAAATTAAATGCAGAGTACATCTTAAGGTTCGTATATCAGTTATTGTGCTTTGTACTTAAATATTTAGATATATTTTAATGCATATTTTATATATTTTTTTTTAGTTTAAAGATGACATAGTTGAAATATAATGTAAATAAATATATATTTGAAATTTTGGATCAAGAGTCTTTGTACCGCAATCTAACTCCAAATTAAACTCAAATATGTCAATAATATGCAATATAATGCCATATTGAGGTTGTATTTATCAATTATTAACTTCAAAAATTCAAAAAAAAATTAAAAATAAAAAAAAATATTATGTATCGGTACCGGACCGATACGCGTAGGCGTACCGTGTGTCGGTATGTATGGTACCGGTATCGTATCATATCGGTCCGGCACCGGCACACCGTCCAGTACCGGTACAGCGAACCTTGGGCTGGGTTAGCTGTGAAATATACCTTCATGTTTGGATGTCTTTGTTTGGGATATATTGGCTGGACATTGTTGTAGGATGATTTAGTATTTACCTTGTACAACCTTTTGAATGTATATTTAATGGGGTAAATCCCAAGCATAATGACATAAAGTTTTAATCCTCAACATGGTATCAGAGCTATAACCACATCTATTCTCTTCCATTCTCCTCCCACCCCTTGCCTTTCCGATCTCCCACCGTTGTCTGCACTGCAACCGCCATCCATGCCGCACCCATTGTCTGCACCCACCAATCCTCCTCCCCTCCCCCGGCTCCGATGCCACCAACCTCCCTAGCTTTCCCTCTCCGGCCCCTGGTGCCTCCCGTGCCTTTCGCACCCTCCATGGCCCCGTCCCATGTGACCGCCCCTCGCACCCTCCGCAGCCCCGCCCTGCCACCATCCCCTCGGACTCCCAGCTCCCACGCGACCACCCTCCTACTACCGCACCCTCCGGCTCCCGGCTCCCGCTCCCGCACAATCGCCTCCTATTGCCGTGCCCTCCGGCTCCCGTAGATCCACCCTGCTGCCATCTCCTCTCCTTCCCTCTCCCGACCCCGGCAAACTCAAGCCCACACCCTTTCACCCCACCAATTGCCGCTCACCTCCGCCACTCCCCCCTCCACCCCACCTCATGATCTCTCAAACAACGCCTTTCCCACCCCTCTCATTCTTCCTATTGCTCTTTTTCTCAATCAGAGATCTGTATTCTTCTTTCTTTTATCTATTTCTTCTTCTTCTAATCTTTTGACCTCTTGATGACAAGAATCGAAGCAGTCGGCAGTCAAAAATTAATGCCATGTTGAATGTCTACAATCTATACCTCCTCTCTCTGGCTGGATCCCACTAGTCCCCACCCTTCCATCTCTTTTGTTAGATCTGCTTGCATATCCATTGTTAGCTGGATCTCACCACTCATTCCACCGACCAAGGACTTGCATAGGATGCCCTGAAGTCCACATTTTTGGATCCATCTCTTACTCTATGATGAGGAAGCACGCCATCCGTCAGATGTGCCAATACTTCCCCTGGCTCTTCTTCTCTGCCTAAGGCTTCTCATCTATGCCAGCCTGATTGAATCGGTCCACACCAAGAGCACCGGCTCTGCTAGGGTTCCCCTCTATCCTATTTAGGCTGATTTAGGCTGAATTCCAAATCATTCAAGTTGGCTTTCTTCCACTGTGTTCTTTAGCATTATAATGACTGAAGTGGCTCAATCAATTGTAGTCAAGCTGATGGGACCAATTATAGCCAATGGTCTTTTATGATAAAGATTTTTCTAAAGGGACATGGACTTTGAAAGTATGTTATTGATGACATTCCATATCTAGTTGAACCTGACGACTCTTTTGCTCAATGGAGAATCAATAATAACAAGATCATGGCATGGATTTCAAGTACTGTAAGTACGTCTATCAGTCTACAATTCAGCAAGTTCGATACCGCAAAGGAGATTTGGGACTTCCTTGCCAAATGGTACAATCAGACAAATTTTGCCCTCAAATACAAGCTCGAACTGGATATTTGCAACCTCAAACAACAACCGGAGCAATCAATGGCTGATTTTCATTCTCAAATATCTCTGATTTGAGATCAACTTACTTGATGGAGTCCAATTGGACCCATGATGCTGAACTCTATTATCAATTTGATGAAGAATTCTACCTATTTCAGTTTCTAATAGCTCTTCATGATGAGTTTAAGTTTGTTCGGGCCTCTATTTTGTACAGATCTCCTCTTTCATTTGTTGACACTGCTCTTTCTAAGTTAATTATGGAAGAAACTCGGAAGAAGATCATCTCCTCCAGTCCTGATGGTTCTCTCATTTTGGCTGCACGAGCCAAATCGAAGGGTCTATCTCAAATCTAGTGCCATTCATGCAAGAAGCTTAGCCATATTGCCTGTAATTGTCCTAATCGAGAATCTGATTCTCGACCTCTACCTCGTTCTCGATTTCAAGACGTATTTTCTACACAGCGTACCTACTGTAAGAAGGTTGGACATGTTGTTTGGAATTGTCCCCATCTAAACTCCAATAACATGTGAGCGAAGACTCGAGGTCCTGGAGATCGCCCACCTCCACTACTGCTATTATCGTACCGGAGCCTATAGCACAAGCAACTACATTTCTTACTATTGATAATATCCAGACAATGATTCATCAGGCTCTCTTTATTGATAATACTGTAGCCTCATCTTCTTCTGACACCTCCATTTTGTCAGATAAGTCATTGGATAGGTGGTTCTTTGATTCTGGCGCCTCCAACCATATAAACTTTAACTCCAATATTTTCCAACATGTTTCTCCTCTTCATTGTCTACCTCATATTCAAACTACAAATGGATCATTCATTACCGCCAGCCATAGTGAAACCATTCATTCTCATAATCTATCCCTTTTTAATGTTCTTCTTGCTCCCCAACTTTCTATGAACTTTATTTCTATCGGTCAACTATGTGAAAAAAGACTTACAATAACTTTTTCTCTTCTGGCTATGTTGTGTAGAATTGCTCGATGGAGAAGGAAGTTGGACGGGCTATAAGATTGATCATCTGTTTCTCCTGAATAAGCTTTATGTTCCTCATATTTTTGGTATTTACTCAAGCACTGCTATTTCTTTTACTGACTCCTCTTTTATGTCTTGGTACAACCATTTAGGTCATCTTTCCTTTTCAAAATTATCTCAATTAGTTAACAAAATATTGTTAGATTCTGTCTCTATAATAAAAAAATTATATTGTGTTCACTGCAAATTATCTAAACAATCCACTTTACTTTTTTCTTTAAGTCAATCTACTACTACCGTCCCTTTTGACCTTATTCATTCTAATATTTGGAGTCCGCACCCTTGTCTTCTATGAGTGGCTCTAGATATTATATTATTTTTATAGATGATTTCAATCGCTACATATGGCTCTATCTTTTGCATGCTCATTCTGATATTTTAAAAATTTATATTGAATTTGAATTTGCCATCATGATTAAAACATAATTTGACTTAAGTATCGGAGAATCCTAAATTTGAGGATAACCCACGATTTTAAGACTCCTTTTATAAATCTACTCGTGGTCTATGTCGGCCTAACTCTTATCATCTTTTTGGGATCAGCCCAACACCGATCTCATCATCCCTCTCTCGGAGCCTCGCTGCAACACTAGTGTAATTGATAGAGTGATCTCTTTGCTTTCTAGAACCGCACGAGATTCAATTCAAGAAATGGTCAGAATACCAGCTTCTGGGAAGAGAGTCGGCTAGGAACGGCTCTTTTGATGCAGCTCTCTCCGGACTTATCATCGATGGCGCTGAATTGTAATGCCTTCATAGTCTCTCAATGGAGCTAGAGAACTTCAAGCTAGTTTCATGGCAACTCACACTCGAGCAGATGGATCAGCTTGGTGATTTGATGGAATTGCTCCATCTTGTGAGGCCCTATCGTGCTGTGGATTTGTCCATTCTACAAAACTATTTGTTAAGCTGCAGTACTGGAGAAAGTGGAGGCATTCCTTTGGCTTGCTCTTAAGAATAGGCTGCATACAACTGAAATTCTGCAAAGGAAAAGATGGCCAGCGAATTAAGGTTACTCTTTTTGGAGGAAATGTGGAGAATGTTTCACATTTCTTCCTAAAATGTTCCTTTGTGGGATGTATTTAGACCATATTGAAGTCGTGCCTCAAATTGCCCGGTTGGCCTAATAGTTTTCAGAATCTTTGGACCACTGGCACTTGGAGGAAGAATAAAATTCATAAAACACTGCGCCGAGCTTGGGATCAACGGTTGGAATTTGGCTTGAAAGGAACAGAAGAATCTTCACAAACAAGAAGCAGCTTTGTATTTTCTGTGCTGCAAAGAATTCTGTCTTCATTCAGCTTATAGGAGCAACTGAGATCAACCAGGACAAAGGATGGGCACACCATAATCTGGAATGATTTGAAACCATTTTCTACTTGAAACGTGAATGGTACAAGCTCTGGAAATTCATAAACTCTGTTGCTGAAACTCGAATTTCAAGTCCGGCGAACTACGTTGGCGATGGAACATGGTTCTTGCAACCATCTCAGGTCTGGCTCAAGGGGACACATTCGCACAGCATCGACTGGAGTTCTCTTATAACTTTCTAAAACAATTTCCTTCACTTTGTCTGAACTCACACCAAAGTCCTCTTTGCCTGAAATCTTGTTTCTAGGTACCACTGATGCCGGCAAAATATGATTCGAACCGTCAGCCCGACTCATGTTCGATCCACCATAAATAGATTTGGATTTAGACTAAATGAATTTAGGATCATAAATAGGTCAATCCGTTTAACCCATTTAATATTTGGATCGAATTTGAATTTCAGATATCTGACTTGTTTAATCTATTTAATATTCAGATCCAATTGAGTTAGATAATCTATTTAATCCGTTTCAGACCTGTTTAATCTGTTTAAAACTTACTTAATCTGTTTTTGATCCATTTAATCCGACACGTTTAACCTATTTAACCCATTTAATTCATTTAACTTAATTGATATGCTTAATAAATAGATTAAGTGGATCAAATCAAATTATCTATTTAATAAACAGATTAGATTCAGACCTGAATTTTTGATCTATTTAATAAACACATTAGGTTTAGATTGATGATTTTCTAACTTGATCCGTATCGATCCGACCCGTATCCAACCCGATCCAATCCAATTGCCAACCCTAGATACCACATGGTGCTAAGGCTTCTGCACATTGTAAATAGCCATCTTGAATCTCTTGTTCCTTCTCATCAATAAATCTAGGTGGCATTTTGCCGCCTCATTCAATATATATATATATATATATACTGGTAATGCTTGTTTACTTAAAGATGTTAACATTTTTAAAGTTATTAGAGACAACTTATACATTTCCATCCACTTTTTGTTTAATGATATCATATGGTTTATCATTGATTATTGTCACAAAATGATAAAAATTACTAACCTGTTGTTCCAAAACAAACCTTCACAGAAATTATTTTATATCACATTAATGTCTGATAATAAACAAATTAGAATTTACTTGGTGTAATTCTCCCACATCACCATGAGAGGACTCCAATATCTATTTACAGAGTTGAGTTACAAAAAATTAGCAAAATCAGGTAGCCACAACCATGGGATCATGTTGTTACAGCAACTATTTGAATTACAACTTAGGTTTTATTTCTTTATCCTTAACGTGCCTGTGTTCAAGGATTTATTGCATGGAGCATGGATTCTCTCATGAAATTATGGCAGTTCACTTTGAGACAACATGAATGAACTTCAGGTGCAAGGCATTAGAAATGAATGCAACAGATTCAAAACACCCTCAATTTCCCAGTTTTCCAATATCAATATGCACATAATTGAACAGGATGTTGGAGAAAGAAGCCCTTGATTTGGAGAGCATAGATTCCATTACGAGTAAATCATGCAAAAACATGGGCAAAGTAACACTGTTTTATGTCAGTCTTTAGAAAAAAGGAACAAGGTAGAATGGTTCTTCAAAGCAAACAAACAAATAAATCATGAACACATGAGATAGTCACCAAACTTGAAAAGATTGGACCTCCATTACAACAATGGGATTGGACTTCAAACTTACAAAATTGTGCAGCATAGAGATCAGATCCATCAGAGGTGTAGACACTGCACGGTCTCCTGCCAAAAAATAGGGATATGTGGCTCCAATTCAATAGGGAAGCTCTCCTTCAGGAAGCTCCCAATTGTCTTCTTCCTCTTCTATATTTTTCATTGGGTCTACTTGCTTATCTTTGAGGGGAGATTTTGGCTGAAAACGTCTACCAATATGCAAGAGAAAAACGATGAGAAGTTGAGATCAGCATTACAAAAAGACTAACACTAAATCTTGTAACAAAAATCATTGCAAGTGTTTTTTTTTTTTTTAAAGCAATTTTATCCTTTGAAATATCCAAGCAACTGTCAGTCAAATGACCCAACAGAATGGATAGATTGTTTACAAAAGGCAAGCATATTAATAGAAATTTAATTAAAATCATCTTGGAGAATGGATATGATTCAACAATTTAGTTATAAAATCCAACAAATAATGAAATCCACCTATCCATATGAAACGAATGGACCAACAAGTAACTAAATCCACTTACCTACATGAAAGGGAGAAATTCCATGACAACTGTAACTCCCTAGACTCCACCAAACAAAAGAGCCCACAAAAAAGCTCTCTTTTTGAAGCAGCATGAAAACTTTTAAGCGTTCATTTTTGAGTTCATCATGACCATTTCATAATGATAACCTTTTCACTAAAAGAAATGTGGCCAAGAAGTGAAATCCATACATCCCCCAGAAAGAGATGGCACACAGAGAACATAGAGCCCCTTACAACAGTTAATAAGAATAACCAGAAAAATCTGAAACCCCAGGACCCCAACACAAACAGAGAAGAAATACATGGCTGGAAAAAAATATATATATATATCGTAAAGCAATTTTAAGTCTCTCTGGATAGAGATAACAAAAATGGTAAAAAATTCTCTTTGAACGAAGACCAAGAACTCAGATAAACTTCGTTTTAATTGTTCATAAGCAATTTACATGTTTGGCAATACGATTCACCTAAGAAAAAAAATCCACCTTCCCACCAGAAAAGACCTGAAGAATAAAGGAACCACTCAAAAATCCCAAAACACCACCAACATCCAAAAAAAAAAAAATGAAGAACCAAGAAATTATGATCAGAGAATCTATTTTCAGTCTGGAATACTTATAACAGAAGCTGTAAAAATCTCTTTTTGATAAAAAAGCAAGAACTTAAAGAAACCAACTTTTGATTAATTTTGAGAAAGTCATATTGATGACATGTTTAGTAACAGAAATCCACCCAACAAATAGATAATTCACATTAAAAAAAAAACTGAATCTCTTAGGGAGAGACTCATGAATATCACAGAAGACTACATAACCAACACAAACATAATTACCAAAGTTACCGATTCCTAATTTCAGTACGGAATAAAATAAAATCTACCACGGGCAATCCGTAAATGTTTAGCAATAAAATCCAATTAGACAAATAATCCACCTTAAGAGACTAAATCCCTCAGCCAAAAGGGGGAAAGCCCAGAAATTTCCTAAACCCTAAAATCTCACAAGACATTCATCGCAGAACAGATAACAAAGAAGAATATGATTAAGCTGGAATCATAAAATCTACCATAAAATGCAGCAGTAAAGATTTTATTTTGACTGCAGAAGCATTGAACTCGAACAATCTCAGAATCAAATGCAAAAAAAAAAAAAAAAAAAAAGGAAGAAGCAAACCTCTTTTGGTTCCTCCGGGAGGCCTCCCGGGCCTTGCGCTTCCCCTTCTCCCGGGTGTTCTCGAACCATCTGCGCCGCTTGCACTCCTGGATGACCCCAGCCTTCATCACCTCTCGCCGGAACCTCCGTAGAAGCACCTCCTCCGGCTCGTCCTCCCCCACCACTACCTGGACGTTATAGTAGCCCCCATTGGCGAACATCACGTTGGCCCAAGCCAAAGAAGGGAAGCAGCTCCTCAAAACTCCACTCCCCGGCGCTGCCTCCGTGGGAGAATGGAGAACAAGGAGGGATCCATTCTCTCTGTTCCTCGCGAGTCTCCGCCATGGGAGATCGGTAGTAGCAGGAGGAGGAGGAGAAAAAGATGGTTCCTTTTTTGCGGAGAGGGGAAGGGAGGGCAAGAAGGAGAGGAGGTTGCACAGAGAAGCAGGCATGGCTAAGAGTTGCAGCATGGGTTTAGCCGCCGCACTGGTATTGTTCGAGACAACCCATTCGGCGATGCAAAATGCCGGTTTAGCCGCCGCACTGGTATTGTTCGAGACAACCCATTCGGCGATGCAAAATGGGTTGGGGCAGTCTTGGGCTGGCCATCTAATAAAAATAGTTTTGATGTGATGAAATATACCAAATACGTGGTGTTTTGATTTTTTTTTTTAAAACAAGCTTTCAAGATATTTGATATTGTGAACGGTCCATAGGCCTTCCGGGCTTCCAACAACTCCATTCCAAGACCATTTAGTGCAAGTCAAATTCTTATTGTTGGTAACTTTTGATATGAATTTCGTCAAGCTATTTTTAAGATGTTTTAATTTTTTCATAATTTTTTTATTAATTATTTATTATTTAAAAAAAATTAAAAATTTTTAATAGAGAGAGTTAAATTTGGATTCGAAGATTTGGATCTTCTGATTTAGATCCTACTTTCACATTTAATAAGAAAGAATGGAGCATGCAACCAATGTTTATATCTATCCTTCTAAACATGAGTTGTTTCTGTGTTCTCGTTATTTTTTTTTTTTATCCTACAAAAATAACTAATCATATTTATAAAATAAATATTAATTTTAAAATAATAAATATCTAATCAATAAAATCAAATATAAACATAGTAAAAAAAATAGATGGGCCATCCCCACACGGTAGACTGCATCATAATAAACAACAATTGAGAAGATAAATTAAAATTAAAAATAAATAAATATTAAATATTTAAAGATAAATAATCACATATTAAGTATAAATATTAATTTTATAAAAATAAATATTAAAATATCTATGATAAATACTAACTCTTGTACAACAAATGCGTAGTCTATGAAAATATACACAAACCTCACAAATTTAAGTGAAAAAAGATCTGGCTTGGGACGGAGGGGAAATGGAGAGAGAGGGAGACGTGTCCCATCCCATTAATTGATTTTTTTTTAATATAGCAGTGAGGGATTATTATTGACTTTCAAAGCTCCATGATGTGCAATCAAACCAGTGGAGGCGATCGGATCCGGACTTAACTGTACAAACGAGAAGAAAAAACTGAGCTTGTTTTTTTTTTTCCCCTGAATTTTGACCTTTCTTCAAGGAAAAAACCAAGACCAGAGTCCTAGAAAATCTATATAATTGAATGCGACCTGCAAGGTTTGAATATATTTATAGACCAATATTATCTTTTAGGGATTTCAAGTCATCCTGCTATTAAAACTACTAATTTTGATTTGAGAATGAATAAGAGCTCTAATCGTAGACAAAGCTTGTAACATAGTGTTGCAGGGGCCGCGCGAACGCGTACCCCCTCTACCACAAATTATGACGTCCACTCTCCCACTTGGGGAGATGGTAGACCAGGGCCCCCACCAAGTGCAATGTGGGCCCCTGACCTAGGCCATGGGCCTTCTTGATCACCCATTGACCCCGTCCAGGTAAGTATGGATCCATCGTTGCCCTCGCTTACGCTTTATAGTCGCTTGCGCCGGCCAGTGCCTCTTCTTTATCCGATGTGGGACTAAAAAAACTAACACCGCTCTCCTCCTGTAAAGATTTGCTGTTAGAACCCGTCCGGCCGCCGGCGCCACTGCAATCGTTAGAAAAGGGCGTTGACTTTTGTAGCACGACCAAGATCTGACACGAGATCTAGAGCAGGGAATCACTCTTCAACGATCCAAAACCACCACTCCCATGGGAAGGAGGAAGAAGGGAAAATGTTCCGAACTACTTTAATCTTTCAAAAGTGTCCCTTTTTTCTTTATTAGTTAACTTCTTCAGCATCGTATCCATGTCAGTAACACCTCAGGTTGCTTTTATTGAAATTTATTCTTGCTGGCATCATCCCGGGGAGCACGTACAGGATGAATTCTCACCCCTGTTTTGATCTTGAATAGTTTAAATATGATCTGTTCCATCTAATAATTTTCCTAAACCAAGAGTGCATGCATTGCTGAATTCTTACTTCCTAGATGGTAGGTGAAGACCAAACCTCAGCTAGGACCATTCTACTTGCAATATGATTGCAGTTGTTATGTAACATAGATGATTAATTATGGTCCAAGCATAGGACATTCAATTAGGATATTGTTCACAATTTTTTAAACTGAAGCATAATATCAAATACACACTCTGTCTCCTTCCTGGCATCTTGTTCTTCACCATGCCTCTGTTCTCATAACTTGCATTCTTTATATCAAATAAGCCATTTAATGACACAATTGAAGCTCTCTCTTAATGAAGAAAATATCAAACAACAAATCCATCATCTTTCTTACAATGGATAAGAAATCCCTTGGTCTAATTAGCCCAGCAGACATCCCTATATTTATGCTAATTCCTCAAAAATCTTAATATTCCTGCTAGCAAACATTTTGCTCTGTTTGTAATCTAAGAGGAGATGAAGTCCAGGAATTCAGGGTCCCTCTCCACCCTCTCCATCTCCTCTGCTCTCAACCACAACCAAACCTCCATTCCATCCCCATCCTTGGTATCAATCAGTATACAAACATCCTTCATATCACTGATCCCACATCCAACCCACTCTGGCTCTCCCCACCCAAAGTCGGTCTTATACCATGGCATCCTGCACCAACTACTAAATATCCAAACCTCACTGTCCCCCTCCACCACTCCATCCATCCCATCCCTCCCCAACCACCTCTCCTCAGCTTTCCTCCTCACATATTCTTCATCCACCTCTCTCACCCCATTCCTTAAAGCCTCCTCCAACACCCCCTGCCCACTTCCATCATCACACCCATCTCCTACCAACTTCCCCACCGCGGCCACGCTGATCCACAGATTCCCGAAGGATTCATCCGATAAAGGCGGCGACAGCCTCCTGCGAAGGTTCACAGAGTGCGCAGCGACCGCTCTCTTCCCTCGCGCCGCCTCCCCTCGCGCTCGCACGAGGCAACGCAAGACCAGCGCCGACAGCGCCTCGATGCGCGTCGGTGCATGCACTCGGCCATTGTCGTAGCCGCCTCCTCCTCTCAGCCTCGCTATCGCTCTCGGCTCATCACGAACCTCTTTATAATCGCAGCAGGTTGACCGCTCTCTTGCTTCGTGCTTGGTTGGTGGTGAACTGAGGCCGAGGAGGGAACGCGGCCATGGAGTCGAACCGGGGAGCCGGATGCAACTCGAGCCCGCGGGCGACGTCGGCCCAGCGGTTCAGGAACATGGCCATGGAGGCGCCGTCGGCGATGAGGTGGGAGATGGAGAAACCTAGCACGAATCCGTGAGGTTTGAACCAAGTGAGCTGCACCGCAAGGAGGGGATCACCATATCGGAAGTTGCTTGCTTTGATTGGTAGGAGCTCGTTGAATTGATCGATGGGAGGTTGGAGGAGGACGGAGTCGAGCTCGGCGTTTGTTTGGGCATGGATGAACTCTACACCATCATCATTGCACTCCACATAGAGAGTGTTATCATCCTTGGAAGCTTTAATCCTTCCACCTAATGGATAGAAGTGTGTTAAGGTTTTCGAGAGGGATGACTTCAATTGAATGAGTGTTTGTGGTGGATTCTTGGAGTAGAAGAGGAGGATGTGGCTGTAGATTTGAGGTGCGATTTGGTCGAGGAGAGAGAGTGGCAGGGAGTGGAGGTTTTGGGGGGTTGGGGAGGAGGGTTTGATGGTTTCTTTGGAGATGATTTGGACTGCCAACATGGTGGAAATAATGGTTGTAGCCTATGCTGCTCCCTTGGGTGTTTATTTAAGTGGGAGCCAGTGTTAGGATTTTATCTGAATGGCTGCTGGGAGGGGAGTGCTAGAGGAGCCGTGTTTGAAAGTTTTGTGAGGGTCCATTGTTTTTGGACTTGCCTGGAAAGAAAGGAGCCGTGTTCGAATGGTTTCCGGGCTCCTGCGTCTTTTCTTGTCAAGGTCAAGATTCTTGTAGAGCAAGAAATGCTATCCTAATTTCTCAATCAACACCTGGCCTAGTTCATGTTGACCAAGTCCAAGTCGATGTTGACCCAAATGCAACCTGAATTCGATCTAGGTCTAATGTTTAGATCCAGGTCTGCCCCATAACATGGTGGGTTTGGATGGGACCAGGTCTACATACTATCAACCTAGATCCATTAAAGGATCCTCTAAATTTCGACCACCTATCTATCCATCCGATCAGGTCAAGGTCAAACTAGCATGAAATCGTAAGATCTAGTGGGTCTATAAGTCATGCACATATTGAATATGGAATGAGTATAGATTTTGATATCCAACGGATTTGCATGTCAAGAAATAAAGGTAGACTATATGTATGTGTGCGTGCACGCGTGCGTGTGAATGCCAATAATTTCTATCTAGAGCAATTATAACCTTCAAGTCTTATTGATTTGATATTATATCTCCATTATCTCGTGTGTGTGTGTGTGTAAATGCCAATAATTTCTATCTAGGGCAAGCATAACCTTCAAATCTTATTGATTCGATCTTATATATCCATTATCTCTCAAATCTTTTCTTTGCTCGTCAAGAACTCTAACCAGCTTTGTCCAACTCTCCCTTTTAGGACCATGTTCTCTTAGTCTGTCCCCTGATCCAGGACTTTAACACCCTACCAACATTGAAAACTCTAGTCTCATTCGTTAAAGAGAACATTCCCAAAAAGGAGCAAATTAATCAGTAAAATGTTGGAAACTGAACAACAGTAGAATTTATAGGGATATTGTATAAGAATTCTGAATTCTTATACAATCCTTTTGATATAGGGATATTGATCTCATATGGAATATATATAAATCCATTGTCATAGCTAATAACGATCAAGTCTTTTAGCCACAAATTTCCACCTTAACATAAACCAAGCGTAACAAGCATCAGAATGACATGGATATACCGGGCAAATAGGAGTACTCCCCTTCTACATCATAGTTGAGGTCCAAAGATACAATGCGCCTTTCATTCTTCCTTTAAGTTATCATAGACATACTTGTGATAGACAAATTGGAAATTGCAGAGTACTTTCCAACAATACTTGTTCACAAGTGGGGATGGAACAAAAGCATATGCGGACTCAAGACATTGGCTATGTCAGTTTTGCAGGTGCGCTTTTCTAATGGATAAAATGGTCTCCATTCATCTGCCACATAGTTGCATGTATTATTGTCAATCAGATCAGCTGTTGGTTTTCATGTTCAGCCTCTTTGTATAAACTATTCCTATTATTTCAAACAGGAAAACATTTTAAAAATGAAACACAATCTCTGTGCTGAGACTGTTGAGAAATAAGGTGAGAGATGCTGATCTTTGGTTACAGAAAACCTTGATTTTTACATGCATTGTGAACAATCCCCAAAGAATAACTGGAATCAGAAATGCCTATCTGGAATTTCTATACGTTCTGAATGGTACAAATACACCTGTGGATTTATATGTGG
Source organism: Elaeis guineensis (assembly GCF_000442705.2). Classification (NCBI taxonomy): domain Eukaryota; kingdom Viridiplantae; phylum Streptophyta; class Magnoliopsida; order Arecales; family Arecaceae; genus Elaeis; species Elaeis guineensis. Next base: position 132,721,458 of record NC_026000.2, read on the forward strand.
GTGCATGTGAATTTGAAAATACCAGTATAACAAGCATAGCTATGAGTTCACATGAAGTGCAATCTGTGGTCTATGCAATAAAATAACATTTAAAACGCTGTTGTTTTCGAGAGTTAATAATGCAGAATACTCAATATCCTTACATATTTCAAGTATACATTATCACAATTTTATCTATAGTACACGCAAGCCCTAAATAAGTGGTCAGATGATCATACATTTCAAACAATCCACCAGGATGGTGATCCTATGTTGCTAATCCCCCACCAGAGGAACCAAAATAGCAACATATGAACGAGCAATGTCATTCTTCAGCAGTAGTCCATTTGAAGAAAAGGTGTGAAAAGAGTGATTAGGCAAAAAGACATTCATCTATCACAGGATCCACTGAGTCATACAAATAATCACTGTTAAATTCCAAGCCATCGTACCAGTTACTGTGAACTTCGGTCACCGATGTTGAATCATCGTACTGAAAAATCTCCATGCTATTAAACCCTACATTCTCAAAGCTACCAATGCCCTGAGGAGAACAAAACTGCAAGTCCTCAGGTGAAGAAACCAAATCTGTCTCATTTTTAAGACTCAATTCTCCAGATGGAGGTGTCAAATAGCTAGATGTTTGAGTGTGGTAGTAATCTTTTATATTTGTTAGTCCATCTATTCCAAATGCTACTCCATAGTCCTGAGTATTGCTTGATCCACTATCAACTTGAGCAGATGTGGTGTCAGTCATACAGGACAGTTGTGATGCAGTTTTAGTGTCGCTGCTCCTGTGATTTGTGTGCACTAGTTTGAATTCTAAAAGACCAGAGATATCATTCTCAGTATTGCATGTGTTTGAGATGACTGATGGAGGGGTATCAAAATGATCAAAAACCTGTTCTTGGTCAGGCTTGGGCAGACATGAGTAGGCTTCTATCAGACAACAACATTCATGGTCATGTCTTGGGTGCTGCATAAATTGCATAACAGGAATACTCCCACTCCATGACTGGTTCCTTGATATAGCAGGCTCCAGTGACTTCTTTCCCGCATCTGGAATCATATCCTTGAAAGGGAGCAGTATGCCTAACCGAGAGACACTGATGACCCCCTGAGAGTCAGGAATATCACCTACTAAAGCTTGTTTACTACCTGTAACTTGCAAAGACAAACTGCTTTTAAAGTCATCTGCATGGTCATCTGGGATAATTCCTTGAGCTTGGATTTTTTGACCCGTGCATATAAATTTTGAAGATACACCACTTGGTTGCATTTGTGTCGAGCTAAGCACATCAAAGTTTCCTGCAACATCCTTGGAGCTGAAATCAGATTGCAGATTTCCACTGGAAGTTCTCCCCTCATTCTGCTTCTGCAATCTACTCAAGTAGAGACGGTATTTCTGCATGGTGCATATATTCCAGACACTTCACTTACTTTTTTGAGATGCATTTGTGTAAATATATATAAAAGAAGATAACACCAACATCTCAATTTAAGAAACTAAATATTAGAAGTTATTCCAGTTAAGCAGAATGTAAGTCATAATACTCAGACCACAAGTTCATACCCATACGAGATATTAGATGTTCTCAGAAATATAGTAACAAAGGAAAAAGAAAATGTATATTTTGCGTTAATAAAGATATAGAATCTCTCTTTCCTTATACTATGATAGTTGAAATGTGATTCTCACCTGATGATCAACAGTCGCCTCAAGTACATGACTGTGTATACTTATGCTTGTTTGCGGATGGTCTAAGAAGTGCATGCTGCACATCATCAAGTCCAAATCATCAAGATGTACAAAGATACAAATGTTTTCACCTGCCTTCCCCACTGTATGTTCTACTCAATCGAGGGAGTGTTTTGGAATATAAAGTATCTCTGTATTAGTATCATCGAACTTAATATTGAAGATATGGATCGAATATTAGTGTCATGCAAGCTTTTGCAAGCATTAAAGCTTATATAGAATGGCCAATGTTATGCCCACTCTAGTGACGATACACAGGTACAGGTATACTCATGATTTTTTCTATACTCACTTTCTTACCCATTTTATATTACTAGCAACTCGACAGATGCAACGCACATCTGGAGGAAAAGACTATAAACTTAAGAACGATCATCTGAATGGTCTTAAAGTAAGAAGGATACAAATCAAACCATTCTTTATTTCTAAAAAGTGATTCTCAACTTAGGATTTGATTTGAAAATCTATCCATACAGCAATTTGTGGCATTACAGGACTGATTATTAAGTGGCAGGATTGATTATTAGGAATTAGATTGAGAGAAAATTTCGAATGTTTTCAATTCAGTTTTAGAAAGTGATTCTTAACAAAGAGGTTTTTGATTTGGAAAAAATCTCTCCATATTTATTAGCTTTTATTAAGAGGAACTATTTTTTTTATAGGATTGATTTTGAAAATTACTTATTAGAAAGGTGTTTTAGCTGAGCAGGTATGCTTAAACATGAATTTGGTTGAGAGGAGACTTTTAGCTGGGAGGACACAAACTCCATAGAAAATTGTCAAAATTAAATTAGATCTCATCTGACTTTGGGCTGCAGAGGGAGGGAAGAAACAACAATATGCCAGCCCAAATCAAAGATACATAAAGATAGAAGCAGAAGGGCCGTTTTGGTGATCGGATTACAGTTTCTTTTTCCTTTTTCTTTAGTAGCTGAAATCATTTAAGAATTTTATTTTTAAACTTCTTTTCTTTCCAAGATTTACTCATACAAAATTAAGGATAGATATAGAAGTCAAGGGAGTGGCCATGGAGATGGGAGATGGACTTGCAATTTTTCTTTTTTAATAGCTGAAATTATTTAGGTGGTATAAGTTTTGTACTATAGGAAAAGTAGAGGGGCATTTTCAATATAAAAAATGAATTAAAGACCTAGGGGGAACATTCTCTAATTTTGAAATTGTTATTTTTAAATTTTCATGTAGTATAGATGGTTAACTAGAATAAATCTAATATTCAGTAAGATTTACTATGAAGTACATTTTTTACAAATGTTATAGTGCTTAGTGATGAGAAAAGAACAAGATTAAAAGCTAAATTGGATTTATGGAAGAAAGCCTTAGAGGATAAGGCTTAAAAATCAGTAAGTAAAGACAGTGTATATGGAGTGCAAAGTGCAATTCTGGTCAAAATAAAAACAAAGATAAGGTCACAATTAAAACTGATGGAGAATAAATGCCATAAACTAATCTGATTCATGATTTAAGATCTATTCTACAAAATAACGAAGAGAGATGAAGACATGTGTAATAGAACTAGAGCTGCTAGGCTGAAGTGTAGAAGTGTTCCCAGGGTTTTATGTGATTGATACGTGCTCTCGCGACTTAAAAAGGAAAATTTTTTGGAACAATAATAAAGCTTGCAATATTATATAGCTCAGAATGCCACACAATAAAGATGATCCAAGTGAACAAATTGACTTTAGTCAAAATGAGAATGTCAAAATGGATATGTGATAAAACTAGGATGGATAAAGTGAGAAATAAGTATATCAAAGTAGCTACAAGAAGTTGCACAAGCTAAGGACTAAATAATAGAGAATTAGTTGAGATATTAAGCTCATGTATGGTACTGAATATAAAAAGTCAGGGAGCTTTCAGTAAGGAGGGTATTTTATTTGTGTGGAAGGATATAAGAAAAGGAGGGGAAGAGCAAAGTAACATGAATGGTGGTTGTGAGAAAAGGTACAGACAAGACTGAAATGACATCAAGTGAATATAGATGAGAACGCACGTTAAATTAGAATCTACCAATCAACTCCAAAATGGTTACGACAAGGCTGGATGGTTATGATTATGGCTATTAACTAGAAGAAAAAAATAGTTATTTTACTATATAATTTGCATATACACACATTTAAATCAATGTTTAAAAATTTGGTTTGTCTTTGTTTTGGCAGTTTTGGCTCCAATTTTGTTGGATCAATCTGAAATTCTAAAATAATTTAAGATTGTAAATCAAAAAATAAAGAAAAATAGAAATTAAATTAGTCATCATCTTAAAGTACAAGTATTGTTGTGATTTTTTTCGATGTATCATTTCCATGGTTTTGCATTGAGACAACCAAAATATTATATTTTAGATTAATAACTAAAGATCATATTTAAAGTATAATGTATCATTTCCTGTTTGCTGAGAATCTAATATATGACAATCAAGCTACCTAAGAGATTTGTATTTCCTTGTAGCCAACCCTATGTCGAAAAATTTACATACCTCTAAACCTCTTAACAATGCTGCCGAGCTTCCACACCTTCCTAAAACTCAAGAAATTTTAGTTTAAACTGGATAAAATGCTTGCGGACATTTACAAAATAAAGACAAGCAAAAGTTTAGCACAAACAGCTTATTTATAAAAAGTTTAGTTGAATCTATTTATTAGTTTCACCCAAAACACCAAACATGACCAAGTTTTGGATCAGCCTCTAAAGAAACCAAAACACTTTAATATCAACTGTGAAGTCTCAGGTGAATCTTTGAACCATGAATCGAGTATTTGTGTGAGCTTTCCCACATAATCCACACAAACACGTAATTCACCTGTCTATCTCTATATGAATGCGTTGGCTTCATTCAACAATTAAGAGTTTCTGGTGCTGCGAAACAGGAAAAGCAGATAGAAACTACAGGGAAAAACATGGAAGGCCTATAAATTTCAATGACTATGTTGACATTGTAACATACAAGGTCATGTGCAGCCAGCTTGACAAATCTTTCTGATAATTTAGAAATGGATACTGAAAGAGATGTTACCTGTAGGTGGCTGGCAACATTTTCCCTTGTTAATCCAGGAATGTTCATCAAGTCAAGTATTTTCTTTGGACCAACTTCTGCAAGCACAGATAAATAATCATGAATGTATCAACATCATTGAGTTAAACTTTAAAAAACAAGTCATAATGATAAAAAGAAAACTTTCAGTTTATCAAGAAACTGTTCAAGAGCAATTATAAAATCTCAAGTTCTACTCCGCATAGACTTCAAGAAAATGCAGAGTGCTTGAGAGGGATACAAAGTTTGTTAGCTGATACTCACTATCAAATCCTATTTGGTTTACAGCATTCACAAATTTTTGATGAAGATCCACAGACCAAACTACTCTAGCTTTCTTAACAGTTGCAGGATCACTAAATTCTTGATCAGAATGTTCCTTATTGTCCACATCTTTCCGTTTTCTCACATAATTTATATCAGCTCCACTCGATACATGCCTGTCTTCAAAATCATCAGATCCAATTTTCATGATTTGAATATCCTCGTTGATATAATGACCTTCAATCTCTTTCACCTCATGCATTTTCTTTCTATAAACATGTTGCCATATATTTCTTAGCTCCTTCATTCTCACAGGCTTAAGAAGGTAATCGCAGGCACCATGTTGAACCCCTTTCATTACCCTACTTGTTTCCCCATCTATAGACATCACTGCAAACATTTCAAAGCATGGTCATTGAAATTTAATGTACATATGAGTCAGATTAGCTTAGCAAAGTAAAGGGAAAAAGCAACATGCTGCACTATGGTCAGAAAGCTTCAAATTTAGATAAAGATAACTAACTGATAACAGGCAGATCCATTTCTAGCCCAACATGTTCCAGAAGCTTGAAACCATCCATGTCAGGCATATTGACATCACTAATTACAATGTCAAAATGATCTTTCCTTTCACGAAGCATCTCCAAAGCAACTCTTGCTAAGCCACATGTAGTAACTGCAGTATGCAAGAAGCATTCATAAAATTTGCATCATGAGTTTTGACCATCATCCGTATTGTAGGAACACACAGAGGTTTATGAATTTTTTAATAAAATAAAATGGCCAATGAATAATTGATGTCAACATTTCAAAATGAGCAAAAGAGAAAGATCAAAGAGTAAATAGAGAACAGCATTCACTTGATGAAGCCTATACTAGATTCCAATATACGATTCTAAATGAACGCATGCATAATGATCGTAAGCTTAAAGCATATCCATAGAATTAAAAACATCTCAGGAAAAGTTAATAATGAGGTAAAAAAATGAATCCCCCTATGGATTGGATACTGTAATTTTAGTATGAATAAAAGGTAAAGAGTGTTATACTGGCAGTGTAAAGTATAAGAGTTCCCATGGTAAACTAAGAAGGATAAAGTGATACTTTCCATAGGAAGACTAGAGAATGTCTTTCTATCATAAGCAGATTTTTGAACAAACTGTTATTCCTTCAGAACGTGCATTGTCATCACGCAAAGATCATATGAGAAAATCAATGAGTTATGCCAAATATGTACATTGAAATACTAATACTGAACAAAACTTTTTATAAAAGCCTTTTCTTTTCTTTTTGGATTTTCCATTTTTCTTAAACGAGAGATTAAGTAGGGCCCTTCTAGCTAATCTAAAATGGAAATATATATCAGTGGAAGTGCAGCAACCTTCAAGCTAAGTGCTATTGACACTTCCAAAAAATGCTTTGAACTTCTGGCATCTATATTAAATCCAAAATCCAAAGTTCAAAAAAGCCACTTGAACTATTTGACATTGTATGCTAGTAGTTCTGTGAAGTTTAGATTCACCCTAACTAGAAGAACTATCAGCATATATATTGCATTGAAAACCATGAGAGAAAAATCCTTAAGAACTTCTGAAAAACTAGACATTTCCAAATTGCCAGCCAGTAAAGTAATCATATTGGACTGTGCGAGAATGTACTGGGGGAAGATAGAACCATTCATCTTAATTATCCAGTTGCATAAATCTTTTAGTGAGAAAGTTTATCCACATAATTAGCAATGTTCATTCAATTCAAGACCAATGTGTTTCTTTGAGTAGTAAAATGAAGAACAATAACTAAAATTCTCATTGACTTTTGCAAGCCATGTATTGTAAATGTGTTGGCAACCTCTCATCATCGCAATTGAATTAATCTCATGGTTTTGTGACAAAGCACTTATCATAGAATTAAAATGAGAAGAAAAGATTATCAACCTAACTTGGTTTACTATGTTTTAGATTTACTAAGATCTCTGTTTTAAATATGAAAAATGTTCGTATGACCCATGTTCTGTGGATTCTCATTCACAGCTACAAGGATATGTGCTTCCAAGTCATGTATAAAGAGCTCTTACACTCCCAAGAAATCAATTATAATCTTATGAATTCTATTAAATATTAAAGTCTCCAACAAAGTGGCAATCTGGAATGCAATAGAAAGTATATATTCATGCACCTACATGCATACGTATATATTCTTATCTAAATAGAGAGTAACATATTTTAAAATATAAATTCCCTATAGCTACATCCATCCAGTATATTAGAACATAATATCCACTCTACATCAAAATTTAAAAACAATGATCAGAAAGGGCCTTGAGATAGCCCATATACCATGTCCTATATGACCAGTTATATAAACAAGTATTCCTTTGTGAAATAGAAATCATATTATGCACATAAATTATTATATGTGCCTTGCTTAGAAACTAGATAAATTCCCTATAAAAACATGAGTTTTCCTCCTGCCATGTTCCTTTAACTTCAATTAAATGATGTCCATAAACTGCTAAATCCTGTCAGACAACAAGTTAGTTTAACACCTTGATAACCTATGAGGATCTTTCACTTGCAGACCGTGTGTTGAGAAAATATCAACATACTTGCACCCCACCAAGATTGTATGAATGGAATCAAGGACCCTTAAAACAAAATTTATAAAATCTTCCAACTCTAGCATCCAATCAGAGCACCCACAAAGTTACAAGTTAAGAACAACTACTGCACATATAATCACAAAATACCCCGAACAAGGCGCCATATCTCAGTATGCATAAATAAATTAGATACAATAGAAATGAATCCACTACATGGCAATCGAAGCAAGATTTTCTTACTCAATTAAACAACAAAAAAATCCACCTTTTCGTTAGAAAATTCCAAACAGAGATAAAACCATCCCCAACGACCTAGCCAGCAGAACAAAAATTATAGATATCCCAAAAAAGCTCCCACCTTTAGAAGTACTCAGAGCTGATAATATTAAGCAGAGAAAAAAGAGAGCACGTAGAAGGAACCCATCAAAGACGGGACCAAACTACCTTCATAGGAGCACTTTCGGAGCATTTTTTCAAGAATTTTCAACCAGGTGGGATCGTCATCGACTACCAGAACTCGAAGACCGACAGGAAAAGCTTCGGTCCGGGTAGAAGCTGGGGGATTTGCCATGGTTATGAGGGCGTCTTCCTTGGAAGAAATGAGGGCTTTGGTCGAGGAGAATGTCTTGGGAGGTGGAAGGAAAAGGAGGAGATGGGGGTCTTTGGGTGGCGGTCTTCTCCGATAAAAGGTCTGGTTTTGAGTGAAAAAGAAACTGTTAAAGTGTGGGGATCTTTTCTCCTATCGAATATTTGGCGCGCCCGTTGGTTGCTAACTGTCCCTTACCTTGGATTAGGTTAAGTTGCTTTTTTTTTCCCCATAAAATACAAATATAAGGGACCAACATTTTTATAGCACCATGCAACATAGGTGTCTTAGTGAGAAATTCAAGATATCAATGAATTTTTTAATGCAACATAAAACATGATATATATTTATATATACTTATTGTATTGATCATGATGCTAACAGAAGCAAGAACTTCGTAAAAGGGAGCTTTATGTTGGGTTTTGATTTTCAGAGTTGCCCTGCTAATGTCAGCAGATTTAGAATCTAAGATTTGATATTGTGGTTGGAAGTTATCCTACCGTACAAATAAATCAAGAACCTCTGATCCAGGAGAAAAACTGGGAATTAATATGCTTAAGCGAATAATCTAGAATCAAGAATCATGAAGTACGATGGTCATTGAAAGTGGTACGAGTGGGAGTAATATTTCGCATATCTTCCAAGTTTTCTTCCTGAATCCAGGAATTAATATGTTGATGCGAATAATTTGGAATCAAGAATCATGAAGTACGGTGGTCAATGAAAACTGTACGAGTAGAAGAAGTATTTCACATATCTTTCTAGTTTTCCTCTTGAATCTGAGAATTAATATGTCGATGCGAATAACTCAGATTCAAGAATCATGAAGTACAATAGTCAATAAAATGAATCATGAAGTACAATAATAAAAATTGTACGAGTGGGAGCAATATTTCACGTATCTTCAGAGATCTAGGTAAGAAATCAATGGATGAGATAATGATCTGTAATTAGCCAATGAAGGTGGCGAATATAAGTCAAAGTGGAAGATTATCTAGAAAGAGCGAATAATTATTTCTTTCTTCAGGGAGGAGTATGAGATTAGTGGTTTCTTTCATGCTAGATTTTTTAAAGAGAAACCTATAATCGAATATGCTTAAAAGCTTTAGAAGAAAATAAACACTTTAAGATAAAGCAGAACAAATTTTAGTATAGGTTATATATGGAAATTCAAACTTAGGGTTTCAAAATGGTGTGAATTGACAAGGTAGGTATTGTCACAATTGGAATGGAAACCAGACTTTCATTTAAAAGGCTACTACATTCAGGGCTTCACAGTGGAAACATAAGAGAATACTTAGACATAGATGATATTTTAGAAACCATTGTTGAGACTACTTGTGCAAGACATGTATGATCTGACCAGAGAGAAAAAGTAATTCTTAACTCGGTTAACTTAAATCTCTCAAAAAATTAAAAAAAATAAAAATTTCAGTGAAAGTATAGGTTAATATTTTCTTTAATTAATGAATCACAAACTGAGATATATAGACTCTATTTATACCAGTAGATCCACACTTGTACAATTCAGATTAGTTTCACTTCTGGTTAAAAGATGATATAACTTTTCTGAATTAGACATGATTAGTGCAAATAATTATAAAAAAGCTAAAATCTTATAAAAATAGATATCAACTCCTATATTGACTTTGCCTTCAATTGCTCCACTAATTCTTTTCGATAAAAACTTGCTTGAAAAAGAAAATTTTGCTTTGATCAATCCATTTTGAAGCCCAAAAGAGGAATTTTGTCCTAATTACTCAGTGCACTACATCCTTTAGGAGGTAGAGCCACATTATAGAGCTTGAAAAGTTATCCTATTTTAAAAAAAAAAAATTATCTCTTTGTTTTATGGACAAGTTATGACCTCCAAAAATTTAGCATATGATTCAGCTTCCCAATATAGTGAATATTGCTTCTAGATCTTATCTAAGCCTTTTTTATGTGAACCCTATCTACATCAAGACTAGTAATTCTCATGGATCAAGGCCCCCACTAGGAAATTTATCTCCTATTAAATCAAGATAGAGATGGTGAAATGCATGCTTTCCTATCTTGCAGGTGAACCATTTAGCTTTGCTAAGAAGCTGACTCTTCAGCTGATCCAAAAAGACTCAATCCTTCCATACCTAGCTTCTATGATGTTTCTCTCAAAGACATAGTCTAATAGCCTTTCCTACTTTATCCATGCATCATCCATAGTTGGTAGCATTCATTTTAGACTTGGTTTTTTTTTGTCTGGATCTAAATGACTCACCTGGCCTACTTATGAATCCAAGCTCTATGGTAGGGCTTTTTCTTGCCGTCTTTTCTCGTTGATGATAGTGATAGGAACTTCCCCTCGATCTCAATCTTGATCGATCAATTGATGGAATTGAAGAGCAAGAGCTTGGATTCCCATAAGGGATATTGACTTCTATATCATTATTAACATGAACTTGTTGTAAGTATTAACAAGTCCTTTGCTTGGATAGTAATCACAAGATTTATATTTTTTTATATTTTAGAAACATTAATCATAAATTCTTCCCATTCTTTACAAATTGATATTTTTTCATCACCTATAGAAGATAGCATCTTTATCCCAAACATATGAGCTCCTAAATATAACTTGACATACTTTCAAAAGAATTACTTTGCAAGTTACCTCGTCAATGTACCCCTTAGGTTATTATGAATTTAAAGGTATGTTAATTAGTGATCTTCAACTTGACATTTTTTTGGTTTCAACTAAGGGGTAAAAATATGGATGAGGTTTGGTCTACAACTCTACCTTTTGAACCAAACTTTTAGAGATAGAATTTTTTCAACTTTCAGCATCTACAATAACTACAATAATACTCTATATCATCTTGATCTTTAGATAGAAGAGCTTTCTCATACTTCTGGATTTACTTCAATTGTTGCCTTCAATTTTCTCGCCATTAGACTTAATTTTGAGTTTGGTTGCTCAAAACTAACCTCAACCATATTGAGGATTGCCTTTCATTTCTTCATGGAATTCTCATCATTTGACTCCTTTCTCTCCAACTGCAACCTAGAAAAAAGCTTCCAACACTTTTCTTAGTATGTCTATTAATCCTACAATAGCCATAATAATTTTTTGAGTCATTTTGACTTGCATCCTATTTTACTCCCCCTTCTAGCTTGGATTTTCTCTACCTTTTTTTGAACTTATTACTTTTCTTGCCTTTACTAGACTGGTTTTTCTCCTTGATTCCTATTGCCTTCGTGCTAGCTTTGCTAATATCTTCAACTTTGAAAAATTTCAGTTTTTTTTGGATACTCTTATAGTGATCTCCAACAAACTTTATAAAGTTTGTATGATCATTGATGGAGATTCCAAGTGAGATATTTTGTTTATGGAAGTCGATGGTGTAATCCTGAATAGATTGATCATACTTATCATAGATAGTGTCACTTAATCCACTGATCTTCATCATAATCACTTATTCTTTGAATTTGCTTCATATCGGATTAGAGATGTTCTTTCTCATATACAAATTTTATGAGATAAGCCACGAGAGGAAAGCTTGAGGTAGGTAAAAGCGATCTTCTGGACACTTATGTATTATAGAGATAAGTAGATTTCTAGATGGTTTAGCCAATTATCTAATTTCTCTACATCAATAGTTCCATCATATACGATGATCTGATTCAAGCTCCAACTTTGAAAATTGAAGACGGAGATTTTGGATGTCCGTAGATTGTGCATCCTTCTTGCTGGATGATAGTCCTTATCTTTAAATATAGAAGATAGTTTTTCTACAGGAGTTGATGATTTTATGTTGAAGGTGCCACCAATCAAAATATAATCTTGATAAATTGAAATTTTTTTTTCTCTAATTACATATGATGTCTCTTAATCTATCATCTATTCAACGTAGAATTACTAGTTATACTTCTTTTATCCTCCGATTAGTTAAGTACTGATAGCTTTTCTTTTGTTTGCTTGTACTACTCGCAATGGATATAAATTAAGGCCTCTTTCGATATGTTATAAACTCAAATAATCTTTTTGTATACTTATCTAAGCCAAGTCAACATATTTTTTCTTCTAATAATGTTAAGCCATTATATAAAAATATAAGATGGTTTGAACTTCTAATAGTCATAACAAAATTAAACTAAAAATCATTAATAACATTCTTGATTTTTTTTTGTTACTAATAATAAAAAAGATTTGCTCCGTTGCTCTCACTGTGAGGATCTATGAAGGTATATATTTAATTCTACATCAGCTATGTGATATGTGGACATTGAGTATTTATTAAGGATCAAGAATCCAAACTGAAGCCTTTATCTGATTATCACAATCTCCATCATTTCTTTGCTTGCACATGCTAATACTCATTTGTAATTAACAGTATCCACCCCCCCCCCCCCCACCCCAACAAAAAAAAAAAAAAAAAAGTACAGACAAGCTTATTTTGAAAAAAATCATGTTCAGACAAACTTATTTATTTTATTATTTTTAAAAAAGAACATATAGATATCACCAAGAAGACATTATATGACAAAAGGGGGAAACCAGCTACTTCAATCAAGAAAGACTAGGCATTCGAGTCCATACAGGTGCTACTCTTAATTTTGTAAACTAGGATTTTCCAAGGCCCCAAAATTTTACCCGGGAGAAGGGAATGTCATAGGGCAGAGAGTCCAGGTGGGGAGCTACTTATAGAAATTATATAAAATATTGTAGTGGGATATGGAATGTCTAATTGTAAAATCAGCACTCATAAAACCCTTTACTAGGTGGATTCCCTCATAATTCAAAGCATTTGATTGATGTACCTGGGGACAAGCTTAATTCTTGTTTATTATTCACAAATGAATGGCCTCCAACATGCACAATTTAGTGGAGAGGCCATAAGCTCCCATAGGACTACAGGGAGACCAGACAGCACAAAGCTTTCTAACCAATGAACTTAGTAGATTCCTCTTTATCTAGTCCTTTAATGCTAAACATCTTCATGAACCACCTTAATGTGGATTTTTTTCCCTTTTTGTTCTGATGACTGAGTCACATCACAAGGCACATTTATCCATTGACCTAAAACATTGGCTAACACAATTCTTTAATTTACAATCTTTTTAATGAAATGACAGTAGTCAATCTTAACATGCTAATTGCTTGATCATAACAGGAGCTCAACCAATATGGTCCACAACTAAGCCTACTGTGCAATCGTTATAAATTATTTGAAATATGATTGGATTAACTCCCATGTTTTTTGTGATGAAGTGACAAAGCCACAAGGTTTGCCTTTTGAGTGTGGGACTAAAAGGAAATGCCCATGATCATGGTACTTTGATTAAAGAAACCCTGGGTAAAGAGAGGATGGTATGGTTGGGGCCAAAGGAATGGAGAAGAAGAAATCATGCTTCTTAGCTTGCAGTTTATAGATTCACTTAAATAACCAAAAGCAGGAATACTTCTTCTTTGCCCAATTAAAGTAGTGAGGAAGTGATTGAATTATTTATGCCCACCCAGACCATGAGCACTATGGATAACTGCATAGAAATTTTCCAAGTCATTGGAAGAATATGCCAATGTTTAATACTCAACAACCATTGATCTTAGTTGCATTGCATCTCATCAAAAAACCATGAATGAATTGGGCAAAATGAATTATTTAAATTAGCCATGGAATGAAAGATCTCATCCTTTTTTGATGGTCCAAATGTGGAAAATTACCAAGCAAGTCCAAAGGAAATATCTCCAATTCAACTAACTTCAACATGTAACTACCTTGAAATTTCCACTAACTTTTAAGAGCGATTAGTTAATTTAATTGCCACCTCTGAGAGAAGCATCTAGGGGACCAAGGAAGACTCCATTGCATTATTAATATAGCAACTAAAATGTCTACAACCTTATAACTAATCACTAGCTGCTTTTTGTTATATTATTCCACATACTTAGGCTCAAGTAGTTTATGCCCCTCATTTATTCATTGATCCCGCTCCAAATCTTTAGAAAGCTAAATAATTCACTATCCTAAATGCATTTTGAAGGACATTGTGTTAAATTGATCACTTGCTTGTAAGCAAACTTTGTTGACGGCCAATGTTCTTACTTTTATAATTCACTTTAAAAGGCCTATTTGATTGGTCTAGCAGGATCTAGGCTGAATTTTTTGTTAGATTCGTAGATTGGGAAGCACATTTGAGCATGGCCAATATCAATCCAAAACTTGCGATCCGAATATTGTGAGAAGAAAAAAAATTCTACATTAATCATTTTTTTTCTTGCAAACCAACAAACTCATAGGCTGAAATTTAGCCTTTGGCGAACTTTTAAAAGATGCTGATAGACTAACTGACCCAATTCATATAGAATATTTCTATTAGATCATCCAAACAAGCTCTAAATAATATTTTAGATCAACTAGGTGGTGAAAAGGCTTCTAGTTATTGGTGCTTTAAAAATTCAGATGTCTGTGGTGAGCTTTTGCTCACTACACAAGTATATGATACTGATATAGTGACATCCACCACAAGAGAAGGGCAAAGCATGAGCCACCTGGTCTCCACATAAGTGGAGCAAATTTAGGAGTGTGCTGGTGCCACTTAGAATGGGCCAACAGCCAGACCCCACAGACCATTCTATTCTCTCTCTTCTTATCCATAGGGTTCCAAGCAAATATATGTCAGCATAGTTTCCAGTGGATGGGAATTTTGAGAGTACAAATGGGATATCTTTCATCATGAGGTGCTACTTTTTATGTTTTTACAAGGAAATATTGTAATTAGTTCCATTGTTTTGGTTCCAATACAATTGCAGGAATGGGCAAACCATGAGAAGATGGATTAATTTATGCCATGTGTAAACTCACCCTTGTTTATTTTTAAAATATTTATATTGAAAGTTCACTTAATTCCTTATATTTTCAGTGTTTGAAAGAAACTCCAGATTTTCAGTGTTATCCTTCCCAACATGACCTCCTATCTATCGAGGATAATCTTTTAGGACTTAATTAGTCAAGCAAAATCTTCATTACTTATGTTTAAACACCCTAAATATTGCTCCAATTCCCATAGATCACACCAATCCTCTTATGCCACATGGCAAAGGACTTTTTATGCACCCCAAAGCATCATTCTTTTATCAAAGAGGGCTTTTCTCCAACCATGGACAACATTAGATATCTCACATTATAAATGGAAAAATTGATCTCCATTTTTTATTTTTTTAAAATAAGAAATAGCTTATCCTCCTCATTTGAAGAGAATAATTTATAACTTTTCTCATATCTTAGGTTCCAATTCCTTCCATGCGTGCATCTTATTTAAGCAAATTCAATTAGTTTTAAGCAGGGCCCCACTTCATTTTTTTATTGTGCAAGTTAATTAATGAACTAAGAGAATAAGACATCTATTTTTCTTCTCATATTTATTCGTTATGTCCGGTAGTTGTATTTTACAATGAATAGCAGCTCTACTTTTCGAGTGCGACTTCATCATCATTTGTGCCTCATTCCTTATCTCCCTTCTTGAATCCCAATCTTTTAGTATTAAATTTAATTGGAAGCCACCCACTAAAATCTCCATTAAGATTTCATCCCCTTTTCTTTCTTTTTTTCTTTTTTTTTTTTTTTAAGAGGAGAAGATGGGCAAAGCCAATTGAAATTTGTCAAAACAACGAACTATGGGGTAGATGGGGGTCAAACCTGGATCATTGTTATTTGATCCCTGATGACGGTACCTATTAGCACCTTTGACTCCATTCTATTATTACTTTCATATTAAACTAGTAAAAATGCACATGCAACATATATGAATAATTATTAAATTTATGCTTAACCTAACGGATTTATTAATTCATTTTATCTTAATATTAATCAATATATTTTATTAAATAATAAATAATTTTATAATGCTAGACTAAATATTGATTTTGTCAGAAAGTATAATAAAATGTAAATTTTTAGTTTCCTTATTTTGAGTATAAAATGCCTTCAAAGATGAGTTGAATATAGAGAAAGATGTTGTTTATCTGGTTTTTACTTAGAAATCAAAAATATTTTCTTCTTTAGATAAAAATGAAAATTTTAATTGATAAAATGCCTCATGAATTAAGCACACCAAACTTAAAAAGGTTCCAAAAGGTTGGGTATATATTATATTGCAATAAATTTCGAGAAAATAGAATTAAACCACAATGAACCTTCAATACACACATGAAAAAATTTATAATTTTGTTACTATCTATGGATAATTTCTAGCAGATACACTACAAATAATGAAAGGCCTCAAACAAAATAAACAATAAAACTTTAAAAGATGTCATTATATATAAGTGCCCATTGGTAGGTAATACAGTTGCTTTTAGAAAATGAATTACATATCGCAATTCTCTAAAAATAGAACTGTTTGCATAAGCCCCAGAACCTGCCTAAATAATAATTAGCACGCCATTTGTATAGATTAAAAAAAAATCTAAAATAAATAAGTCGTAGTAATAAAAAACTAAAATCAATTGCACTAAAATATACAAAAAAAAAAAAAAGTTGAGCATCCATGCCATAACAACCCTACTGTGCAACATAGAAATGATTATCCATAAAATGAACAAAAATTATCAACGTCGATAGCAAGGAAGGGAGGATCAAATGCTGATGAAAAAAAAAATTGAAAGAACATGAGATTACAAGTCAACATGCTGAGAACATGAAAAATATTATTAACCATGCTGAGAACATGAACCTAGTCATAGAAAAACCAAATTACAGTGATGTACGTAGAGATGGAGGGAGAGGTAAACTGAATTGAGTTCGTACGTAGAGAGGGGTGAGGGAAACTCAAAGCTGGAGTTTATGGTTACATCATTAGATGGATTGCCCATTCAAAGCTTTTACTCTTTTTTTTCTTTTGGTAAGATGGAGTACTCATATATTATGAGAATGTAAATAGCCAAAAAAAAAAAAAACATCTCAAAATATCTGAAGCACATCGGTCATCTAAATCCAAACAATCCCTTCGGTATGCTTAACTACAAAGGAGGCCACCTAGTCAATTGTGTGTTAGTCTCATGGTAGATATGCCTAATCTCAACTGAGGAGCATTCTTGAAGAATGTGCCAAATATCGCTAAAGAGGGGATGGCCTACACGGATCCCTTGCTATTTTCGTAACCAACCAATAACCATAGCCGAATCCCCCTCCACAACTAGTCTATCCGTCTAAAGCTGCAATCTTGCAAAGGATATACCAACCCAAGTCACTCACAACTCCACTGCAGGAAAGTACTGTCAAGGAGGTGACACCTGCTGACTATCACTAATCTGAAATCTGGATCGTGTACGACGAAGCCTGTACCACCTCTAGCACCTCTCACATTGCCATCGAAGTTGACCTTAAGAAAACTTGAAGGTGGGGCCTCTCAAATAATAAACACCATACGGGTCATTGCCTGAGTGGCCGGGGAGTCCTAGGTATCCTAAGTCATCGAGGTCAAGTTTATCGATAGCACGTCCATAATCTTCCTCGCCTACACGAGTGCTCTCTCTAAGATAAATCTTGCCAGCTATCAAGATGCCTTAAAGGTGCCCTTGTTCTTGGTAAGCCAAATGTGATAAGCGATGTATGCCGCTTTAATCCTCAATCTTCTGGACGAGTCACTCTGCAAGCTTTGTCAAAGCCCCTCCAAAAATATCTAAGCTGGCCCTGTAGAGGCACCTAGGAGAGCTTGCAAGTGTCCATACATGCCCGGCCCTAGGGCATAAAAATAAGATATGGTCCACCATCTCATCATCACTACAGCCACCTGGGTAAGACAAAGGAATATCCATACCCCTAGCACACAAAATTATCTTGGTTCACTACTACAAAAAAGGGCTATGGTAGTGCTTATACGGTAGCAGTTTTTAAAACTGTTGCCATAGAACCTACAGCAATGGTTATTCGTAATCACTGCATAGGTCATACATACTACAGTGATTTTATATAACTGCTACGGTAAAATAACCTACTGCAGTGGTTTACCGTAACCGCTGTGGTAGGCTTACCTACTACAGCGGTTATTCGTAACAGCTGTGGTACGTCGGACTTACGGCAGCGGTTATATAACCGCTGCAGTAGGTCCGACATACTGCAACGGTTCGTAAAAATCACTGTCGTAGGTCGGATCTATGGTAGCGGTTACGGTAACCGTATGGTAGGTC
Source organism: Elaeis guineensis (assembly GCF_000442705.2). Lineage (NCBI taxonomy): Eukaryota > Viridiplantae > Streptophyta > Magnoliopsida > Arecales > Arecaceae > Elaeis > Elaeis guineensis. Next base: position 132,739,859 of record NC_026000.2, read on the forward strand.
GGACCTATCGCAGCAGTTATGAATAACCGCTGTGGTAGGTAAAAATTTTGACATAACTTTTGATCTAGAGATCAGATTTAGATGAATTTTTTTTATTTCATAAACTTTTTGAGATCTATATGGCTGCCATAATGATTTTGCTAAAAAATATTATTCTATTCCTCCAATTAGAGTTTTAAAGAAATTTAATCGATACTTACAAATAATTTTGGATGATTACGTGAACTTGTAATAGTAAAATCGAATTTCAAGTAAATCTTCGTCATTTATTATCTAAATAATTATCATTAGAGTATTATCATTAAAAATCATCTCGATCCGATAGTTCTAGCTATGTCCATCATTAAAATTCGATTTCGACGGTCACGAATGATCGCATAATGATCTGATAGATAAAAACTATCGATGGATTAAAAAATTTATGATAATAATCTCAATGATATTTGTAGTACACTATTAAAATTTTATTTCAATCGGACATCATTAGTATGGTCAATTTAGCATGAGATGATTTTGACCGTTAAATAAAAAAAAGTGATCAAAAGGCCAATTGATGTTCGGTTGAGGAGATTTTTTAGATAAATAATCTTTATTAGTACTTTAATCATTTATATAGTAGTGATCATAAAATTCAAATCATGTATATATGTTGGAATCTACTTGAGCACATCTACAAAAGCACAAATATAATTACTTAAGAAATTTAAGAACGAGTAGCAAGCAACATATAGTTTTAGATCGTTCATATATGCACAGTTTGAATTTTATGATCATCACCTATAAATAAATAAAGTAATAGTAAAGATTATTTATTCAAAAAAATATTTTAATCGGATATCATTTCATCTTTTGATCAGTCATTTTTCATTTAACGATCGAAATCATCCCATGCTAAATTGACCATGATCATGATGTCTGATTGAACTAAAATTTTGATACTATGCTGCAAATATAATCGATATCATCATCGTAAATTTTTGAACTTATCACTGGTCTTTATCTATCAGATCATCATACGGTCGTTCGTGACCGTCGAAATCAAATTTTAATGATTGACATAGCTAGGGCTATCAGATCGAGACGATCTTTTGTGAGGATCTTCTAATGATAATTATTTTGATAATAAATAATAAAGATGTACTTAAAATTTGATTTCACTATTATAGATTTACGTAATCATCCAAAATTATTTATAAGTATTGACTAAATTTTTTTAAAACTTCAATTTAAGAGATAAAATGATATTTTTTTTAAAAATCATTATTGCAACTATGTAGATCTCAAAAAGTTATATGAAATCAAAAAATTTTTGTCTAAATCCGACTTCTGGATCAAAAATTATGGCCTTTAGAAGGAAAGTGAGAAGAGTAGAAATTTAAAAAAAAAATTAAAGTACAGAAGCAGGGATAGCTCATTAGTAAAGTGAAGCATTGAACTTGGGCAAGGACTCTGGTTCGAATCTCATAAGAGGCCTTGATTGCGCATTGACCGCTCTTTGACCATCTGCTGTTGACTGCCTGTCGCCGGCCAGCAATCGATGCTGTAGGATCTACGATAGCAGTTGGTATAACCACTGCCATGGTTATACGACAGCGGTTGGACTGTGACAGCAGTTGTCTAACTACTGCCATAAGCTATGACAGTGATTTTTGGACTACGTCGGTGATTTTCAACCACTGCCATAGTCCTATTTTGTAGTAGTGGTTGGAAGTCAGTGCCAGGCCGTCTTTCAAAAAAGCATCGGATCCTCAGGTGGACATGAAGCCTCCATATCCACACTTCATCCATCCTCCTGACTGTCTTCCTGAACACCTTATAAAGATCTCTCATCACAGCCCTTGATATGCAAGCAAAGCTCCAGACTCTGACATCTGGATCACTGAAGATAGGGACAACGGTGGTCAGTATTCTCTTCGCAATTGCCGGCCTAAAGAGCTGGGATAGCATATAAACTCACCAACCACCCTCCCTCCCTCGACTGGAGGAGATCCGCTACCTACATCGAGTCTAAAGCCTCCATACTGATGTAAGTCGGCCACCAACTCACCAACAAGTCAGCAATCCAAGGATTGTAAGTAAGATCGATATCTCACTCATCCCCCACAATCCATTTGACACGGTCACGAACCACTTAGGCTCACAGACATATCTCCTTCTACATAAAGGAGTCTCTTCGACTAGCTCAAGTATTAGTGTCAGTACTCCCAGAGCCATACCTAGCTCTAATCACCTCACTCCAAATATAGGTCAGCTGAAGCAGAAGTTTGATCACATGCGAGCAATCAGAGCCTCACATCTCGCCGCAAAAGATTAAATGCCTAATCCCCCCTCTCTAATCGCAGACCACATCCTATGCTAGAAGGTGAACTTCACCACCACCTTGGTGTGATCCCCACAGGAAGTTTCTGAACTGCTGCTCAATCTTCGCCACTATTATTTTCGGAATGATGGTATTGGACATCATATTGATAAGGATCGAGCTAAGCATCAATCTAACCACAGTGATCCTGTCCATCATGAATAAGCATCTGACTTGCCAACCCTCCAAACATCTTTGGATAGACTCCTCCAACACCGAGCAATCTGCTCTCTAGAGTCTCCGTCCTGTAATGGGCACTCCCAGGTAGAAACAAACTCCTGCCTGCTTAGCAATCCCTAACCATGCCTTGATCATCCGTCTTAGCTAGACTTTGGTCTTTGGGCTAAAGTATAGGATTGATTTAAGCAAATTCACCTTTTATTCCATAGCACTACAATATCTCTCTAGAATCCTCCTGAAGGAGTCAGCGTTCCAAATAGATGCCTGACCCACCATAAGGCAATCATCTATAAATAAAAGATGCAAGATCGGCCTAGCTCTTGGGGGAGACACATAGGGATCCAAGTCATACTCCAAGGTGGCTACCTGCAAGGTTCTAGATAGAGCATCAACGCACAAAATAAAGAGGTATGGAGATAGAGGACAATCTTGACGTAGGCCCACTGTAGATTGAAAATACTATGTCAGGATGCTGACCAGTATGGCAAAGGATAGAGATCCCACACACCCATAATCTATCCGATCTAGCATAGGTGGAAACCGAAGCTCTCTAGAGTGTGAATGAGAAACTGTCAATTATCCGATCATATGCCCTCTCCATCTCAAGCTTAATACCATGAGGCATTGCCACTCTGTGAAGATCATGCCAAAACTACTGTGTGATTAATATATTGTCCGAAATACTTTGACCACCCACAAAGACTCCCTACTTAGCACTGATCAACCGAGGAAGGACAGTCTTCAGTCTTCCAACCATTATCTTTGCACAAATCTTATACAGGATGATGCATGGGCTAATGGGTCTGAAGTGACTTGGCTCCGAGATGTCTTGTCTTTAGGGATAAGAATAGTGAAAGTCCGCTTTCATGCCTCTACCATCGATCCTACCATGAAGAAGAGCTAGATAGCCTCAGTCACCTCCTCCTGCACAATTATCCAGTATCACCTAAAAAAGAGCGATGGAAAACCATCTGGTCCAGATGCCTTATCCTCTACCATAGAACATACAGCCCTCCCAACCTCCTTCACTAGGATTGGACCAGTCAAACTATCGTTCTTCTGGGCCGAAACCCTATCAGTTGGAATAGAAAGAGTATGGAGCTCATCTCTGCCTCGTCGGTCAGTCCATTGCCTCCAGAAGAACTGGAGAATTTTCTATTTGATCTCCTCTTTACCCTCAATCTAGGCTCCTGCCTCGTCACGCAGCATCTTGATCCGATTTCTTTACCTCCAGATGACTGTTGACTAGTGAAAGAATCTGATGTTCCTATCCCCCTCTCTAATTGACTAGACCCTAGACCTCAGCCTTCATAGAGTCTTCTGCTAACACAACAGAGAGTGGTGCATGGTCAGCTTGCTTCAGAGCTCTGCCAAATCTACCTCAGCAAGACCTTCCTCTTGATCCTCTCTCCACTGGAGCTCAACGATGGCAGCCTCCATGTCATTCAGCCACTTGAAGATATCACCAACCTCTACTCGGTTCCACCTCTGGAGCTATGCCTCGTTAACTAGAGTCTATGAGTAATTTGGTATGTTATGTTTCTCCAAACCGACATCCTCCAAACCTCCTCACAATATCCCAAGAGCGTGGGTAGGAGCCAAAATTTCCCAAGCCGGAATGGACTCCGGCAAGAGAGCAAAAAAAAAAGTGCTTTTAAGCTTTTTCTATTTTATCACGGTCTATCCGAAGACGCAAGCATTTGAGAACTCCAGAATAGATGGGGTTATCTAAGTAGCAGAATAAAATGTGCCTTTAAATTATTGTCCCATAATGGTTGTAATAAAAATCTTTTAATACATCTAGTGACGCGAAATATTCACTCAATAATTGTATAACTGGCTCCATTATTAGTCTGACGATGAAACATATATTTTATATAGTTAAATTTTTAATCTCAAAGGGAGAGAAATAAGAAAATTGTGCTTTGCCAAATTAGGAGTGTATAAAAAAAAGAATTTCTTAATTACAGTGGGAGATCAAACAATCATCCGTCTCTACTCCTATTTATTTCTTGAAAAATCAACATTTTAACTTCAATGCTTTCAAGAAATGGAGACTTTCAATTCCATTTCATATATTCCAAAAAGATTGAAATTTTGACGAACTCTCTCTATTCTATCTTCTGCTTGTTAGGTTGCAGTTTAAAGAAATAAAAGTCAAAAGGCAAAATATTTGGTGACCAAAATAAATGAGTGTTCCTTAACTTAGACCAATATTCCTCACTTTATTTTATTCTTAGAGATTAGTTGGCATCTCCAACAAATCAATAACGTAAGCCCTGACCTTCAGCACCTGTTAAACGTTGACATAATTAACTAAGCAATAGTATGGTTCCTTGTGACCCGAGAAAAATGGAATAGTATTTTAGTCAGTCTTTTGAACATAAACAAGCTTTCTCTAACACGACTCTAGGTGATATCATGGGTTTTGAAATTTCTAGCATAGATCCAAGCTGCTTGCAAGATTGGGTTCATCCGGGGTCGCTTCGTCTATGTGATCATATCAAATTCCAAACCAAATCAGTTTGAAATTTTGACGATCCACGTGTTCGGGTCAATGAATTATGATTAACCAATCTTTGTTTCTTCGCAAATGATGCACTTGACATATCCAAAACTAGACTTTACCGAGCTCAACAAATTAGCATATGTTGCTGACTCCGGAAATATGGAGGGCATGGTTTTAACCAAGACAGAGTGGGATGCTTGGCCGGGAAAATACCTAAATTGAGCCGATCTTGAACTAGTAAGAAGATGGATTAAGCTTTGGTTTCTTCGAGTAGGGTTTAAATTGGAAGCTTCACCTTAGAAGTATAGATCGGCTTTAGGTTAGTCAAGTCAAGGATCTTACAGAATAGGCTAAATTTGAGTTGCGTCAATCTATGTTTATTATACTAAAATTCTGATCAAGCTGTCCACATCTTTAATTTAAATCGGGTCGGATTCGAAATCAAGTGATCATCTTTGCTTCCAATATGTTGTTTAGCCATGGAACATGAACAAGGCATGCATTAGCAAACATTGAGATGAGCCTGGCTCAAGCTAATTATAAGCTAGTTAGGACAAGCTCAAACTCGGCTCATCTACAATCAAGCTTAAGCTTGACTTGGTTAGTTTTTATTTATTTATTTATTTATTTTTATGGTAAAATTGACTTGGTTGGTCTTGGTTTAAGCCGAAATGGGAGACCAAGAAAGGGCTACAGTTTGAAGGTGGCTCAATCAAGCTTGCCCAACCACCGCCCATAGGCCATAGTCATGGGGGCAATGGGTACCATAGCCTCATGTATTCCCAGCCAGTTGGTCAGCTGGACATGAGATCCTATAGTGTACTCATCCTTCCCATCCTGCTCAATCTGATCTTTTTACAATGGCTAAGATATCACTCCTTTTTATAAATCATGAATAAAATCATATGCAGTTATTTGATAATTAAAAATGGCCAGGGAAAGATAAAGTAATTAACAATAACTAGTACACATAATATTTCTATGCAAAAATATCTAATCTTATTGATACTTATATATTTGTGGTGAGCTCCATAGAGCTAAGTACAAGCATGCTGACCATAGGTCATGTTTAGTTTATCCTGCTCTTGAGAAACTAGTCTATACAAATAGCTCAGAACTCTTTGTCAATCCTTGCTTGATCCTGCTGTTGAGAAACTAGTCTATACAAATAGCTCAGAATTCTTTGTCAATCCTTGCTTGATTCTAGTTGGATGAGCCAGTATGGAACCAAACACCAGCTAGTAATGAATGATTTGTTTGGTCCCTAATGAGATAGTTAGATGTTATAAAACGCAAATTAAGTAGAAGGCTTTGTCATTGTTTTAGAAAAGAATAAAAGCAAACAAGAATTTAGCTTGGTTCCTGGTCTCATTTATGAGTGTCAGTGGCTGTTGGGAGAGGTAGGCTAACGGCCTCACCGTACGTGAGCAGGTCTCCTACCCGCTTCCGGTTCCCACCTTCTCCGGTTGCTAAAAGGACCATCCAATTCCACCCGCCCGAAAAGCCACGGCGAAAGCGGAAAGGCCCCCCACCCACCCCTCGAGGAGGAAAACTCTAGTTGCACTCAAATAGCAAAAGAAAATATTTAAATAATTTAAAATATTAAATTAATAATATATATGATAAATAACATATAATATTACTAAGATGCACACACGCACACACACATATAAATAATTTATATTAACAAAATTTCAACCAACTCAAATTCTGTGAAAAGAGAAAAATCTTCATAGATTTTTTTTTTTTTTTTTTTTTTTTGTAGTTCAAATGTTGGGAGCTAAATCGAAATTGAGTAGATTTTAAGAAAATATAAGTTAAACCAATAAATTTGATTTTTGTAAAATTTTTGATCGAATTATATGGGGATATCCGAACAGACTTTGTTAATTATTACATTCAGCTGCGGTAGAATTTATAAGTTTCCTATTATGTGGGCCCCAGTATCTCATTTGACGCTATCCAGTCTAAAATATTATTAATTTATTATTTTTAGGAACTGAACAGCCTCTAACCTGCCTTCCATTGCAGTCTTGTTTTTTTTTTTTCTTTAATCCTTTGATGCTTTCCAGCATCCTCCATCATTATCATCTACGGCATACATCATCATTTGGGGTCAGGACAGCAGCCAAAGGAGTTTCCAATCCTTTCTTTTCTTCTCTACCAAAGCCCTATCTTATTTATTATCTATATCTCTCCCTCCCCTCCTTTGTTCTCCAAAGAAACCCCTTGCAAGGCCTGAAATCATGTTCCAGAGCCAGCTTGCCAGGTCATCATCCTTCAGAGGCTCTCTCAAAGCCCTTGAAGCTGATATCCACCATGCCAACACCCTGTAAACCCTTCCCTCTCTCTCTCTCTCTGCAACTTTTGTTGTTTAGTTTTTTTTTGGCCTTTGCTATTGCGGTTTTGGGGTCTGTTGTTTCTTAAGTCCAACTTTCATCTGCAAAATAGAAAAGCCAATTTGGAAAGTAACTTCTGATTTGCTTTTGCTAGGCTCTGAATTTTTTTTTTTTTTTTTTTTACAAGAATTTTTCCCCCTGTTTAGATTGTGGAATCTTGTAGGTTTGATTTGAGATGGGTGGATGTTTGATTATGATGTGGATGGTGGAATTTTTAGGGCTGATACCATTCAAAGAGCTTATGGTGGTGCATGCCTTCAGATGAAGCTGTCTTACAGCCCTCTGGCACCATTCTTTCTTTTCCTAATCCAGTGGATAGACTGTTCTTGTTCTTCCTCCCTCCCCAGTTATTTAGGCCTTTTCCACATACTTGTTTACAAGGTATGTTTTTCCAAAAATTGAAATTTATTAAATTTCATATTTGTACATAGAGTTTTATGTGAAATTCTCTGTTTATGTGGAATTGTTCCTTGGATAATCAATAAAGCTTTGATTTTCCCCCTTTCTTTTTGCCCCCCACCAAGTGAATTGTTTAATTTTGAATGATTCAGGTTTATGCTGATGGAAAGAGGACAGTATCCACATATGAAAGGAGGGCCAGCCTTAGGCAGTTCTATGGTCCATATTCCACTGATCCTTCTAGTTTTAATTGGTGTGTTCTTGGGTCTACTTTCTTGTTGTATCACTGAATGCAATTTTCTTTTGCAAATTAAAATTGCAGCTGTTATATATCCTTCTCTCCAACAACTTGAAAGCTACTGGGTGGAGAAAGATGAGTCTAAGGAGAGAGGTCGATGTAAAGAGACAATGGGCAGGATGAGGATGGAAGAATGGAGGAAGCTTTCTGATAAGGATATGGAGAGAGATGATGAATGTGGGATTTGTATGGAGATCTGTACCAAGATGGTCCTGCCTAACTGCAACCATGCTATGTGCATAAACTGCTACCGCGACTGGTGAGCACATACTCAATGCCATTATGATCTGTTTGCCTTTGGATTTTGTCTTATTGATGTTTTTTTAGTTTCTTATGCTATTTGTTATTGGTGTTATTGCAAATCCACAGGAATACAAGATCGCAGTCCTGTCCATTTTGCAGGGGAAGCCTGAAAAGAGTTTGCTCAAGAGATCTCTGGGTGCTTACCAGTAATGGCGATGTGGTGGACACTGTGACTTTAGAAAAGGAAAATGTGATGCACTTCTATCACTATATAGATAGTTTGCCTCTCACACTTCAAGATAGCCTATTCCTGGTTTATTATGAGTACCTAGTTTAATCTGTAGATATGGGGAGAGTGATGTATAGGCTGTGTGAAAGCCGACCATCTCTTGTAGATTGAGTCTGGTGAGGAAAAGTTCTTTCAATTGGTTGTCACTTTTCCCAATTGTGCAGTAGGATATCCTTTGCAGCGCTTTTCAGAATAATCGTATATGAAGATTGCGCTTAAGTTTTAAGGTCCTGTCAATGTTGTAATTTATTGCCAGTTGTTGGCAAGACTAGAGAAAAAAGAAAAGAAATGAAGCTCACACATGGATGTGCTGATCTGAATATACCAGTGCAGTTGGGTTTTACCAGAATCCCTTCCTGCTTTATTTGACTTGTGAAAGGCTTCGCAAAAATTTGTCTGAACATTTGAAATGGGAACAGGCATTTCTTTAACTGCTTCTCATATTGACTATCAGAAATTAAAATAAGAGATGCTCTTGATTTTCTTACCTGTATAATGTGCTTTCGTTTTCTTGTTGATCTACATTCTATGAGTTCAAGAGGTTGTCATGTCAAATGATGAATTAAATCACTCAGATCATGAAATGAATATATGTTTAATTAGTAGTTATTTAAATTTTGAAATTTCTGAATTTTTTAATATTGAAAGATATATTTTGTTCTGTATAATCTTATAGGGCATGTTTGAATCTGAAGAGACTGAATTGGATTTGATTTCATTGTCAATAATTATTAGAAGCTATGGAGGCTATGTAAATATTGTATGTCTGCTACAAAGTCTTATTTATGCATTCCTGACGCTACTACTCAATTTTCATGATTATTCTCACTCATCTCTGCCAAATGTTGGTTGAATAATACGGTTTCTGTTCAGTTTTGTCTTGTTTTCTTCGATGCTAATTTTGCACAGTCTAGAGCATTTCACAAGTTCCAGTTCTCCTTTTGGTTTGACACCATTTTAACTGTAGAGGTGAATGCTTATGAACTTTGCTTAGATGAAATTTTCCGTATAAGGGTATAAAATAATATATAAATGGTAAAAGTACTTTGCACATGCATGAGGGCCATCCGCCATGCACTTACACAATATAAGTGATGCATATTACTGGATGATTTTTCATTCCTTAAGCTTATCTAACAGTTCTTCATGGGAATAATTGTTGAACCAATAAAACATAATCTGTATGCTAATTCTTGTCAAATATGTTTCTGTTTGAGATTCAAATCTTATGATGCAGTTAGGGTGAAAGATATATTCAATTAAGGTATCTAAGTGACCTTGTTTTGCATAGATTGTTTAAGAAGAAAGTTTAGCAATCAAATAATCACTGAAGGTTTGAAAAATGGTTAATTATTTGAGTTAGTTTCATATGAAATGAAGGCATGCATGATTCTAATGTAGATCAGAGGTTATGTGATTTTGTTTGTTCTTGTGGTCTGCTCCCCATATCGGCATATAATATTTGTTAAATGTGGAAACAGAAAAGATGGTTATAACCTACTAGATTTCTGTACATGTAGCCAGTCAGTTCTTCTGGAAATCATAACCTATAATATATCAAACTTTATATTTATGTAAAAAATTCATAGTCTTAGAATTAGACTTTAATTTTTATAATTTAATTTGACCTGATATTCAGTGCGATTTAATTTTCAGGCCATCCATTCAAATATTGGAAATACACTTGCTTTTTAGTAACTGTAACAGCACTTTTTGAATAAAAAATTTTGGGAAAAGGAAACTCTTAATTTTTAAAAGATCATATTGCTCACTTCAACATAAAAAGAAAAAACATTATATTGCGAAACAACACATCTGACATGTTGATGGTAAGACGATGGAGAGGAGGGAGACAAAAAGAAAGGATGATGCTTAAGCCTGTTGCTTGTACTTAATTGATATACAAATAGCTGTTGTTTAAGGCTCTGTCTTTCTGAAAAGTTTGCATGGATGAATGTTCTCCTGGAAGATTTGGGAAATTGATTGAGAGAAGAATCCTTTAAATGAATCTGAGAACTTTTCTTTTCTTTCCCTTCCTTCACTTATGGATACAATAGGGAAGTAAATGACAGATGTTATAAAAGTTTACCGGATTCTAATCAAATCATTGAATATATTTCTCTCAAGGTTTGAATGTGTGAAATTTTTGTTGAAGTATCATTTGTAATGATCGATTAAAAATGTGGAACTCTCTTTACCCCTGCTCCCTTTCTGGTTCGGCATACATCATTCGAACAAGGTGTCATTTCAAATTGATATCAATTTTGTTCTGTGGTTTCTCGATTTCTTCTCTTGGTATGTTTGTGCTTTATTCGCTCAATGAAGTGTTGACCAATATAAAAAAAATGATTCATTGTTCCTTTGTTGCTCTTTAATGTAGATTTTAGATAGTGTCAAACCTAAGCAATGGAATAGACAAACAGTAGTTATAGTGCATGGATTATATTTCATCATCTTATTGTTGCAAAGGCATCGGAAGGTTGTTACTTGTGGACTATGGTTATGAGAAACACTCTGATGTATGGCAAAAATCAAAGAGTTTGCCATCTGCAAGCCTATGGAATTGCTCACATGAGATAACGGCTAGGGGGTAAATCACTTTATGGAGCAGCACTCTTGGAAGGAAGGCTCCAACTGTTAATGGCTCCCATGCATCTGAGGGAAAAAGTCTTATTCTGATTACTTTATCATTTAATTAGGTTGAATTAGGTCAGTTTGGGTCTACTAATGTTGTCTAAGCAGAACTAACCAGTGAAAAAGATACTGAGCTAATATAATGGATGGCAGATTGGAGAAAGTGCTTAAAATGGTGTTGCAAAGTTAGGCTTAGATGATTAATGCATTGTCTAAAATGTACCAAAAGAATGACTCTAGTAATGGATTTTACCTAAAATCTACTTTCTGTTATTTTATCTAACTAAATTATCAATCTTGACCCCATCTGAAAATTAGATCCTAGAAAAGACATATGTTGTGAAGTTATTGTATCCTATGTTTTCCTTTATAATTCACAATTAGTTCCATGGGAATGTGACGAGAGAGTATAATACTGTGAATGTGGAAAATGTTCATTGTAACCTAATGACTCCTTTGGTTCACAGGAAGTAGAGGAGGGAAGAGGTAATTCTTGAAAAGTGGAGAGGAAATTTTTTGTTTGGTTGGATTTTCAAGAGAAGAGAGAATGAAAAAAGTTCTTTTCCTGAGAAGTTACTTCTCACATTTCATAGAAAGTGGAAATTCATGGGAGTAGGTTTTGGGACTTTCCATGAAATGAAAATTAATGAGCCTTTTTTCTTTCTAAAAATACTCTTTTAAGATCCACGACTGAAATTCTACAAAATATCAATGGATGGTTAAGATGAAATACTGAATAGTGATATATCAAGGTTTCTATTCTCTTCTCCCTACAAAATTAATATAATATTATATTAATATGATCCTAATATTTATATTAATATAATATACTATTTATATTAATATATATTATTTATAATATGTTAATATTATTTTAATATTTATACTAGAATAATATTTTATTAATATTATATTAAAATATTGATATTATATCAATATATTTAATATTATATTTATATCTATATTACTAAATTTATTATATTAAAATATTAATATTATATTAATATAATAAATTATTATGATCTAATATTATATTATATTATAATATTATTATATTTATATTAATTAATACAATATTACTATTTATACAAACTTTGAGGGTACAAAGATATGGTGTTATATTTATTAAGGGTATAATAGTTATTTTACTTAGTTTTCTCAGGAAAGTAGATATTCAACCAAACAAGATATTCTTGAAGAAACCATTTTCTCATAATCAACCAAAATATGCTAAAATCATATTCCTAAAAAATAACTTTCCAGTAAGTTACTTCCCAAGAAGTTGATTCTTGAGAAGAAAAATTCTTTATGTAAACCATACAAGTCCTAATCGTTTAGTATATCTTCTGGCAATATGATTCTTCTTTCTCCAGAATAGATACTGTTGCAAGCTAGCATTCTCAATGCAATTTTTTAACATTCATGGCTGGGGATGGTTGTCCACTAGGGACATCGTGATTGGGATACATCCTTAGGGAATGTGGATGAAATACATGGCTTAGATTCCATCCCCACTGGATCAAAAAAAAAAAAAAAAAAAGGAGGAACTTTATCCAAAGATAGAAAGTTTTGTCTGTGTACCTAAAATCTGTTTTAAAATATAGGTTTTTTTTAACAAGTATTAAGGTCTGAACTTATGCTGCATGTTTCATTTTCAGATTATGTTTTTGTTGGTGGATGATACTGGGTAACTGGGGAAGGTCTGAACTTTTTGAGTCTTGCATGCAGCTTCAAAATATAAAAGCATAAAAACTAGTAAAATCGAAGAGGCAAATAAAATGAAAGCTAGTTGAAACATGACTGAGTTGAGAGAATGTACTAAGATTGGCAATCAGGGATTTCCTCAGAAATACATCACTTATCTACCGCATTGAATTTTAAAAGAAGAGAAAGTACATGAGGATTTCTTTACTCTGTTTATAGGAGGGTGAATCATATAAAGATGTACGTTTAGTTTGTTCTTCAAAATAGCTTAAGCATGGTAAAGACATTAATGTGATGGTTATAGGACATTGTTGATTATGATGCATAATTTGAAGAGTTTATGACAGTAAGATACAATTAATATGCATGCAAATGGTCAAGTGTATCTGTTAAAGAGTGAAGAAATAGGTTTAGGGTTGTTTACTTAAAGGAAGGGTAAACTTTATAATAGAAATAATGCAGGGACATATGTAAGATAGCCCAAAGAAGTCTCTCAGGAGGTGTTTTTCACATGGGGGTTAAAAGTTGGTCTAGAGAAAGGGACATGAAACTTGGACTGATCTCATAAGAGATGAATTCAGGACATCACTTAGTTGGGGTCTTACAGAGAATTTTGGGGCTGAAATGCTGACTTGGAAACATTTGACAAAGTATGACCTCTACAGCCAGTCCAAGATAACTAGATAAGATTTGTTTATGTTTTTCATTTGGAAGGCACTATTGGAGAACCTTTACAGTAGCTCTACAACTAGCTAGGTAAATATGGTTTTAAATAGTGCAATCGATCTGTTTGTGATTTTATCTACTGTTTGAAATCTATGTACTTTCATGGTTGGGGTTTGGTTTTATCACATTCAGTGCTGAGGCTTAGTTACCACACTATATATAGAAGATATCTTTAGCTAGAGGCTAATGCAGTAGAGGTAAGGAACTGTAGACATTAGACTTCAACCAATTCCATCTTGATCGCAAATAAATAATTCCTAGGGGTAAATAACTCAAGGAGGTCTCCTTCCTGAAGCCTGAACATGTATCTCCCATATTCCTTGTTTTTAACCTCATGTACCTTTGATTTAGATAATCATTTGCTAGTGGATCACTTGTTCACAAGAGTGGACCACTGATGAACTAAAAGATGTATTTCTCCACCATGGTTATTAGCTGCTAAATTACTTTCCCAGTGGTGGAACCTAGGTCTCCTACTCCCTTGGACCATATCATTTACTTGTTCTCTTTTTTGTTAGTGTCCATTTGATTGAGTTGCAGAAGTTATATCTCATTGTCTTTAATGGATGTCTGGATCTGATAATGTATGGAAAATTATAAACATCCTGGACCATATCATTTACTTGTTCTCTTTTTCGCTAATGTCCATTTGATTGAATTGGAGAAGTTATATCTCATTCTGTCTTTAATGGATGTTTGGATCCAATAATGTAGGGAAAATTGTAAACATGAGAATAAAGTAGTACAGAGCCACATCCACCCACCAAATTTGATCGGTTATATATGCCGCCAGATCTACCTGCCCTTCCGATGGTGTTGCGAGGTTGAGGTGGAGATAGAAGTTCCAAGCATGGTACAGAGTCCAGGTGGACATCATTCACATGACTCAAATGTCCAATGCTGTGGAGCCCTAGCTTGACTCAAACCTATTCAAGCCAAAGATTTACAAACTAAATCAAAATGATAAATAAGTTCATTTTTTCTGCTGTTGTATTGCAGAGTTGGGGGCATTACCACATGGATAAGTTTCTGCTGGTAAAGCCTAATTTTTCCCAAACCCTTTCTCATGCTATCATAGTGAAGCATCTTTTTCTCTCAGCTCAATTTTTTGGACATTTCTTTTGATGCCATTACTTCTTTAACCATTGCAGGCATTCTCCGCTTCTTATTGTAAGAATGAGATTGCTAGGCTTCAACCACTACAGGTAGAGAGTTTACATGCGCAGAACATTCTGCAAGACATAAGATGGATTTGGGTTTTGAGCTCCTTGCCATCGCCCATAGAATGGGCTGGCCATTAAGTGCACACACACCGGCAGCCTCTAACCTTATATCCATCTTGGGTTCATGTACAGAAATCCTCCTAGATTTTAAAATATGAGAGATCCCTTCTTGCGAAGAATATTGCCTATATGAATGTGTATGTTAAATCAATCATTGATGTTTGGACACACCATATTACTCTTTCATCCTATTGTCCTAAACAAAAAATATCCGTTGAATTTCTTAAAGCTTGCCACAAATATTATAAATCAAAGACGGCAATTTATAATCCAACTTGTCAATCCAATTCGTGAATGATCTATTTTAAGTAGGTTAAGATTTGACAAAAATAAATTTGGATCATAAACAAATCAACTCGTCTAGATCTATTTATTAAATAGATTAAATTCAGATTTAGATTTTTAACCTATTTAATCTATTTTAACTTATTTTGATCCACGAATAATCTATTCTAAGTAGATTTAGATTTGACAAAAATAAGTTTGGATCATAAATGAGTGGATTCACCATAATCTTTTTGTTAAATAAATTAGATTCAGATTTAAATTTTTAATCTATTTAATTTATTTAAAATATTTTTAAAATTTATTTAATTAATTTAATTTAATTTATTTGATAAATAAATTATATGGAGTGGATAGATTAAATTTTTAATAAATAGATCAAAATTATATATAAATTTTGATCTAAAATAAAGTGGGTATGGGTTGAATTTTTGATTTGATCCATATCGGACCTGATGCCATTTGCCACCTTAGTAAAGACGAGGCTTGCCGGTATTCTTTATGATTATTTTTTCTCCTTAGACGTAAGAATCCTTTTTGGTCGAATTTTGCTGTCGGAGATCATATCAGTTTCACGGTGAGTGAGTGATATATAGCCATTAATGGCTTCTACCGTAAAATTGCGGACATGCTTGGATATAGGAGATGGCATCTCTATTAAGATTAAAAAAAATATGATCTAATTTATCAATTTGATTCATATTCGATCCATCATAAATAGATTTGAGTTTAAGTTAAATATATTTAGATCATAAACGGATCGATCCATTTAATCCGTTTAATAATTGGGTTGGATTTGAGTTTTAGATATCTGATTCGTTTAATCCGTTTAACTCATTTAATATCCAGATCGGATTGAGTCAGATAGCCCATTTAATCTGTTTAACCTGTTTGACCTATTTTTGATCTATGTAACCTGACCTGTTTAACCTGTTTAACCCATTTAAGATCCATTTAACTTGTTTAAAATATGTTTAACCTGTTTCTGACCCATTTAATCCAACATGTTTAAGCTGTTTAAGCTATTTAACTTAATTTGACCTATTTAATAAACAGATTAAACGGATCGGATCGGATTACCTGTTTAATAAGCTGCTCGGATTCAGATTTAAATTTTTGACCTGTTTAATAAACAGGTCAAGTTTGAGTTGATGATTTTTTAATCTGATCTGTTTATGATCCGACCCGACTCAATTGCCATCCCTAGTCTCTCTGCAGCCATCGCACAGCAGGCGAACCACATGTGAAGACTCCCGCATACGAAATTTCATGCGGGATTCTTCTGCGTAGGAGATCCATGCGGGACTATTGCAAGTAGAAGTTTTGTGCGGGGCCAATTGCGGGCACCGCCACTATCGCAGGCAGAAGATTAATGTGGGAATTTTTTTTCCCGCATAGAAGTTTATGTGGTATGCATTTTGCATAGGTTTTACATGATCTGTCATCCATATAGAACTTTTCATATGGTCAACAGTCCACATATATATTTTATTCAATTTTATTTTCTGTTCGGATAATTCAACTAATCCCTGACTCCGACTCTACATCAGCTTATGAACACAGTATGCCGACTCACAATCAGTTGACCGACCGACAGTCGACTATTCTCAACCATCAACGGACAACCATAATGACTTAGTTAATATTCGACTGATGATCATCGGCATATCAGAGTTATCGACCGATACTCATTTGGATCTACCGACATATAGTCGGCTTATCTTCCCACGATCACATAAGGTCGAAACGTGCAAAACCTACGTATTTAACCATCATAAATGGTTATCAACTACATGTCATGGTTATTAATGGACATAAACAGCCCATTAACTCCATGATTATGGTCTGATAATTTAGTGCCATAAAAAGTGGGACCACATACTCGACGATTACATATGAATCACCTATAAAAGAGAGATAAATGAACAGCATTGATAAAATAATTCTGGACTGAGACTCTGTCATTTCAAAATTCTCATTTGCTGTTCATCACCCCCCACTGACTTAAGCATCAGAGGGTTCCACCGGACACAATTCGGTCAGTGAAATTTTTTTTACAGGTGTTCTTCTCTGGCGATGGGCATCATAGAGGATTGGCCGCAACAGATTGGCATGCCAGGTAGGGGGGATGCAAACAACCATGCCAAAAATCAGAGTTTAACACTCGACAGGATCAGCAAGGCAGTCTTCCTGTCAAAAAGATGTTCCTCTCCCACCTCCAATGGCAGAGCCCAGTTCTTCGCATCCTGTGGTCACTACGGACATGCAAATTACTGTACTTATGCAACAAATGAAGGTACTAATAGAGGCGGTCCAAAGCCTCCAGCAGCAACAAATGCAGCAACAGCAGCAGCTGTCGGGGAGGAGCCGGTAGCTCAGTCAGTGCCATCTAGCACAGCCGCTGCCCACCACGATGTTTACCCTCCTCTTCTCCAGAGCGGCAACCGTCTCGACATCCTCATCGAGATGGATAGTCACGTTTTCGACACTCCCATCGTGCACCCATCATTCGCGATGTTCTTCCTCTCCTTCTCGTGCATATAGTATTAGGAAAGGGAAAAGGCCGCAAACACCTTCTGCTTCTCTATGTTCAAGCTCTTCAAGGGGTTCTACCCTGAAGTTTTCCAGCAATGGTGGCTTAATGACTATGAGCATAAGTTTAAGGAGATCGACCACCGACTTGTCCAACTTTAGATAGAAGGTCGAAAGTCCTCCAACGATTACGATTTCCACACTGTCTAGTCTTTCTTTCAGTGCATCCTGGATGAACCGATTCCATCTCGGTTCAAGATGCCGCAGATGGAGCCATATGACAGCTCCACTAACCCGATCGACCATTTGGAGAGCCATAAGGCTCTCATAATGATTCAGGGGGCAACCGACGTCCTCTTATGCATCAGCTTCCTGGCAACTATTCAGAAGGCTGCTCGAGCCTGATATTCTAGACTTCAGTCGGAGAGCATTAACTCCTTTGAACAACTCGAGCAATCTTTCATGGCCCACTTTAGCACTAGCCGAAGGCTACCACGGACATCGAATAATCTCTTCTCTATTAAGCAAGGTGAGACAAAGACATTGAGGAATTTTGTGGCTCAATTTAACGTGGCCACAGTTGAGGTCAGGGACCTCAATAAAGATATGGCCATATCGGCTATAAAGAGAGATTTGAGGGGATTCAGATTTATCTATTCTCTAGATAAAACTCTTCCTCGGACCTGTGCTGAACTCTTAGAGTATGCGTACAAGTATATTCATGCAGATGAAGCTGCTTCTGATCGATGCCATACAGAAGAAAAAGGTTAGAAAAAAAATAGAAAAAAGTAGAGCTCCGACCGAATCAAGTCGGTCAATTACCAATAAGTGAGCTTCACCTCGACGATGGAGTCCGAAGCTGAACAGTTATGGTAGGTATGACTCCTATACTCTTCTTTCTGCTCTGCATGCATAGATCTTGATGGAGATCGAAGGAGAGAAGTATTTATGACACCCCCTATCAATAAAGGCACCATCGAGGAGCCGTGATAAAAAGAAGTACTGTCAGTTCCATCGTGATCATGGTCATGATACCGAACAGTGTATCTAGCTTAGGGATGAGATAGAGGCTCTGTTTCGACGAGACTATCTTAGAAAATTCTGACGCAATCATCTGACTCAACCTCCCACTGACCAACAACCTCAGCTGCAAGCTGAGGAGATAATCAACAATCGACCAATGGTGAGAGTAATCAACATGATCTTCGGGTGACCAAAGAACTGAGAAGAAAAGTCGGTGAAGAAATGATGACTTGATAATGTAATTATTTTTTTAGAAGATGATGTTCGGAGAATACAAATTCTCCATGATGATGCTGTCGTTGTCTCGACGATGATAGTAAATTATGATGTAAAAAAAAATTTAGTTGATAATGGAAGCTCAACATATATTTTTTTTTACTCGATTTTCTTCGAATGCGACTATAGACTGATCGACTTAGAAGAATCTCGACGTCATTAATCGATTTCACTGGAGATACAATTACTGTGGAAAGAAAAATCACTTTTTCATTAACCACAGAAATAGATCCATAATAGAGTGCTGTTCTATTAACATTCACAGTTGTCCGAATTTTTTCGACTTATAATGCCATACTCGGATGATCTGGACTTAATGCTTTGAGAGCAGTAGTCTCAACATATCATCTATTGGCCTGATTCTCAACAAGAAACAGAGCCAGAGAGATGCGTAGAGATCAACAACTCGTCCGATGTTGCTTCCTGATCTCCACACAAAATAATAAATCTAAAAACTCTTTTTTATTGATAAATTGGACCAAAAAAAAATAAAGAAAAGGGTAGACTGGCCGAACAATTGATTTCCATCCTACTGAAAGAAGATCTTGAAAAGACGATCCAAATTGGATCGCAGCTATCTGATCCGGAGTGACAACAACTAATAAATCTACTAAAAGCAAATGTCGATATTTTTGCTTGATTTATTGCTGATATGTCAGGCATTCCTTCAGAGATAATAACTCACCGACTAAATATTGATCCAAAGATTAGATCGATGAGACAAAAGAAAAGGCCTTTTGCTCCTGAAAGGCAAAAGGTCATCAATGAAGAAGTCGACAAGCTCTTGCAGCTGGCTTCATCAGAGAAGCTAATTATTTCAATTGGCTCGTCAATGTAGTGATGGTGAGAAAAATCAATGAAAAAAGAAGAATCTGCATCGACTATACCAATCTAAATGAAGCCTATCTGAAGGATTATTTTATTTTGTCAAAAATCGATCAACTAAT
This sequence comes from Elaeis guineensis, assembly GCF_000442705.2. Classification (NCBI taxonomy): domain Eukaryota; kingdom Viridiplantae; phylum Streptophyta; class Magnoliopsida; order Arecales; family Arecaceae; genus Elaeis; species Elaeis guineensis. The sequence continues at coordinate 132,759,945 of NC_026000.2, forward strand.
TGATGCGGCTTCAGGACACTGACTTTTAAGCTTCATGGATGTCTTTGCTGGATATAATCAAATTCGGATGGCACCTGAAGATGAGGAGCACACAGCCTTCATAATCGACAAAGGCATCTACTGTTATAAAGTAATATTTTTCAGTTTGAAAAATATCGAAGCTACTTATTAACGACTAGTCAACAAAATATTCAAGGCACAAATCGAATAAAATTTGAAAGTTTATGTGGATGATATGCTAGTAAAAAATCTTTCAACTTCTGATCATATTCGAAATCTGAAAGAAGCCTTCAGCACACTTCAATAATATTAGATGAAGTTAAATCCAATTAAATATGCATTCGAAGTAACTTCTGAAAAATTTTTCAGATTTCTTGTATCACAACGAAGAATTAAAGTCAATTTCGAGAAGATAAAAGCTATCATCAATATGAAGCATCCAAGTTTCAAAAAAGAGATACAGCAACTTAATGGAAGGCTCGTCACACTCAGTCGATTTATCTCAAGGTCGGCAGAAAGATGTTTGCCCTTCTTCAAGACCTTGAGACAAGTAAAGGACTTCACATGGTTAGACGAGTACTGACAGTCCTTCGAAGACCTAAAAAAAATTTGGTATCTCCATCGTTACTTACAAAATCAAAGGTCGGAGAAACTTTGTATCTCTATTTGACGACTTCGACTGAAGCAGTTAGTTCAGTACTCAACCAAGAGGATGAAAATCGAATTCAACGATCGATCTACTACACTAGCAAGGTGCTTCACAATACCGAAATAAGATATTCAAAGACGGAGAAGATTATCTATGCTCTAATCATATCATCGCAACGACTTCGTCTATACTTTCAAGCACATCCCATTGTCGTCTTGACAGACCAGCCATTGAAAATGATTTTATACTGATCTGATACTTTAGGTCGAATGACAAAGTGTGCAATAAAACTCAGTGAGTTTGACATCCAATATCATCCATGTCCATCGATGAAGGCACAAGCTTTGGCCGATTTCATCATCGAATGTACTATACTAGACAATAATCCTGAGGATGAATCCAAAGATAAAATAAAGCAAGTCGCAACTTCCATGCCTGACTTAGCATCGACATGAGTGTTACATATTGATAGAGCATCCAATACAGGACAGTAGAGCTGGTCTCATCCTCATCAATTTTAAAGAGATTGTAACTGAATATGCCCTTCGATTCAATTTCAAAGCTTCAAATAACCAAGCCGAGTATGAAGCACTTTTAGTCGGCTTAAAGATTGCCAAAGAGCTTGACATTGACAATCTGAAGGTCTTTACCGACTCACAGTTGATTATCTGACAAGTCAAGGACAAGTTTAAAGTCTGAGACTCTATTATGATGAAGTATTTTCAGAAAGTGAAAGATCTTGGGTCGACTCTAAAATATTTTGAGATATCTCATATTTCAAGAATAGAAAATGCTCGAGCTGACGTATTTTTTCGACTTAAAACTACATCATTCAACTCACTGGGTCGAACATTCATTGAATATCTTGAACAGCCGAGTATTGATAAAATCGAAGAAGTGCTACAAGTCCATGATGAGCCAAGCTGGATGGACCCGATCATCCAGTACTTGACTGATGGAACTTTACCAATAGACCCTTCAGAAGTCAAACGACTCAGATGGACGGCATCACAATATATTTTGATGAATGGCCAACTTTATAAAAGATCATTTTCTCTTCTCTTACTGAAGTGTTTGAGACCAACAGATGCCAACTATGCACTTAGAGAAGTTCACGAAGGAATTTGTGAAAATCACTTAGGGAGCAAATCTCTGGCTTATAAAGTCTTAAGATAAGGATATTATTGGCCACCATAAAGAAAGATGTAGTTGAACTTGTCTGAAGGTATGAACCATATCAGAAATATACAAATATACAACATCAATCGATCAGTCAGCTGACATCAATTGTTGCCCATAGCCCTTCGCATAATAAAAAATTGACATACTTGATCCTTTCCCTCTGGCATCTGGTCAGAGAAAGTTCATAATGGTTGCCATTGATTACTTCACCAAATGAGTGAAAGCTGAACCTCTGGCATAAATTACTAAAAGTAAGATGAAAGACTTCATTCAGAAATCAATCATATGCAGATTCAGTCTATCATACACCATCATCACTGGCAATGGTCGATAATTCGACAATCAAAACTTCAAAGAGTTATGTACAAAATTTTACATTACACACAAACTCATATCAGTCGGCCATCTATAATCCAACGGTGAAGTGAAAGTGACAAACTGAACAATCTTGCATGGACTCGAAATCAGACTGAATGCAGCTAAAGGCCTCTAGATGGAAAAACTGTATCCGATCCTATGGGAATATTGAACAACTCCTCACATACCAACGAGAGAATCACCATTCAATATGACTTACAAAACAGAAGCGCTGATCCCACTTGACATCGGATTACCATCAGCAAGGGTGGAAAATACAATAAGCGAGCAATTCAAAATCTCAGAGAGTCGATTTAGACCTACTTTTGGAAGTCCGACAGCAAGCTTAAGTTGGATGATAGCATATCGATAAAGAGTAGTCCGATATTATAATGCGAAAGTCAAGCCGAAGGTTTTTCGTTCAGGAGACCTGATCCTAAGAAAGGCAGAAGTCTCAAAGCCTTTGAATCAGGAGAAATTGTCTCCAAATTGGAAAGGACCCTACAGAATAATCGAGACACTTCGACTGGACGTATATCGGCTAGAAACTCTTAATGGAATAACTATTCCTCGAATCTGGATCGCCGACAATTTGAAGATGTATTATCAATAAAGTTGTTCATATGTACAACATTCAGAATGAAGCATTGAATTTCAGAATCATGAAAGCTTCAGCCAACTATAAAATGACAGTAGATTGATAAATGAACGGTCAATTCTTATCGACTGTATCTCAATTTTTTATTAAAAACTGACACACTGACTGTATTTCGATTTTCACTGTAAAAATTGACTTTAGTCGAACAATTACTTATGCTGACTTAGTTTTAACTAAGTGAAATACTATGCCAATACGATTCTGGTCGAATTAAAAATATACCGATTTGACTATGATCAGTCGAAGGATATTTGGTTTACCACCGTTTATCACAATAACTAGACATATCGACTTAACTACTGTCAGTTGAAAGATATTCAACTTATCACCATCCATCCAAATACCTAAAAGGTAAGGTATGTCGATCGACATTCAACTAACGAATAAATTCTACAATTATTATGAACATCCAACTTGCGATCGATATTCAGTTGTCCAACTATAATTCCACAATATTGAAAGTACAAAAAAGAAAGAGTTTATACTTAGAAATTTTTTCTTTTCATTCATTAAAGAGAAAGTTACAAAATTGGACCCAAGGTCTGATTACAAAATTTATCTGATTGCAAAAAGAAAAGAAAATGCTACACCGATCACCAGTCATTGTCTTCATCTTGCTCCGACATAACTTTGGCAGTTGGAGCAGGTTCTGGTGCAATGATGCATCATCTTCGAACGGCGCAATGCCCTCTTCAACAACTTCATCTCCCGTACAGGAGCAATGATGCTGCTTAAATTCAAGTCTGGATATAATTTTTCGATCGCATCTCGATCGTCCTCATATCCGATGTAGTAGGAAGCATATCCGTCTTCAAAATTTTTTCCTTGAATTCTTCAAATTTTTGAAATTCTCGATGGCCAGACTCAGGGCTTCTCTCACGACTCTGCTTCAGCTCTCGCAGAGGCTGACTCCGGACTCTACTTCAGCTCTTGCAGAGGCCGAGTTAGCATCAGCCAGTGCCAGTCTTTCATAGTGACCCGATGCCTTCGCGCTCCACTTTCAATTCTTCAATGCAGCCATTTCTCTCTCTCCGGAGCCGATGGATGGAGTGCTTCTTGCTCTTGATCCGTGACTTAAGGATGAGATATTTTGGTGAGCCGACTCAAGTTCGGTTTGGAGGACTATAGGTCAGTGTCATTCAGGAGATCTGCTCCTGAAGTTCTTTCTCCCATTCGGTTGCCGCTAAATTTGTTTGACGGTAGTATTCTTTTCAGCAGTGACGGCCGCCACCTTATCCATCCAAATCTACGGAAGTCGGCGATCTTTTGATAGCCCTCTCTAGAGCATGCATATCGTGTGTCCACTGAAAGTAGAAGATAAATCAAGTCAGATCAGATTAAAAAAAATAGAGATGTCGAAAACTTATCCTGAGTATCATCAGGTAGAAAGAAGAAAATATTTCAGCAACAGTCCGATTCTCCTGTTCTCCTGATCAGTTGGGAGAAGGACAGCTTTGATGAGCCACCTGGCCAATGTCGACTTGGCCAAAGTTGACTCACCCTCGGAGATCCTGATATTGAAAAGTGTTGGAAGGCCTGCAGATGACCCGTCATCAGCCAAAGTCACCGGCACCTTCCCCGATCCCCAATCGGTGGTCAAACACTCGAGATCGTTGGGAAGTCGGTGCTCGACTGTACCCGAGAATGTTTGCTGAAGGAACGACTGGCACAGCCGCAAACTCCTCGGTTCGACTGGACTCCTGCCCTGGTTCGAACCTCTACTGATGGAGCCGCTGATGGTACTGCTGCAGCTCTGTTATCTCCTGCCATCCCATCTTTAGCAGACGATGCCTTAGAAAGCATTGTCAGGGCTAACAACGCCAAGACTGACTCGAAAATTATCTCCAATAGAATGTCAGATTTTCTCATCGGTATTGATGGAGTGGCAACCGACTCTTCTTCAACGGTCGAGAGGGTCCAGCTTCAGTTGTTGCCTTTTTCTTGACAGCGTGCGAATGGATATCGACAGCCAACATTGTGTCCTTGGCTGCATAGCTGCAATAGAAAAAAAGATCAGTATAAAGTTCAAAAATAGATAAGAAAAATAAAGTGATCGACTATGTTATACCTAAAGAAGTGACTGAACTAAGCCCGGCATCGTAGAGAGCTTGTTCAGTCATCAGCTCTCATTGCAGTGGAATTGCCATATCTTTCAATCAGAGAAAGTCTTCCCGATCATCGGCCTCCATCCGACTATTCTCGTTGGGGCCAGTTCTTGGATTACCCAGTACGAAGGAAAGCCTCAGGGAAAAGAAGAAGAGATAAAGAAAAATTAGTTCTTCCATCCATGAATGGACGATGGAAGACCGGTGATAAAAGAAAGACTTTCTTGGGTTGAAGAACCACCAACCCTTGGCCTTCAGAGATGACGAAGGATGAAAAAAGATTGAAAGAGAGAAGGATGAGGTTCAATCGAGATAAGCCGACACAACAAGGTGAAACTGATGATTAGCTGGACGGAGTTCGGAGCCAGCTGAGCAGGACAGAGGCTATAGTAATTAAGAAGATTTCGGATAAACTCCAGAATAAAAATCGAAGATCGGTCGAAGATCCTTGACATAAAATGCAATCTGATCCGGAGGAAAAGAATTCATCCGACCATCCAGACCAAGAGCGGAAAGCTGATATTGCTCCAGGATACGATACTATTCTCGAAGCCATCAACATTAGGCCCGGATAAGAAAGAAGCTTCTATTTCTGAATTTGAAGGAGATTCATCATCGGATTCTCCGATCGACTGTCCGAGAAGAAGAAGCCTTTTTACTGGCAATCAAAAATGAAAAACTAAAAAAGAGGAGAGAAAATCCTAAGAGAAAAACCCTAAGAGAAGGAAGAAGGACTTGACCTGAAGCGAAAGATGGTGCGAGAAACAAGACCCTGGAGCTCCTAGCATTGAGACAATCTTCTGGCAGAACCTTCTGTTGCAGAGAAGCCACAAATGCAAAAGTGAAATTCAGATGAAAGTGACTTTATATATATAGGACCCCCCGACGATCCGGATGAAATCAGAGTCTCTTCAGATGTCGACATATGGCGACATCAAGATCGACCGTTGATCGGACGGTTCGACGCACCTGCTCTCAGATCATGCCACCTCATCATTATCTGCATGAACAGCTCAAGGCCAATGGCATTTGGACACGTGGTCAAGATCTATTAGTCAGAATCAAATCGTCCAGATTTTTTGGATGCCGAATTATCGTTCCAAAATAACAGCCCAATGATGATTTCACAACTATCGAAACAATAAAATAGCTAAAGATCTCTCATATTCCAAGAAGTCATTAATACCAGCAGCCGAGTTGGGGCTCGAGACAGCATGTGATAACTTCCTTCGTCCAACGTGATAGACCACGTGACAATATATATGTCAGACCATCTTGGACTTGGGAGTGGAGGGCGACTGTTGGGATAATTCAACCAACCCCCGACTCCAACTCTACCTCGACCTTATGAACACAGTACGCTGACTCACAATCAATTGACCGACAGACAGTTAGCTATTCTCAACCATCAATGGACAATCATGATGACTTAGTTAATATCCGACT
>NC_026000.2:132768841-132801466 GCF_000442705.2 Elaeis guineensis
CAGAAAGTGGAGTAGGGTAGTGGCCATTGTCGTGACTTGCCAGAGAGTTCGGATATGTCGGCTGGAGCTCGGCTGGGATATCTGATGGAGTGGAATGGCTCTCTATCCCGTCGATCTAGGAGAAGCTCGGATGGAGACTTTCTGTTGGTGAAGTCCGGTAGGAGTCCGATTGCTAGAGAAGTTCGTCTGAGATTCACCTGATGTGGAAGCTCGTCTGAAGATTATCCGTCGGAGAAGTCCGATTTTATAAAGAATCTGATGGAGGGTCGGCCAACGGTGGACTTCGGATGGCGTTGGGGAGGTTCGGCAGACACCGGAGGTGATCGGCCATTGTAGAAATCCAGCTGCCGGAGTCCGTCCGTCGTAGAAGCTCGTCCGATATCCATCTGCTATGGAAGTTCGGACGGAGTCTGGTTCTTGTAGAAGGCTGAAAGGAGACCGTTTATTGTAGAAGCTCGGTCGAAGATCGGTTGTCGTGGGAGCTCGGAGTAGCGACCTGACCGGTGGATCCTGTCCCATTGTAGAAGCTCGTCTGGGATCCGGCTACAAAGAAGCTTGGCTGAAGTCTACCTGTAATAGAAGTTCGAAAGAAATTTGTTTACAGTAGAGGCTTGAATGGAATTTGCTTACAGTAGATGTCCGGAGTAGACCGCCCGCTGTAGGAGTTCGGAGTAGACCGCTCGTAGTAGAAGTTCGGCTCTCGCAGGAGCTCGATTGGAATTCTAAAGGCGGTCGACCGCCGTAGAAACTTGAATGGAGTTTGATTACTGTAGAAATCTCGTTGTCGAAGAAGCTCGGATATTGACGAAGTCCGGAAGAAGTTCGGAGAATAGTTGATCACTGTAGAAGGTCGGCTGATAGTGAGGCCCAGAGGGTCTTTGGAGCGGCCCGGTAGATGGATGGAGAAGCTCATTATCGGAGAAGTCCGGACGGTATTATGGAAGCTCGGACGGTCGAGGGGGTTCAGAGAGACGCCACACAAGGTCGGAAGTTGGAAAAATCCTGGAAGGATCGATCCTTTACAAACTTCGGTTAGAAATATTTTATACCCAACAATATCTATTATGCAACCTTTGATCCGCATAGATTTTTTTGCCCATTTCGTCCATATAGATATTTGATGTAGTATATTATCTGCACATATGTCTTATGCAGTTACGTGGTCCTTTATCTACATGAAAGTTTTATGCCTTCTTTCACCGGATGGATGTTTTATGTAGTGCTTCTTTTGCATAGATATTTTATGTGGAACTTTGTCCTTACAGATGTTTCATGCGTGTTACATCCTCATAGATGTTTTATGCATTGTGTCATCTGCATGAATATTTATGCAGTGTTTCATCCGCATAGATGTTTTATATGGGCTTTAGCCATAGAAATTTGGGAAAATTATAAAGACAACCCTCCAATTTGGGTATTTTGATATACGTGCATACATATAAATGATAGAGATGAAATACTTTGAGACAGTGTAAATGGATGGATGATAGAGTATGCGTATTTTGAGATTTGTGCAAATGGATAGATAATAGAGGATGAAAAATTTTGATATCTATGTAATGGGATGGATTATAGAGAATGAAGAATAGAGCGCTTTTGAGATTTATACAGGTGGATGGATGATAAAGAATAAAGCACTTTAAGATTTATGTATATGGGTGGAAGATGAAAGATGGATGTTTCAACATCTATGTAGACAAATAGATGATAGAGATGAATGGATAATAGAGGATGATGTACTTTGAAATCTCTGCAAATGAATGGATGATAGAAAATAGAGTGCTTTGAGATCTGTGCAAATGGATGGATGATAGAGATGAGTGATTTGAGATCTTTGCAAGTGGATGGATGACAAAGAATGGAGTGCTTTGAGATTTATGCAGTTTAATAGATGATAAAGGATAGAGAGTTTTGCACTTTGAGATCTATATGGGTAGATGAATGACAGATGATGGAGCATTTTAAAATCTATACGGATGAATGAATGATAGAGGATATAATACTTTAAGATTAGTGCACGTGGATGGATGATAGAATATGAAGCACTTTAATATCTATGCAGTGAATGAATGATAGATGATGGAGTGATTTGAGATTTATGCAAGTAAATAGATGACAGAGGATGAAGTGCTTTGTGATCTGTGCAGTTGGATGGATGACAGAGAAAGGAATGCTTTGAGGTCTATGCAGATGGATGAATGATAGAGGATAAAACTTTAAGATTTATGTGGGTGGATGAACAAAAAGATGAAGTGTTTGGGGATCGCACTCTGAATAAAGATATTTTTTTCTTTTCTTTTTTCCTCACTTTATTAGTGACATCGGGGTTCATGGGGAACTCTGGGAACTAATGATGCCAGGGAACACTTTGAGATTTGTCTTTTTTTCTCATAGGGGCTTCCTTCATTTTTAACTCATGTACATTTGATTTAGATAATCACTTGCTAGTGGATCAACTCTTCAAAAAAGTGAACCACCGAGAAATATAAAAGATATATTTCTCCGCCATGGTTATTGGCTGCTAAATTACTTTTCCAATGCTAAAACCTTGGTCTCCTACTCCCATGCGGGCATTACAATCCATGAGTTTTCTCTTGGACCCTATCATTTACTTGTTCTCTTTTTTGTTAATGCCCATTTGATTGAATTGCGGGTGTTATCTCTCATTTTGTCTCTAATGGATGGTTGGATCTGATAATGTAGGGAAAATTGTAAACATGACAACAAAGTGGCAGAACCTAAAAAGGTTTAGGAGAGGTAATTCCATACTATGAAACTGTAACTTACTATGTCATGCACTCATAGCTCATATCATTTGAAGTACAAAACCCACAGTACTTGGGTACAATCTTCTGCTAGCACCTGGAGGACAGAACGGTGATCAAAGATAGGTGATTCAGCTCTAATGACTCTGATTCCTAAGTAATACATCGAATGATGGTCTACAGTAGCGACGGTGCAAGAACATGTCTGAGACAACCTTGTACATCGCTTCAGTTAGGTGGACTCCATCCCAATTCACAAACTTGGTAGGATTCGAGCAAGCTTTAGAAACATTTGGTGATCCACATGTGGCAAAGAGGTCAAAGTTAAAGGAGCCACCACCTGAACCACAGCAAGCCTTATAGGGCTCTGTAAAGCCATGAGTGGCTGGGTTCTTCATGACCGCAAGGTGAGCACTGAAGTAGTCGGCATAAGAGATGATGGCATTGGGATATCGTCTTCTAAGATCCCGCAGCTTGTTTTGGAGAAGCAAATTGTGGGTGTAACTCTGGTTGTTTACGCTTGCAGCGCACCCGATGCCGTCTCTGTCATCAGGTGGTGCCAACACCATGGATAGGGGTAGGCATCCTGTTAGTGGCAGACCTTGAACAACCATGTACTGGCACCATTGTCAAGCAATGCCTGTAAAACAAGAAAACAGTCTTGCATAAATGACTGTTGAAATGCATGTCAAGTTGGTTTTAGTTGTCAGTGTTGCTGTGATTACAATCAATCAAGTTCCAATTATTGCGGAATGATTACAAATGCTGCTGCATCTCATGAATTGAACACCCATGTCATGCTTATGTGTTAGCCTAAAAATTATGGTGCATACATGGGATGTGTTTGGAAACCTACAGCTAAATGAGTTGTCAGGTAGAAAAAAGTTTGAATTTTGAAGTGCCATTTTTTGGATTATTATTGGTTTGAGGAAGTTTAAATATACTCATTTCACTGACCATGCAATCCCAGGACTTATCATTGAAATTTTCAGGGAGTTTTGTTTCCTTTCTCTCAGCATGGTATGGCCTGGATCTCAGAATTTATTCATCAAGAATTAAGAATGTGAATCTTTCTCCTTGAAGTACTTATATTTATTTATCTATATCTATATATTTTCTTTGGAAACTAATTTGATTCTTGGCTTTCAGCATGTCTTAGATTTTTGATAGATAGTAGATGCTCTCCTTTCATGATTACACAGGAGCTTGATTCAGGGCATGCTTTTTCTTTATTTTCTTTCCTTTTTTTTTTTTATGAGATATGGTGGTTATTGACCACCACTCATGTTTGAACCTGTGACCTCTCCCATGGAGAGATAGGTCATATGTGCCAACTGAGCTTTAAGGCATGGTTTGGTACTAGTAAAGGTTCTAGTCCATAGATTTGGGAGTTTGAAAGTTCCTTATAATAGGTATGATATTACCATCTTTCAATATAGTTTTGATGTTGCCATCTGTGATTGGTTTGATATAGCTAGCTACTTCTGCCAACTTTTGTTTTGATTTAATGATTCGCTCCCCAGGAATTAGTCAGATAATTTGGAGCCACCGATCTAGTTGGTCTTCAATTTGACAGAAGAAAGAACCATCCTAAATGTCAACAAACAAGCACCAGACATATTTACTAAATAAGGTTTTTGTATGTGTGACCTGTAAGGCTCTTGCAGATTTCTCTGTCTCTTTCTGAGATATAGTAATTTATTTAGAGTTGTTAGATTAGATTTAGTACAGAATGGTGTCTGTTTGCTTGCAGGTGTAGAAATTGGGTGGCATATAAGCCCTGTTTGCACAGTCTAAGTGGCATGCTACCTTCCCTTCCTCTGTTGGGTAATCCACAAACTGAATTATAGTTCCCAGGTTAGTTGAAGAGAGAGATACTCAAGAAATTGTACAGGTAACAACAGAGCAAACCTGTAGAAAGTTGTGGACATTCTTGATGGCCAGCTCCCGAATGAGATTAGGTGAGAGAGAAGATGTGAAACTGTAAGCATAGTCATTGGCTCCAATCTCACCAACCCAAAAGAGTGCATCCTCCATTTCCGCTTGACACCTGCGTGATCCCTTCCCCCTACACCCTTTCCCTTCCAAGTACTTCTCGAACCAAATGAGTTGTGTCATAAGGACTGGGGGTGATGTCCATTGTGACATTGTTCTGGGCAAAGAACTCATGTGCAATTGCTGTGGACCCTGCGACTGCGAAGTTGACGCCATGGGAGAAGTTGGAAGACCGAACAAGGTATGGAGGTAGGAAAGGCAGGGAAAGGTCAGTGGCAAGGAAGTCTACCACAAGGCGGCCATCGGAGTAGCGGTTGGTGGAGTGGTGGAAGAAGGTGCTGCCATAGGGAGGGCTTGATACATGGCCAAAAGAGTATGGACCAGTTATTGAATGGGTGTTCCCAGTGTCAGTAAAGGAGTCCCCAAAGGCATAGATTTTGGAGAAATGGTGTCGATGCGTAGCACCGTCGTAGATGTGGCATCAGTAGTACCAGCAGTAGAAGAAGAGGTAGAGAAAGAAGATGGTAGTAAGTTCAGTAGGAGGAAGAAGAAATGGTGGTGTGAAGAGAATTGGAACTGACCATTGTTCTAGTGGTGCAGATAACTCTGTGCTCCTGCTATGATCTCATTGTTCCGACATGTAGGTGGTGGTCGTTTATATAGTTAGGATGGCATAAGAGATGCACTCCATTTTCTGAATGACATGCATGTGGTCATGTTTCCTTCTAAAATGAATCCATTTAATGCTTCTGCAATTGTGTGACAAGGCAAATGTTTAGGGAGTTGGAATATAGCATTCTTAAGATGGCCCATGTTATAAACCTCTGTATATATCATTTTGAGGAGTAGATATTATCAGCTAGCATCCTCGTTGCTCAGTGAAGAGCATGTCTCTGAATTCAAGGTGATAATGGAATGCTAAGATTTTTAATTAGCTTCAGCTCAATGGACGTGAGTGGATTAAGAGTTTCTTAAGTTGAGACTTCTGTGTGGGTAAAGATTTAGCTTTGCGTGTCGGTAGTGTCTCGAAGCAATTAAGGGTGCTAATTGATAGAGTTAGTAAGGTGTCATATGTTGATATGAGATATCTAGAATTGATCCTGCCTTTGTTCGAATTTTAGATTTGATTTTCACCCATCCTATTTCTCAGAAAATCTACTATCAGTTGTATTGAAATTCTAGATTTGACTTTCCAATTATTACCACTAAAAAATGTTTTGTTTGAGCATGGAATAAGTGTCATGCATGCCAAACAACATTTGGAAGGAGGCATGACCAAGAAATAGTTATGCCAATTAAGCTTGCTTATGGCAGGCATAAGTTATAAGCTATTTCTTAACATAAAAGTGTGTGTATATTTATATTTTCATTTTTGTAAGGACAAAAACATCATCATTCAAAAGTCATTGCCTTTTGCTATTCAAAATGGGAGCCAATCAAAAATTTAATAACTCATGCATAACTATTTCGAAAGGTAAAATTTTGCTTTGTTTAGGCATAGCAGTGATATACATCTCTTTCTAGTTAAAAGGGGCAAAATCAAAAAAAAAAAAAAAAAGGAAGAAAAAAAAGGATAGTCTGGAAGGTCTCTCAATTTGCTTGAGGTGCATTATAGATTAGTCACTCAGTATTTGTTATAGTTCAAAAGAATGTTTTGATCTATGATCTATCTATGGTTGCATGGATGATCAAAACTCTGTTAAGATAATAGGTATTAAAAATTGGGAATATGAGTGCAGTTGGGAAAGTTGCGGTTTTTAAATACCATTTTTTTAATGTGCTGAAGAAGGTGGTGGGGATGGTGGTTGTTGCGCCGATAGCTTTTAATGTCACCAACTCTTTCGGTGAATCTGTGAGAGGATGGCAAGAAAATATGACATTCATTTAAATGTCACTGTCAACTCCCGAGTGTTTGCTGAAGAACCATAAAGATGGTAGCATGGGGGGGGTTGGGTGAAAAAAATCGCTATTGAGCATCCTGCATGTTGTTCTTGTGCAGAAACCATTAACAGTATGACAAGTGTGTTTTTTGCATGTAAAAGATGAGACCTCCAGCTGAAATTTGAAGTGCTACTGATAGGTTCATCTGAATTAATTGTGCTTGCTCTTGCTGTTAGTCGGTAGGTATTCTCATGTGTTCTTCTCACTTCCTCTCTGGGCTCCCTGAAGGGGGAAGGCATTAAGGGAGAGGCAGCTAAATTGGATCCCAAAGTTTGGGTCTGTGGTTTGGGTTTGGGCTGATTCTTTTGGCTCCAATTGGTGCAGCCAACCGATTCATGCTATTTTTATCTTTTGATCTATAAGTCAATGTGATTTGCACATGAAAAGCTCTCAGATACTTGTGGAAACACCTTTCATAGTTTGAAATTAGAATCTCCTATGGATGGTGAAGGGAGCAAAAACTGGGCTATACTTGATGCGCTCAAAGCTAATGCAAGTACTTTCCAGGCACAGATATTGATGAGGTTGTGACTGGCATAGTTTTAATTAAGACGGTTCAATTGAGGTCCAGCTATGGTGGTGGTTTCCACCGGCTTAGAAAATGCAATAAGACACACTCCATGGTGAATAAAAGGTGTTGCTACTTGCCTGATATGGGAAGGCAAAATAATGTGTCAATAACTACAAAGTATGTCTCATGTTTATAAGCTAAGAGCTTAAAAGAACTTTTTTCCTCCGAGTGGAGTGAGTGAATCTAGCACAGCGGAGATTGGGATTTATATTTGCTGTTCATGTTCAAGCTTGGACGAAGTGTGTCGAAAGCGAGAGAAGTATATGAATTTGAAGTGATCCATGGAGAAAGTTTGATCACATTCACATAAGACAGGATAAAGTATTAGAAAATTGTGTTTGCTATCCCAAATAATGATAGAACCTATATAAAATATACTTCGTATAAAATAGGGTAATTAATAAATACCCCCTGCATTTTTACTAATTTTGTAGATGCAATGTCAACCCTGCATTTAACATAACATTGTAATTTGCCCTTTCGGTGATCCAAGTTGTGTTTGAGGCTCCCACCGGGATTACATGATACTATTTTTGCTATAGATGACTTACGTGGTTGATTTTATCTATCTGACTTGGCCCTCTCCCAATTTGATGCTAAACTTCCCACCATTAACAAATATTTCTTCATCTCTATCCCTATGCTTGCTCCCTGCTGTCTATATCCCTCTCCTTGCATAGGTTTCAGACAACTAGAGATGAGTTCGTCCTCATCGAGCACATAGGAAGAGGAACCATCCGTTATTAGTGCAATCCCAAGACGTGCCGTTGTTGTCTTGCATCTGGGGTGAAGACATCATAGACATCTATGAATCTGGGAAGGAGGTTTTAGGCATGTCTAATTATGAGATAAGGAATTTGATTTTTTTTTTTGTGTTTTACTCGATTTGAGGGTTGTGACATCTACGAATCCGTACTGCAGCCGCAGTTATTTTCTTTCTCAAATTGGTGGAGGTTACAACTTTTTTCAATAGTTAAATCCGAAGTAGGATGGGCATGCATTCAAGATTATCCATAAATTACAGAAAAGGATTGACAGGTTGGAGGCTGATAAGTTGATCTTGCGGGCGTAGAAAGAAAGTTTGGAATCTAAGATATCTGATCTTGAAAAGCAGGTGGCTGATCTAAAAAGATAAGCTAATATTTGAAAAAATAGGAACAGATATAATATATTTGGTGTTTTTGGTTTTTTAATCATGTATTTGTTGATTTTTCTTAGCCTGTAGGCCTAATGTACCATTTTGTCAAACATCCTTGCCATGATAGTATATTTATCTCCGTATAAGGGTTTATAATTTGAAACAAGATTGTATTTGGCATTATCTATCAATATATCTCTGCCGGCACATTGATGTTTTAAATGGCACAAAATTGTTTAAAGATAATATAACATTTATAGGTTTACAAATTCACAGAAACCTGCTGTTAGGTTTTACAATGTGATAGATATTAATGCTTCTGAAATCTACTATCATGTTCTCACTACAGGAAAAGAGGGTTTCTGCGACGGAATTATTTGCAACGTAATATATTTTCATCGTCAATAATAATGTTTACGATGAAAAATCAAATTTATCATAAATAATAAAATATTTACGATAAAATAATTTTTCATCACGAATAATTGCATATTAGCGATGAAAAAAATATTTCATGTAAATATGAATTATTTGTGATGAAAATTTTTATCATATATAAATAATTTATCATTTATTTTTAATTTAAATTTTTAAATATTCACGATGAAGATATTTTTATCATAAATAATTTAAGTATTTACGATACAAATCATTTTTCTATCGATAATAAATTTATTTCAATGAAAATATTTTTATCATCAATATTTGAAAAAAAAGAGAAGTTTAAAAATTTAAAAATTATAAATTATTTATGATGAAATCATTGCATCATAAATAATTGAGTATTTATAATGAAAATATATTTTCATCATAAATAAATTTATTTATGATGAAAATATTTTTATCGTAAATAGTTAAAAAAATAATCAAAAATTTAAAAAAATAAAAATTACTTATTATTTGTGATGAAAATTTTTTATCATAAATAATCACTTTTTATGATGAAAAACTAATTTTCATCATAAATATGAGATTATTTTCGATGAAAATACTTTTATCACCCATAGTTAAAAAAATAAAAATTAAAAAAATTAAAAGTTGATTATTATTTATGATGAAAATATTTCATCATAAATAAGCTATTTTTATGATGAAAAATAAATTTTCATCATAAATACGAGATTATTTCTAACAAAATATTTTCACCGTCAATAGTAAAAAAATTAAAAATTTAAAAAAAATCAAAATTGATCATTATTTATGATAAAAATTTTCATCATAAATAAGCTCTTTTTATGAGGAAATTTTTTTTATCGTAAATATGAGATTATTATCAATGAAAATATTTTTCTCGACAATAGTTAAAAAAATCAAAAATATAAAAAAAATTAAAAGTTGATCATTATTTATGATGAAATTTTTTATCGTAAATAAGTTCTTTTTACAATGAAAAAAAAAATTTCATCATAAACACTAGATTATTATCGACAAAAATAATTTCATCGCCAAATCAAAACTTCATCATTATTTATGATGAAAATTTTCATCATAAATAATTTCATTTTACAATGAAAAAAAATTTATCATAAATACCAGATTATTAGCGATAAAAATATTTGCATCATAAATAATTAAAAAAAATTAATACTTTATAAAAATCAAAAGTTGCTTATTATTTATGATGAAATTTTCTATTGTAAATAATGATTATTTACGATAAAAATTTTATATTCATTGTAAATATGTTTATTTACGATGAAAATATTTTCATCACCAATATGTAAAAAAATTAAAATTTTTAAAAAATCATAAAATTTAAAATTTTAATTTTATGTAAGACAACTGTATCTATTTTTTGTAGCAGCTGTATACATCTTTTATCCTTTTATATGATAAAAAAATAAATATGAGTTATGATCCAGATCGAACTTTTTATATGAAAAATTATATGAAGGTGGGTGATATTCACGGATTAGAATGAATAGATCTTGTTGAATGAAATGAGCTATACGTTTATTTACGCGTAAAATTCATCTGTTCATCATTGTCACTATTATTAGTGATATCAATGAATCTTTCTAATGGAGTGTCTGTCTTAAGCTGCATGAAATAAGCCACCTTTCATGCAGAAATCATATAGTTAAGCAGCGCATTCTAGCATGGCTTCCACAATCTCGAAAGGCACCGTACTTTCACATCGATCGACGCTCAAATATATCTTTGTAAGAGTTCTAATTATGAGAAGACAAACAATACGAACACTCATCTTCCTAGCAATACAAAGCATAAAATATGAGCTTGTACTTTATAACACAACTTGTACTACTCGCAGGTCTACTTTGATTCTGGTTAATTGCTAGATCTTTAATGCTCACACAATTCTCGATAAATTTTTTAATCTCGATCCTTACATGCATGTAATATACGAGCTTCTGGAACGAGGACTCCAACTTTCAGAATGAAGACTCCAAGAAGAAGACAAGCTTCTTGGAGATCGAAGACCTCAAAGTTATTGATTTCCTATAGCGCCCATTCCATTATGGAAGTCGAAGAGCTGTTCTTATAACAATTATTAGCGACGTAAATTGAATTTTTATCATAATTATATTTTTTATGTATTAATTTTTTTAATTTTTTTTAAAAAAATTATAAATTAACTATTTATATAAATTTATATTGATTAATAAAAAATTAATTTTTTGATGAAATTATTTTTAAAAAAATTACACCAAAATTTTTTAGATTAAAGAAAAATTATTTTATTTTTCACCATGAATATTTTTTTAATATCATTTTTTGTTAAATTTTTTGGATAAAAAATTTTTTAATGAAAAAAATTAAAATTAATTTTTATGAAATTATTATTGAAAAGATATTTAATTATTAGCAACATAAAATCAATTTTCATCATAAATAGTCTTTCAATTTTTTTATAAATTTTTTAAGAAAATATATTTACAATATAAATTTATTTTTTTATCAATAATCATGTTTTAAAAATATTATTTTAATCAATTTTTATGAACAAAAAAATTGTTACTTGAAAAAAAAATTATTAGCGGTGAAAAGTATTTTCATCATAAAAACTATTTTAAAAATATTTTTTTTAATTTTTTGAAGGGAAAATTATTAGAGAAAAGAAAATTTACAGTAATTATTAGTGGCAGAAATTAAATTTTTGTTGCTAATAATGTTATTAACGATGAATTTTTTTTCATTGTCAATAATTTATTTTTGGGTAAAATTTTTTTAGAGAAAAAATTTTTTAGTAAAAAATTTTTTTGACAGAAATTATTGACGATGAAAATAATTTTTCATCGCTAATAATTGTATTAGCGATAAAATTTTCATCGCTAGTAGTTCTGCATTCAATGCACGTCAACTGACGTTCCTTTGCACGAAATCCATTTTGTTCCCCTCTCCTCTCCCCTCTCCCCTCTCCCTCTCCCCTCTCATCTCTCCCCCCTCTCCCTCTCCGAGCTCTCCCCCCTCTTACCACTGTGACCGTCTCCACCATCGCCATCGCTGTCCATCATCTGTGCCATTGCCCCATCACCGTCGCCGCACCGCCATTGCCGTCCGCCATCGTTGGAGGTAAGGGTTCTTCCAACCTCTTTTTTTTTAGATTGATCGGGCCACCGGGGGCAGAGGGGGTTGCGGGGGGGGGGGGGGGCGTGGGTGGCCGATGGTGCCATGGGGCCGGAGAGGGGTCAGTCGGTGGAGGGGGTTGTAGGGTGGGGTGGGCGACCGGTGGCAACACGGGGGCGGGGGGATGGGGCCGTGGGTAGCCGATGGCACCACGGGGCTGGGGAGGGTGTCAGCCGGTAGAGGGGATTGTAGGGTGGGAGTGGGCTGCTGGGGGTGACACGGGGCGGGGATGGGTGGGGGGTGGTCTGAGGCAACATGGGGGCGGGGAGGGGGCCGTGGACGGCCGACGACACCATGGGTCGGGGAGGGGTCGGTCGGTGGAGGGGTCGGCGAGGGTGACATGGGGGCGGAGATGGGGTTGGGGGGCGATCGGGGGCGATATGGGGGCGGGGAAGAGGCCGTTGGCGGCCGACGTGCCACAGGGCCGGGGAAGGGGTCGGCCGGGAGGGGTGGGTGACAGCGGGGAGGGGGTGGTCGAGGAGGGGTGGGTGACGGTGGAAGGGAGAGAGAAATGAGGGGAAAAAAAAAAAATAAAAAATAAAAAATAAAAAAAATAAAATATTAATCAAATATTTTATTATTTGATTAATAAAAATAAAATCTAATAATGATCTAAATTGGATCGAGATCGGGATCCATGTCGAGATCTCGATTTGGATTGAGATCCAGGTCGGGATCTGATCAGGATTCGAGTTGGGATCCGGATCGCGGGGGTTGGAGAGGACGGGGGCACCATGGAGGGTGGGTCATAGGGTGGGTGACAGTAGTGGCACTGCAGGAGCGGGGGTCGAGTCCGGACGACGCGGGTTGGGTGACGACGCTGGCCTGTGGGAGTGGGGGCCATGGGCTGTCGAGTCCAGAGCTCGTTTAGAAAAAAAAATATTTAAAAAAATATTTTTAGATAAAAAATATTTTTAAAAAATAAAAATTTATTTATTATTTTTAGGTAAAAAATATTTTAGAAAAAATAAAAAACCATCGGTCTCTTGGGATTAGATTTCGTGCTATTATTTTATATTAATATTATTTTGCATGCTCAACTACTTATAGTTTATTTTATATTTATTGCATAAATTTTTTAGTGTTACTGCTAAATTTATAATTTTTTTTTGTTCCACTAGCGCAATGCACATTGCTGTTGCTTATTATAATTTAATTATTTTATGTGCTTTTTATATGCTTTTGCTTATTATAATTAAATATAAAAAATATTTTTATTTTAAAAAAACTCTACTAAAATTTTTGATAAAAAAATTTTAATATAGAATTACTCTTTTTTGATGATTTACAAATCATCTTTAAATGTATGTTTAGAGATAGTAGTTAAATTGTATTGAGCCGTAGATTTTTGTTCAAGAGTCGATCTTGATCAAGATCGACTCTTGGATGTCCCATATTCAAATTTTTTTAAAAAATAATAATTTATTATTATTAATAGTTGATATTTTATTTCATTATGTGGTACTCAACAATTATCTGCCACTGTTCTCTAGGTATATGGTGGATAGGGTGCATAGGCACCATATTCACATTGTATACTTAGAGAACCATGAGAAGATGCTGTTGAAATTTTTACAATAATAAAACAAAGTATCGTCTAATAACAATAATAAGATTTTTACTTTTCTGAAAGAGATAGGCCACATCTATTAGTAATGATTTGAAATGGATAGAATCATGCATATTTGCTTCATTAAATTTGTGGAAGGAGATTTTTTATGTTACTGTTCAGTTTGTATTCTTTAATGTATGCTATTTTGCATAAAATAATTCGTGTCCAGATTCGAGTTGGGATTTGATCTAGAATCCACATCAGGATTTGATCCGAAATTCAGATCGGGATCTGGTTTGGATGAATACCAATTTTTTATGTTATGATATAGATGAAATATAAATATTTTGATAAAGAAGAGGGTGCGATCGATGAATGGTATGATTTAATATGTGGTCTCGATCGAAGGGTTAACCACTGCGCATCCTGTATCATTGAAAGAATAAGATTTCATACAAGGAGCTTGAGATGCAATGACGGACCTAGAATAATGAGATTGCTACGAGAGGATATGAAGGAGAAGAAGAGATTGAATATTGTTGCCCAGCTATGCAACCCAAGAGGGGGGGTGAATTGGGTTTCTAAAAATTTTAAACTTAACTTATACCTTATGAAGATTGTTTAACAATAGCAAGATAAATAAGGAGAGTATAGTTGATTCAAGGCTAATGGTTAAATGCAAGAATGCAAGAGAATAAAGAGGTTCTAAAAGGAGAGCAATTAAGCACGACACAAATAAGAGGATTTATAGTGGTTCGGTGTCAACCTTGCACCTACATCCACTCTCCAAGCTCCTACTTGAAAATTCCAATCCACTAACTTGTATTCAACTTGAATACACTTGTCGGAACCTCCGACTCTAGCTATCCCAAGCTAGTCCACTTATTTTTCGGATACAAGCCAACCCAATACAATCTGATTCAAGGTACGGATCAACCTTCCCACATTTTGAAACCCTTCCAAAACAAAAACAATAACTCAAAAGGAGTATTACAATTAATAGCACAGAAAATACAAAAGAAGCTCCTTTAATGAGCGAATGAGGCTTTAAATACACTTTACTCAAATAGAAGAAAGCTCTTTCCAATTTCCTCAAGGGGGTTGGAGACTTGAATGAGCACTTGAGGAGTTGGTGAACTTGAATTAAAAACTTCTTGAATGCTTTGAGTGGGCTCTTGCTTAGGGCTGAAAAGTATGCTTGAAATCCTCTTTTGAAACCCTTCTCTTTTTCTCTATCTTTCTTTCTCTTGTTGATTCCCACCTTTAAGTCCCTTTATATATCTTCAAATAATGGTGGAGAGTAATCTGGGTTGAAATAGAGCCGTTAGACCATATTAAATGAGCATTAAATGCACTTAAAATGGGTTAAAAACTAGCCGTTGCGGAACTTTTCCGTCATAGGGGTCGACTCATGGGGTCGACTCATGCACATGGGTCGACTCATGGGATCGACCTCTATGAAAAACAACAGAAAATAATGATTCTGTAATTTTGGCCTAAAAACAGCAGAGGTCGACTCATGCCTGGGGGTCGACCCATGGGGTCGACTCACAGACTGTGCCAGCCAAAAAATTCTGCGTGCCATTCAGCTCTTTGTGCCATGAGTCGACTCATGGGGTCGACTCAATTTTACAAACATGAATATCTTTCAAAATACACATCCAAAAATTATAAAATTTTCTCCAATAGATCACAAATCTTCTGCTCTTGCTTTTGATGCTTTCAAATCAGAATTTGATAAAATTATGATTTTGCCCCTGAAATACAATAAATCTTTTTCAAGCAAAAATCATTAGTAACCTCCTCAAATGCTTTGTAATCATCAAAATCAATTCAAGGAGCAACAATCTTTTCCTTTTTGATGATGACAAAATACTTGAGCAAAAGTATATATAAAGCATTAAACATAAATTTCAAATTTATGAAGATGCATTATTTAAATATTATAGCCAAGTATTGGAATGAAATGCATCATAAGTAGTTTGAAGATAAATGAGAAATTTGCTACCAATTTAAAAATTGAAATGAAATGCATCATAAGTAGTTTGAAGATAAATGTGAAATTTGCTACCAATTTGAAAATTACTTATAAATATATTTGCTTGGAAAGAAGAGCTGATTTGGATTCTTTAGCATATGACACATGTGCCCATTTGCTTATATTACTCATTTGCCTAACAATTTGCTTATTGCTCATTTGCTCATTTGCTTTTGATTCTTTACTCTCCCTTTTTGACAGCATCAACAAAGATTCTCTACTTCCCCTGATATGTTGCTTAATTTTTTTTTTAAGGACATATTTTCTATTCCTTCTTTTTGATGGGATCAATTTTAGTTCTCTAGCTTCTTTCTTTAATTGTTTATTGCTTTACCATTTTGTATTGCTTATTGCTTTACTCCCCCTTAATATAGCAATCGTAAAAGATATATCAATTTGCTCATTTAAAAGATATTGCTATTCAAGTTTTTCACAATTTAAAAGTAATTCAAGTGGATCACATTCAGAGATATTCATTGAAAGTCAAAGTGTATATATATATATCCAAAAGATGAGTGAGTACAAAAATGGTTCAATACATAGATGTTGACTTAGAATACAAAAGACATGGATAGAGACTATCCAAAAATCAAACAATCAACATTGCATTACATATCCTAAACAAAAACTAAAGAAAAGACTAACTACACAGGATCTAGTAGAGATTATGACTGGATGGATCAGAGTCAGATGAATCAGAGATGGGATGAGAAGATGAAGGATCACGACCAAGGGCTCGACCTCGACCCCATCTGCCTCTACCACGGATGGAGGTGCCGGCACAAGAGGACGGGTGAGAAGATCCTGAAGGTTGAGAAGCAAAAGACTGAGCTACAAGAGAGAGTCTGATGGTGTCCAGAAGGTTTAAGGCTCTCGAAATAGACTGTAGCAGTGCAGTGAACTGGATGGAAGCATGCTCACTAGAGCCTCTGATCTCTCTCCTCAAAAAGTCAAATTCACTCTCCAAGACTCCTCTAAGTCTAGCTGCCTCCACAGATAAGTCTGAGACCTCAGTGATGTCCCCATGTGGCTGTGAGTGGGCTAGAGCCAGTACTTGCCTCTGCAAGTCGAATACTCTGGCAGTCAGTCTCACCACACAACCCTCAAGCTGCTCGATGCAAACTGACTGATTAGAAATCATCTGAAACACAATGGAGATGTGGGGGATCAGTGCCTGATCAGATATATCATGAAATATCGATCCCTAAGCAGAAGCTGAAGTACCCATCTGACGAGATAGTATAGAAGCTACGCACTGAGATATCATTTCTATCTGATCGTCAGCCAATCTGATCTCTGAGGGAAGTGCTCTGCTGTCTGGCTGCTGAACTGGAGTGTGCCTCCTCATAGACTCTGATGGCCTAGCCTCATGATTCGAAACAAACTGAATGTCTGGAGATACAGCCCTGTGATCATGGAGAGGTGATGAAGGACCTTCCTCCTCAGCTCTGTCCTCAGCTCTCTCTTCCACACCTTTAGTCCAACCACCATCAGTCTTAGTAAATCCCATGCGGTGCAAAGTATGGCGGTTGATGGTGTCAGAGTGAGAAAGCCTAGCTACTGCCTCCCCCTCAAAGCTAACTCTAAACCTCTTGAATACTAAAGTGAGGACCATATCGAAAGACAGATGTGCCTTGGATCTATTCAAGATTTCTCTCATAGCCTCAATCATTAATGCTGGGAGGTTCAGGGGGGTTTGGGTAATCACATGAAACATAATGTAGATATCTCGACCAGAGAGAAGATCATGTCTACCACTTCTAGGGAAGAATAACTTAGTTACCATTTGATGTAGTATCCTCATCTCAATGGAAAAGATCTTGGCTTCTAATTTGTTTAGACTTTTCGAGAAGGTTCTTCCTAGAATCACATTAATTCCCTCCTCCTTAACTGGGAGTTCCATGTTTGAGTATCCCTCATAGGATAAATGAAGAATTTCTCCCAAAAGCATAGGATCTAGACTGATTTCTATACCCTTAATAGTGGATCTTACTGTTTCATTGCCATAGCTCAAGTTCAGATAAAATTTCCTAACCAGATCCACATAGGTATTTTTTTTAAGTGAGTAGTAGAATTTTCAACCTTGATCCTTGATTTTTGATCCGATAGAGAACCCCTCCTTTTCAAAAAATCTGAAATCTATATTTTTGTCGGGTTCTACCTTCCTATCAGATAAGAAAATCTTACTGGGGCTTATTGGAGATCGAGAAGTAGCTGGAGCAGATGTCGGAGTAGGGATTGAAGCTGATGAGGTCTCGGTTGCCTGTCTCTTCCGACGCATACCCTCTTCCAACCCGCGGATCGATTTTCTTCTTTGTGGGAGCTTCATTTTCGGAGCCATTTGCACTGACGAGACTAGCACGGAGCTTGGGAGAGCAAATGTGAGGGTGAGATGAAGAGTTTCTAGTGGAAGGATAGGGATTTTTGGAGGAGTGATACCCCGATTTGGAAGAGACGGGTAGAATCTAGGGCACGCTCAAACCGCTCCAAATGAAGAGGGAGAAGGGGAGGAACTTGGTTCCTAAGGATCGATTTGAGGTGTAAGAGGCGGTGGGAGAAGAGTCTTGAGGGAAAACTTGGGTTTGGAGAAGAAGAGAAGGGGACCTATGGCTTGGAGGAAGGAAGAAGACAGTGTGTCAGGTCGGCTCAAGGAGGAATTTTCAACAAAAAGAGAGAGAGCCCATGGGATTTGGCCAAAAATTATAAGTTTGCCCTTGGGTCGACCTTAGGGGTCGACTCATGGCACAGAGAAATTCAGAAAAATGATGAAATAATTTTTAAAAAATTTAAAACTTTAGGAGAAGGATATTTACTCAAAGATTAATTATGAGAATGATAATTTTGAGCTTTTAAGCCCAAGAGAAATGATGAGAATTAAGTTCAAAGAGTTTTTGACATTGATCCCTTGGGATCAGTGAGACATTTAAGCAGATGGATCAAGGATTCCTAGTTCTCTCCTAATTTCACAAAATCTATCTTCACTTAGGATCTTTGTAAAGATGTCGGCTAATTATTTTTCAGTACAAATATAGTCAAGAATTATATCTTTATTTTGAACATGTTCTCTTATGAAATGATGCCTGATTTCAATATGTTTAGACATAGAATACTGAATTGGATTTTTAGTAAGATTTATAGCACTAATGTTATCACATCTTATGGGAGTTTCATTAAGTTTGATACTAAAATCTTTGAGTTGTTGCTTAATCCACAAGATTTGAGCACAACAACTTCCGGCTGCAATGTATTCGGCCTCGACCGTAAACAGTGCTACCGAATTTTGTTTCTTGCTAAACCAGGAGATTAGGTTAACTCCAAGAAATTGGCAAGTTTCACTAGTACTTTTTCTATCTAATCTACATCCAGCAAAATCAGCATCTGAATATCCTATTAAGTCAATTAATGAGTCCTTAGAGTACCATAATCCTAGAGTTTGTGTACCATTTAAATATCTAAGAATTCTTTTAACTGCATTCAAGTGTGATTCTTTTGGATTTGATTGAAATCGAGCACAAAGACAAACACTAAACATAATATCAGGTCTACTAGCAGTTAAATATAGTAGAGAACCAATCATACCTCTATAAAATTTTAAGTCTACATTTTTACCTTCTTCATCCTTGTCAAGCTTACATGAAAGGCTCATGGGTGTGCCAATTCTTTGGAGTTCTCCATTCCAAATCTTTTGAGTAATTATCTTGTGTACTTGCTTTGGGTGATGGAGATTTCTTCCTTTGTTTGTTTGATTTGGAGTCCGAGGAAGAATGTAAGTTCTCCCATCATGCTCATCTCGAACTCCCCCTGCATGAGCTTTGTAAAATCTTGACAAAGAGTTTCATTAGTAGACCCAAAAATAATGTCATTAACATATATTTGTATAACTAATATATCATCTTGATTTCTTTTAATGAAAAGGGTTGTGTCTATATTACCTCTTGAAAAACCATTATTAAGTAAAAATTTGCTTAGCCTTTCATACCAAGTCCTGGGTGCTTGTTTCAAACCATATAGAGCTTTATTTAATTTAAAAATATGATTAGAAAAAGCATGATTTTCAAAACTTGGAGTTGTTCTACATAGACTTCTTCAGCAATATATCCATTTAAAAAGGCACTTTTGACATTCATTTAGAATAATTTAAATTTCATAAAGCAAGCATATGTAAGTAGAAGTCTAATTGCCTCTAATCTAGCAACAGGTGCAAAGGTCTCATCAAAATCAATTCCTTCTTCTTGATTATAACCTTTAGCAACCAATCTTGCTTTATTTGTTATTACATTTCCATGTTCATCTAATTTATTCTTAAAAATTTATTTTGTGCCAATTATTAAATAATTTTTAGGCCTTGATACTAAAGTTCATACATTATTTCTTTCAAATTGATTAAGTTCTTCTTGCATTGCATTAATCCAATTATAATCTTTTTCAGCTTCTTCAATGGTTTTAGGTTCAAGATGAGAGACAAAAGTAAAATGATTGAATGCATCTTTAAGTGAAGAACGAGTTCTTACACCTTGTGAAGGATAACCAATAATTAGTTTCTTGGGGTGATTGTGAACATACCTCTATTCTTTGGGTAGATCATTTGTACTTTGAGGTTGTTCTTGTTATTCTTCACCTCCCTCATCCTGTTTGTCTTCATGTTCCTCATCATCTTGAATTGTTGAATCTTTCAGAGTGATCTCCTTCATCCCTTCTATAAGAGGATCTGCATCATCAACACCTTCATTCTTCCTTGAAGAAAGATCGTTAGTTTCATCAAAGACAACATGTATTGACTCCTCTACTACTAAGGTTCTTTTGTTAAAAACTCTAAAAGCTTTACTAGAGGAGGAGTAATCAAGAAAAATCGCTTCATCAGATTTTGCATCAAATTTTTTAAGTCTTTCTTTACCATTGTTTAACACAAAACATCGACAACCAAAAATATAAAAATATGCAATATTAGGTTTTCTTCCTTTCCAAAGCTCATAAGGGGTTTTTTTTTTAATTTATCTAATTAAAGCACGATTTAAAATGTAACATACTGTGTTAATAGCTTCCACCCAAAAGTATCTTGGAAGGTTGCTTTCACATAGTATGGTACGAGCCATTTCTTCAAGGGTTCTATTTTTTCTTTCTACTACTCCATTTTGTTAGGGTGTCATAGGTGCAGAAAAATTATGGCCTATTCATTTTTTATCACAAAATTTTTCAAAATCTTGATTTTCAAATTCGGTTCTATTATCACTTCGAATATTTTGAATTAAAATCTTTTCTCATTTGTGACTTTTCGATAAAATTTAGAGAAAACTTGAAAAGTTTCATCCTTGTGTGCCAAAAAAAAAACTCATGTAAAACGAGAGAAATCATCAATAATTATAAAATCATATCATTTTTCTCTTAGACTAGTAGTTCTAGTAGGTCCAAATAAATCCATGTGTAATAGCTCTAATGGTCTAGAAGTTGAAATAATATTTTAGATTTGAATGAAACTCTTGTTTGTTTACCTAGTTGGCATGCATCACAGATTCTATCCTTTTCAAAGTTCAATTTTGGCAAACCAAGAACCAATTCCTTCTTAATGAGTTTTGAAAGTGAATGCATGCTAATATGTGCAAGCCTACGATGCCAAAGCCAACTAGTCTCATTAATCTTGGCATTCAAGGATACTAGGCATTGCATGTTTATCTTGGATAGATCATTCAAATCTACCATATAAACATTACCATGTCTATGTCCAACAAATTTAATGCCTTCATTAATAGGACTAGTTACAATATAAACAGAAGATTCAAAAATAACTTTATATCTTTTATCACAAAATTGACTAATGCTTAGTAAATTATGCTTTAAACCATCTACTAACAAAATATTTTTAATGTACTTGGAGGGAGTGATACCAATGTTACCTATAGCAATGATCTTTTCTTTACCATTATTTCCAAAGGTGACCATCCCTCCATTCTTAGCATCAAGTGTGATGAATTGAGATTATCACCAGTCATGTATCTCGAGCATCCACTATCAAGATACCATTTCCTGTTTGCTCCTTGGGATGCTAGATACACCTGTAGGCAAAAGTCAAGTTTTTGCTTTAGGTACCCAAGCTTTTTGGATCCTTTTTGGTTAGTCATAATGGTTCCTTTTGAACCCATATTTTCTTTACATTTGAGTTTACAGATTTGTTAGAGAAACAAGTGTATGACTTGTGTCCTACTCTACCACATTTGAAGCAAGTAATATTAGAAAACTTGTTACTTGAAGAGTTTACATAGATATTTTTTAGATACTTTTGTTTCTTCAAGGGGTTATAGCCAAGTCCAGCCTTATCATACACGGCCTTTTGATTTTTAAGAATCATATTAAGTTTATTAGAACTCAAGGTGAATTTTTCAACTATTGGTTTTAACTTGGCAATTTCATTCTTTAAATTTTGATTTTTTGAAACAGGGTAGATTTTTCAATTGAAATGCTCTCATTTTGTTTCAGTAAAGATTGATTTTTTGATTTTAGATCTTTGTTCTTTATCCCTAGTTTCTTTAGTTCATCAATTAAATATAAAAAGCTTCATGAAGTTCTTCAAAGGTAAGTCACTAGGAGTTTCGAAATTTACCTCATTTTTATGTGCATAAGGCACAAGTTGGCTTGTTCAGTTGAGTCTTCCTCTTCGGAGCTTGAGTCATCACTTCCACTCAATGGCCATCATGGCCTTCTTTTGTACTTCTTGGACCCTTCTTCAGTTGTGGGCATTCAGACTTGAAGTGTCCCGGTTTCTTGCATTCATAGCAGATAAGGGGTTGGTCTTTATCTTTTCTTTGCTATGTTCTCCTTTTTGAGTGGCCTCTTCCTCATTCCTTGTTTTCTTTTCCTCAAAAACTTCTTGAACCTTCTGGTAATGAGAGCATCTCTTCATCCTGCTCTTCATTTTCAGTGTCATCAGTTTCTTCATCAGTTGAGTTGTGGATTTGAGGGCGATTGTTCTCTTCTTTTTGACTTCTTCCTCTTGATGTTGTTTCATGCTCAGCTCATGTTCATCAGTGATCCAAGAAGCTCTTCCAAAGGTAGGATGTTCAGATCTTTGGCTTCTTGGATAGCGGTCACTTTGGCTTCCAAGTTCTTGGTAAGGACTGAGAATCTTTCTTACGAGCTCACTGTTAGAATAGGACTTACCAAGACTCTTTAAACCATTTATAATATCAGTAAAATGAGTAAACATTTCAGTTATAGATTCATCATGCTCTATTTTAAAAAGTTCATATTTATGCACGAGCATGTTAATTTTGGACTCCTTTACTTGATTAGTTCCTTCATGGTTACTTCTAATCTATCCCATATTTCTTTAGCAGACAGCAAGTTGAAATGCGATTGAATTCATTAGCATCAAGAGCACAATACAAAAATTCATAGCTTTAGCATTTAGTTGGGCCATTTTCTTATCAACCTCATCCCAATCTTTTTCTGGTTTGGCTGATTCCACACCATCAATAATTTTAGTGGGTGTGTGAGGGCCGTTTACTATGATACTCCACATATCATAGTCGAGTGCTTGAATAAGATTTTCATCCGAGCTTTCCAATAGTATAGTTGGACCATTGAAAAGTGGAGGTCGGTTAGTGGACTGCCCCTCGGCTAGAGAAGTGCCAACTTGAGTTGCCATAGATCTTTAGCTCTTTGATTGTTAGATCAAGTAGGGCTAGAGCACCGGGCTCTGATACCACTTGTTGCCCAGCTATGCAACCCAAGAGGGAGGGTGAATTGGTTTCTAAAAATTTTAAACTTAACTTATACCTTATGAAGATTGTTTAACAATACAAGATAAATAAGGAGAGTATAGTTGATTCAAGGCTAATGGTTAAATGCAAGAATGCAAGAGAATAAAGAAGTTCTAAAAGGAGAGCAATTAAGCAGACACAAACAAGAGGATTTATAGTGGTTCCGGTGCCAACCTTGCACCTACATCCACTCTCCAAGCTCCTACTTGAGAATTTCAATCACTAACTTGTATTCAACTGAATACACTCATCGAACCTCGACTCTAGCTATCCCAAGTAGTCCACTTATTTTTCGGATACAAGCCAACTCAATACAATCCGATTCAAGGTTCGGATCAACCTTCTCATGTTTTGGAATCCTTCCAAAATAAAAATAATAACTCAAAAGGAGTATTACAATTAACAGCACAGAAAAATACAAAGAAGCTCCTTTAATGAGCGAATGAAGCTTTAAATACACTTTACTCAAATAGAAAAAGTTCTTTCCGATTTCCTCAAGGTGGTAGGAGATTTGAATGAGCACTTGAGGAGTTGGTGAACTTGAATTAAAAGCTTCTTGAATGCTTTAAGTGGGCTCTTGCGTAGGGCTAAAAGTATGCTTGAAATCCTCTTTTCAAAAATCTTTCTTCTTCTTAATTCCACTTTTTAGTTCCTTTTATAACTTTAAGGAATGGTGGAGAGTAATCTGGGCTGAAATAGAGCCGTTAGACCATATTAAATGAGTATTAAATGCACTTAAAATGGGTTAAAAACTAGCCATTGTGAAATTTTTCCGTCACAGGGGTTGACTCATGGGGTCGACTCATGCTCATGGGTCGACTCATAGGGTCGACCTCTGTGGAAAATAGCAGAAAATAATAGTTCTGTAATTTTGGCCTAAAACCAGTAGAGGTCGACTCATGGGGTCGACTCATGCCTGGGGTCGACCCATGGGGTCGACTCACAGACTGTGCCAGCCAAAAAATTCTGCGTGCCATTCATCCCTTTGTGCCATGAGTCGACTCATGGGGTCGACTCAATTTTACAAACATGAATATCTTTCAAAATACATATCCAAAAATTATAAAATTTTCTCTAATGGATCACAAATCTTCTGTTCTTGCTCTTGATGCTTTCAAATCAGAATTTGGTAAAATTATAATTTTGCTCCTGAAATACAATAAGTCTTTTTCAAGTGAAAATCATTAGTAACCCCCTCAAATGCTTTGTAATCATCAAAATCAATTCAAGGAGCAATAAATTAGTATATGAATTAATTAAGCCTAAAGACATAGACTTTAGTTTAAAAGTTCTTCCATTATTTTATACGAATTGATAGTTTTTATCTCCAATTTGAAGAATTACCTTAATTCTTTAGTAGGTACTAGAATCCACACAGACTACATACAGATCCGAGTATGGCTCGACCAATCCATATGCATTTATGGATAGATTCTCAACCAATTATTTCTTTAAATAATTTTTAATAATTAATTTTGCCTTAGATTTCATTTCAGTAGGCGATGGACCTCCACTGAAAGTCTTGATTAGGTCCAACCATTAATATGAACCTACTAAGTGATTCTAACTAATGAATAATCGGACTTGAGTATGACTCGACCAACCCAACTATTCATCAGATAATACAATAGAGTCATCATATGATGAATAATAATTCTATCATTCAGAGAAACACCAAATAGATGGCGCCTGTAATGTCAATCAGAATTAATGGATCCATTATCATTCACCTTAATATGAGGCTATGATCTAGTTATCACCATAACTAGCTCATTTTATGGACCTAATAATTTAGAAGATTTGATTAATATAATTTAATAAAATTAAATATGCAGACCAGCTAATCTTAATCCTCTCACTGACTTCACCCAGTCAGATTAGGGTGGACTAAAAACAAGTCGATCCTACTGACAAGTCATCAATTCTCCTACTGACTTCATCAAGTCATATCAAGGATAAAGATAAGTCAAACTAGGGGTACTTAAATCAGTCAAACTGATTTCCTAGCATGGGTCAACCCTAATCATTAATCAATCTGATCAAAACTTGATTTACCATATTGGCCAGATAAGTGAGATCGATGGGAGGGATATATCATTAACTTGTCATAGACTCAATCTATACGAGTAGCTTCCAATTAATGATCATTGATCAAGACTGTCAAACTTACCTTAGACACCAACTGGTTAATCAGTTTTAATTGGATCTACTTATAGATTTGGGTTCAACCGCTAAGCTCAAGATCAAAGTCCATTTGGGTCTAATCAAAGATATGGACTCGACCAACTACAATTATTATATTAGCTCTAGAGAAATCTTGATTTAATCTAATTTCTCTTCTTAGTCCATTTGATCTTTGATTCTAACCCTAGGTCTAACCCAATTAGGAGGACCTGATCAAGCTAACTCATAAATTCATCATCCATGTTTCATACGAATGACATTAGATCTTTAATTCATAATTCTAGATCTAATAGGTTCAACTTAATTTTCAATTAAATTTGAGGTTGTGGTTAGAGTTTTGATATTTGAAAATAATTTCAAATTTTATAAAATATTTTTATAATTAATTTTATACACAATCATTTAGATTTGAAACTTGAATCGGCTCACCCTTGGATTAAGCTGACTCATCATAATAGGTCGACTAAGTTTTGAGACTTAGTTGACTTATTGATGATGAACTATTAATCATAATTTTCAATCTGTAATAATGAGTTAGCTCAACAGAAATTGAGCTGAGGAACTAGGGTCATGAGTCGATCCAAATAATACTGAGTCGACTCAACAAGCGAACTACAATAATTATATTAATTTTAGATCAAAATAATTTTACATAAATAGTCATAAAATCAATCATAAATTATTTTAGAACTATTCTAAATATGTTCATGATTCTAAATTTTATTTGCAAAGATTAGATGCAACTACTTTTCATATAATGTATCATATCCACAATCTTAGGATTTTGAGAAAAGTAAAGTTTTCTTTTTGCATTCATCTTCATGGGATATAGTCACAATGGCATCCCTACACATCATACAAAGATCTAATTGAATGAGAAAAAGAGAGATCCAATCTCTATTACCTCCTATGATCGAACGGCCTGGTGACGAACCTGATCCGATTACTTTGCTACTCAGATCATCTAATCAAAATAATTTAGATCTAATTTAAATTATTTGAGATCTGATTATTATATTTTAATTATATTAAAATCAGATAATAATTATCATAAAAATTATATACTTCAAATTAAAATCAGATTTTATAAAGATCAGCACAAATTAGGACAACTTTTGCACTGTAAGGGGTAAACCTTACAGCAAGACAACGTTATATCAGTTTGTGCGATCAGATCTATAACTAATTTTAGATTTAAAAATTATATATCAAATCTAATTTAAATTAAATTATAGATCTATATGCATATAATATTATGTCATATCGAATCGTGGCTCTGATACCACTATTGGGATGCGCAGGGGTTTCATACATGCATTTCAAAAAAATTTCAGTGAAAGAATATTAGATTAAATTATTTAATCTATAAATATATACATAAAATTTGATTTTAAAATTTTTATAAATAAATTAATAAAATAAATTTATATGCATAAAAATCTAAATTTAAAATGACAAGCATGTGAACCAAAAATAGCATTTAGTAATAGATCTAATCTACCACTTCTAGGATTTTGAACCCAATATCTGAGTGTGGATAGTCAAACTTCATGATCAAGAATATAGATCTAAAAGTTCTCTCTGGTTGCTCACTGTCGCACAAGCGTCCGACCTCTACGGATATTTTACACGAAGTTTCTCGGACCGATCAGCCCTCCTCAGGAATGCTAGCTCGTGCAGTCGACTTCTGATGACAGATCTAACTTGATCTCTTTTTTTGATTATCTCAGACCTTTTTAATGTCAAAGATAGATTAGAGAAGAATGCTGGATGGTAGAGAAAAATTTGATGAAGACTCTCTTCCCTTTGAATTTTTTCTCACCCAAAAATCTAGAAAGTTCTGGGTCTCTCACCCAAGAGGAGAACGGTCTCCTTTTTTGTTCATGCCAAGGAAGAAAGAAAACCACCCAAACCTTATGCCCCAAAGAAGGATTCTGGCCCCTCTTTCTCTCTAATATCTCATAATGAAAAGCACTCTCTTGTTGACACACAAAATTATGGTCTTTTATGGTTGTTGCATAAACCAAGTAAGACAGGATAAGAGTTAGAGTTTGTTACAATTCAAATCATTTTGAATTTTAATTTGACTCTAACTTTTTTTCACCTTTATCAAACTTAAAAGAGACTTACTATAGAAAATTGGGTATGTAAAACATCAAAAGACTTCCTTTTCTTGCACAAAATAGGCATCTTCAAAAATAGCCAACGTGTAGAAGGATATGGATAAGATTTTAGGTTAAAATTCAAATCATTTTGAATTCAAATTAAAACCAACTAATTTCTATCCTTAATGGGTGATAAAAGAAGGATTATCTTCTAATTTTCTCATGCATAAATTGATTTTGTGTGGTGAGAAAAGGCATGAGATAATTTGGGTGTCGCAAGGGAGAGAGTCCCATTCATTTGGGACTCTAAGATTTAACCAATTGGATTTCTTTCAAACCCAATCCAATTAGATCCAAATAAAATA
The DNA here is from genome assembly GCF_000442705.2 of Elaeis guineensis. Lineage (NCBI taxonomy): Eukaryota > Viridiplantae > Streptophyta > Magnoliopsida > Arecales > Arecaceae > Elaeis > Elaeis guineensis. Next base: position 132,796,838 of record NC_026000.2, read on the forward strand.
TGATGAACCTAATCTAATTATACTTTTATAATCTTAATTAAATTTGATCAAATTAATAAATTAATTGAGTCATAGATCCTATCAAATCAGGATCATTTCTTTCTTACCGATTAGGTCATCTCATAACCTAATTAGACCTGATCTGATTGAATCCAATTCAATCAGACTTGACTCAGACTTTAATGTTCAATCAAATTGAGTTAATTAGTGATCTAATCACTAATTAATCTTTCATTAATGATAGAGTCCAAGTCTAGTGGGACTCTTCTCTAGAATCTCCATCCAGTGGGACTCTCCAGTAGAGTCCCAGTCCAATGGGACTCTTCACTAAAGTCTCCATTCACTGAAACTCTTCAAATTAGCCATGTAATAGGAGAAAAAATTTTAATATGTGTGACTCCATAGATTCAAACCTAAGCCGATAGCATAGAAACTGATTTCTGTACCAATCGGAGTAACCATCTAGCAATGATATCTGACATCCGAATAGACCGAATGTATACAAGCAATACTCAAGAACCTATTTGGATATAGTTACCGTATAATTCATCTCTTTAACCCTTGATGCTAGGATGACTTAGAGTTTAAACTATCAACTCTTAACAGTACATCCATTATATGTCTCAACCTGATAAATCCTGTGACTCCTCACAAGGATTGCCCTAGACAAGTCTTACTAAATTGAAACACAAAGCATTCTCTCTAATTTTTTAGAGTGGTCAATTCTATCTTGATTCACGCACTGACTTCACAAGTACTTGACTATACCCAAAAATTTTTCGATCTTAAATTAAAATTCAGGTAGTCCGACATCAAAGCACAGTGAGTTGGCTTGCAAGTCACCGTGGTGATCTCAAGTCGGAGGGATACTTATACCTTTATCCCTTTGGAGTGACTCTTGATAGCAGAGTACTCCGAAGTTGGTCATGTTTAGTAAAATATACTCCTATATTTTACCTGCATGCCATACCAGCACTCCATGCTCCTTGGTTAAGAGGATAACCAATCTATATGGCATACAATGACCTACACTTGATATGTCTATCATTCTAGTTAATAGCATATCATTTGATCGAAAAACTTCATTCAAGGACTAAATGATAAATCTTCTTTTATCGATTTAAAATAGTCCTAAGGATTTTCATCATAACACAGAAGTTCGATATAGAAGATGTACAAGTTATGATGAAAATTATCAAATAAATATTTTATTAATTAATTCATATATAATTATATCAAAATAACACAACCGTCAACAGACTGACGATTGACTTTGGACATATTATTCCCAAAGCCAAGAGAGAGAGATTCCTAGGGAGAGGTGATGCCCAAGGAGAGGAGAAGCCCAAGCCTTGCTCACGCCTAGGTTGGATGGTTGATTACTTTTCTCATTCTCCACACCCTCCTTATATAGACAAGAGATCATAAATCAAATCAAATACTTTTTTGTATTAGGAATAGGACTCTCTATGTTTGAATCCAATTCAAACTCTCTAAGACACAAAAATTCCTAAATCAAGTACGAGAGGTGCCAACTTGCGCCTCCCTTCCTTATGACACACACCCAAAGAGAGGGGGCTATTTCCAGCCCCTTTCCAACCACTTTGGTCAGCCCACATGGTGAGAGAATAGCTGAGAAAGGTGGCTAAGTGCATCAAATCAGATTTGGATCAATTCGAATCCAATTCAAACCTGATTTGAATCAATTTTGAAAAAGCTACTGATCCTAATCCAATTAGGATTCTTATCCAAGTCTATCTTGGATAATTAACCCAATTAAGCCTTCATAAGATTAAGTCTAATTAAATTAGATCTAATCTACTTCATAAGATTAAGTCTAATTAAATTAGATCTAATCTAAAGTAATTAAGACTCGATCTATTCTCTTATAATTGTTTGGATTATTGATTTGATTTAATGCATCCCTAAAATCAAACCCGCATCTCATGCGCAATGCTAGCTGAACATAGTTAGTATTTAATTCCGTATGATCTATAACTTAATTTTTAATTAAGTTAATCTATATGTTCAATCAAGTTTTATACTTTCAAATTAACACATAAATATTTGATCAATTTTTTTTTATATTGTTTGACTTTTGTGCGTAACTCCACAGGTTCGAACACTAAGTCGTAGTATAGGAACTAATTTCTATACTAATCGAGTGACCATCTAATAATGATATCCGATGTCTGTATAGATTGAATATTTGCAAAGTAATATTTAAGAATCTCGACATATGGTTACCAATATAATTCATCCTTTTGATCTTAATACTCAAGATGACTTAGGGTTTAACTATCAATCCTGAAACAGTCATCCACATCATATTTCAACCTTTCAAATCTATTACATGAATTATCCTGACCAAAATTTTATTAAATTAAAATATAGTGATGCATTTACCTCTATAATTTGGAGGGATCAATCTCATCTTGATCCACACACAGACTTCACAAGTACTTGACTATACCCAGTAGCCTTCCATTACTACATTAAAAATACAGATAGTGTAGCATCAAAGCATAGTGAGTTGCTTACAAGTAATTATGGTAATTTCAGATTTGAGGAACACTTATGTCCATATGTTTTGCGAGCTGCTCTTAATAGTAGAGTGCTCAGTAGGTGAGTTACTTATTCAGTAATGATGTACTCCTACATCTCATCTGTATGCCATACCAGTATCTCTACACTCAATGGTTATCTGGATAACCAACAATGACCTACACTCAATAAACGTCATCGTTCTATTAATGACGTATCATTTGATCACTAACATATTTAAGAACTATTCGATAAATCCTCCTTTATCGATCATAATATAGTTTTAAGGACTTCATCACAATACAAGAGTTCTAATAATGAAGATGTACACCTTATCATGAAAAAATCAAAATAACTTCTATTCATTGATTAATAATTCATATATAAAATTTAATTGTTTACAACTAGCCAATTGATTTTAGGACATAATTCTTAATAACTTTCACTGGGACTAAAGTCAATCTAGATAGTATCTTATATACCCTTCTTCCACTTATGATCATCAAACTCTTTGATCCCAAGAGCTTTAGTGAAAGAGTCGGTCAGGTTCTCTTTTTCTTCAATCTTTTTTAAGCTTGACATCACCTCGATCCATGATTTTATGGATAAGATGATAGCGTACAGAATGTGTTTGGTTCTATGATGGGACTTGGGCTCCTTTGCTTATACTATGGCTCCAGTACTATCATAATATAGTAAAATTAGACCATCAAAAAAAAGGAACCACTCCAAGTTCAGTGATGAACGTCTTCAAACCAAACAGTCTCCTTTGCAGCATCAGATGCCACAATATATTTCACTTCGCATACTGAGTCAGCTACCGTATGTTGCTTGAAACTCTCCCAACAAATCGCTCCTCCATTCATCGTGAACATGTAGTCTGATATGCTTTTGCTATCATCATGATCTGACTAAAAACTGAAATCAGTATATCTCATAAATTTTAAGTCAGTGTCTCCATATATAAGCCATTGTCTTTAGTATTTCTCGAATACTTAAGGATTGTCTTTACAACCTTCCAATAGTTCTCTCTCGGATCAGACTGGTACCTACTCACTATTCTTAATAAATAGGCCACATCCGATCTCATATACATCATGACATACATTATAGATCCCACTACCGAAGCATATGAGATTCTACTCATATGTTCTCTCTCCTAAGGGGTTTGTTAGATAATCTTTTTTGAGAGAGAAAAAATTTTTGACCTACCAGTAGATAGCCCTTTTTAAAATTTTTCATACTGAACCATTTCAGTATGGTATCGATGTACGTAGATTAGGATAATCCAAGCAACTTTTTAGATCTATCTTTATAGATCTTCATCCCTAGGATGTAGGATGCTTCTCTCAAATTCTTTATGGAGAACTACGATGATAGCCATAGCTTTATACTTTGTAAAGCTAGGATGTCATTTTCTATTAACAGTATATCATCTATATACAGTACAAGGAAGATGACTACACAATCGTCAGCCCATTTGTAGACATAAATCTCTTGTTTGTTCCTAACGAAGTCATTTATATTTGATCATCTTATCAAAATGCATGTTCCAACTTTTAGATGCTTACTTTAGTTCATATTGGAAAATATATCCCAAAGCCAATTATTAGACGATTGTGCTCATCTTGTAAATTATATATAAATTTTTATTAATAAAAATTATTTGATATTTCATTACAAATTAATCATCTTTGAACTCCGATGTTGTAATGAAGTCCTTAGGACTTATTAATCAATAAAGGAGGATTTATCATTAAGTACTTAAAAATATTTGCGATCAAACTACGCTATTACTAGACGATAGCGATATCAAATATAGGTCGTTGTATGCCATATGAGTTAGTTGTTCTCTTAACCAAGGAGTGTGGAGATATTGTTATAGCATGTAGATGGAATGTAGGAGTACATTTGCATCGAACGTGATTATGTATCGAGTATTCTGCTGTCAAGAGTAGCTTATAAAAGATATGGGTATAAAGTATCCCTCCAATCTGAGACACCATGGTGACTTATAAGCAACTCATTGTACTTTAATATCGGACCATCTGAGTTTCTAACTTAGCGATGGAAGGATACTGGGTA
>NC_026000.2:132801566-132950963 GCF_000442705.2 Elaeis guineensis
ATGGGGTCGACTCAATTTTACAAACATGAATATCTTTCAAAATACACATCCAAAAATTATAAAATTTTCTCCAATGGATCACAAATCTTCTGTTCTTGCTCTTGATGCTTTCAAATCAGAATTTGATAAAATTATGATTTTGTCTCTGAAATAGAATAAGTCTTTTTCAAGCGAAAATAATTAGTAACCCCCTCAAATACTTTGTAATCATCAAAATTAATTCAAGGAGCAACAAATATTATGGTATACTGATAGATATCATAAAACTGAAGTATGGGTCCAGTAATTCTGTATTTTTATTTCAATATGAATGGTGGGATATTAGCAATAAAAAGATCGATATTCATATCGATCCACACTTTATCAGTATAAATTTTGCACGAACATGGCACCAGAATGAGCCGTATATATTAGCAACTCAAGCGAAACAAGTAATATATTTGAAGGATCTAAAGTATCGAGGTAATTGACATGTCGTATAAAAAATAATATTTAGAGGTGTATATGACATACCAACCCAATTAGAGATGGATGAAAATTTGGATTTACATAAAAAAAAAATTTCAAGAGGAAGAACAAACATTAGCCGAGCTTCTTGTTGATGAAGAACTTGTAACAGCTCTTTTGAATAGGGTTGATCTGCCGCCCAACAAAGTTGAAGCTGAGTTTGTATTTAATCTTGATGAGTCAGAGGGTGACGACCAGTTCATAAATGATGATGAGATAGAAAACGACACATATGATGATAATTATGATTCGGAGGAGGATCTATACATCATGGAAGATACGAATATTGATAAGTAGATCTATATTCTTTGTTTAATCTTCTCTTGCAATAATGGTATGCGATATAATTCTATTCATTAGAATATAATTTATTTTTTATTATTATTATTTAATATTATATTTATTTATATGTCAAGAATTGCAGATATGGCATCAGGAGACAGACGATGATATTTGCGTTTGCAGTCTACCCCAGAGGCTGAGGCGCCTTCATCAATTTCTACTGCCGCACCAGCTCTGTCACTAGAGGATCCTGAACCTGGCAGGTCTGAGTGAGGCGGGTCTGAATGAGGTGGGTCCGAGTGGTATTATTATACTTTTTATATAATAAAATTAATTTTTTTTATTTAGATAGCTATCATACTAATGATTTATTTATTATTATTTCAGGCCAGTCTCCACCAATAGTGAGGCGAGGGCGAAGTCTATCGAAGAACCTCGCTCTAGAATATTGGAGACGTGAGCACGCGGGATAGCGTCTCTGTATTGAGATATCATTCGGCTACACCAGGCCCATTAGGGGATGGTGCGAGCCATGACAAATCAAGCTGGACATCATATGCTGCAGCTATGCCCCCGTGATGCTTTTCGATTGGCGTTACGTTGTACTGGCTCAGAGAGATATTTTTTACATCCAATTACAGATAAAATAAATTATACTGTGAATATTTAATTAGCATGATATTCTTCTAATATTTGTTATTGGTAGGGTATATTTGATATTATTGATTTGTGGAGGATCGCGTGCGGCGAGCTATGGACGTTCATTTATCTTTATATTTCAAGGAGTGTCATCACCGCATCCATTAGCATTGGTACCATGTGATGCAAGATCATAGGATGGAGGCAACGCGGTAGTAGCCTTATGACAGCATCACTATGGATGATTAGGCTCTCATATGCTGGCATTACGAGGTTCCGGTATATCAGGTTACATATCAAAACTTCTTTTTTTTTAGAGTTTAATGATTGAATCATTTATTCTTAAATTCAGTTTGTTACCTACTAATTTGACTGCTAATTGTATAGAGAAGATATGCCCACAATGTCATAAATCAGACGAGATAGATCGTATCGCATTATGGGGGTTCGAGGTCATTCGCTCGTCACATAGAGCAGATGATAAATAATTTTTAATTAGTATATTTTAACTCTCCAACTATTTAAAATTTTTTTAATTAATTATTCTCAAATTATAGAGAAATACAGAGAGTGACGAGCTGTCTGATAGGATTGATATCTACCAGCAGACCCACCAATGACGGTCAGGAGAGTAGATGATGGGGAGCCAGGAGCTTTTTGTAAAATTTTTTAATTATTTTTTTCATTCGCGGTTGATTTTCAGTACAAAATTAAAATAGCTATAACTTTAATTTTCAGAACCGTATGATAGACATCAAATCCCAACCTATCCCTAAGGGCTCAACTGCACCCACAGATAATGAGATCTGTGATCAGATGCTTGGTACGAGACCCTGTTATGTTAGAAGTCTAGGGCATGGGATCGCTGCTCCCTCATCCTCTCACTCGTCCAAGGCTGACATCCATACTGCCCGTGATGCTCGACTAATGGAGGTGCAGAGGCAGACTGAGTAACGAGCTGATGAGTTGACTGCATGCGTTGATGAGTATCAGTGGCTCTAGATCTAGATGATGAAGCGGATAGCGTAGATGGAGCAGATGATGCAGTTGATGAGGTAGTAGCATGTCGATCTGAGCTCATCCGAGCACACCCCTTCCTCAGTCCGATCTCTTTTTGCAGATACCGACACTTGACGGTCTATTTGTGTAGCTTTTTATTTTTATTTTAAACCACTTGTAATTTTTATTTAATCTAATAAAATGATTAAATTTATTTATGAGTTTATTATTTAAATTTTTTATTATAATTTTTTATTTTTAATTTATAAAAAATATTATAAATATAAATTAAATATATATATTAATAAATTATTTTTTAAAAAAATATGGGTAAATTATTAGCGATGAAACTATTTTCAATAAAATATTGGTTACCAAAAATATATTAATAATAAAAAATTGATCGTAAATAAATTTTTTGATAAATTTAAAAATATCAAAATTTTATATTAAATTAATATCGATGAAAAAATTTTCATCACAAATAACTAAAAATTTATTATCGATAAAAACTTATATCAGAAATTGCTATATTTATGATGTAAAATATATGTCATTAATATTTTTTTAAATTTAATTTTTATAAAAATTTTTAATTAAATTAATAGCGATAAAAATATATTCATTATAAATAATTATTAACAACAAAAATTTATGTCGAAAATTATTTTATTTGTGATAAAAAATTTACGTCGCTAATATTTTTTTAAATTTAATTTTTATAAAAATTTTTAATTAAATTAATAGCGATAAAAATATTTTCATCATAAATAATTATAATTTATTAGTGATAAAAATTTACATAAAAAATTATCATATTTGCAATGAAAGATTTACGTCACTAATATTTTTTTAAATTTAATTTTTATAAAAAATTTTAATTAAATTAATAACGATGAATAATATTCATTGTAAATAATTATTTTCTTATTAGTGACGTCATAGTTCGTCGTAAATTATCTTTTTTTATGACTAAAATTTTTTATTGTAAATAGTTTTCGTAAAAAAATTTTTTTTAACGATGAAAATTTTTCATCGATAATATCGATTATTGACGATGAAATTTTTTTTTCATCGTTAAAAATTATCAACGATGTTATTATTTATGACCAAATATTAGCGATAATAATTTCATCGCTAATAACTATTAGCGATAAAAATTCATTAAAAATTCATCGCTAATATCCTGTTTTGTTGTAATATCTATAATATGAATAAATGATCAAAAAATATTACTACATCAGCAATTATTGTATCTTCTATACTCTAAACTAAAGAATAAAATACATACAAATAACACATGCAAGGACATAAGTTCCTAACAATCAGCAGCCTCTCTCTAAAATATGTAAAGATACAAGGACATATTTGATTAAATACATTCATCTCTCTCTGAAACCTACTATTTTTTTTCCTGTTGAGATACATATAAAGTCACTATAAATAATTTTATAGCCATCAGCAGCCTAGTACTCATCCCCTATTTCAATATCATTCATATTGTCCAAATGATAACCAGTTTGACAGATATTAATCAAAAAGACAAATTTACTATTAATCGCCAGCCAAAATTTAGTTATATTCAACAAAAATCCTAACCCACTTTCAATAAACTGGACAATATACAGAATATATAAATCCATTTTCACATTTAACAAAACTGAAAAATATACAAAATTTAGAAATCCAGTTTAAAAATGTATCACTATGTCATAATACATCTACAAAATATAGAACTGATTCATTCATTCAATAAATATTGAAAATTCTCTCAGTTCTTCCCTTCACAGGTTCAATTTCATTTATGACCAAGGTGATGTCTCTCTTGAGTTGGGAGACTGCTTCCTTGGCTTGAAATGATTTCTTGACCGACAGCACTGGCACTTGAGTTGGGAGCTCATCCACCTCTTCTAGATACAAATTTCAATCTCCTCTTTCTTCTAGGATTCTACAAAAAATGACATATATTGTAAGTTTCTGTATAAATAACCATACAATATGAATCAAAAGCTACATTGTTGACCTTGTACACAAGACCAAATCAGTGGTGTTTTAAACATATGGGGGGCCACAACTTGTATTAGCCTCACCTCGAACCTGCACATCATATTTCTGTATAAATAACTCATATCATAACTCAAAACTTGATAATGGTAGATCTTACCTCTCTATCCATGTCTTTTCTCTTCTTATTTTTTCTGATTTTCAGGTCCAGACTTCTTGGCATCTTACATGTTTTGTAATTGTACCCATATTATAAGTGTAATAACCCATCCAAAAAAAAAAGAGAGAGGGGCTCACGAGCCCTACATATAAGTAGGGGACGGAAGACTCCCGATGAAAGTCTTCCTCTTCTCCATTTTCGATCGGGAGGAGTTTTAGGGCATGTTAGCCCTAGATTTTTTTGGGCTATAAGGAAGGGTGTCCTCTCCTCTCTAGTCACCTCATCTCAGAGCTGATTGATTGCCGACAAGAGCAATGATTTTTTGTGGATTCCATCGAGACCCCCTTGGCCAATCTTTGCCGATCCTTCGTCGGAGACAATGTGCGGACCTATAACCTCCTTCCCTCTTCCTTTAGGTCCAGTGGCCTGCATCACCACCTAGGATAGTGCCGGCAAGTAGCCAGATTTGTGAAAGGATAGGATCTCCCCTGTTCTAAGGTATTTTTTCAATATTTTTTTTGGCCATCGACGATTGTGATTGCTGCTGAAGGTGTCTCTTGATCGATGCTGAATGTCACCATTGGGCACCGACTAATGCTTCCCGACATAGTCGGATGAAGGGGGGAGTGGGATAGGGGTTCGGGTCTCCTGTTTTCATGAAGAAAAAGAAGAGAGAGGGTGCAGCTCTCTTTTCTCTCTTTCTTTTAATTATTTATTTTATTCTCTAATTAGGTTGAGGAAAATCTATTAAAAAAAAGAAAGAAAGAAAAAATTAGGAGACTTGGAGTGGACCTTGGTGAGCCATCATAGAAGGTTTAAATCAAATTGTTCACACTTTATTATTTTTAATACTGAAATTAGTTTCATAAGAGAGCAATTTTTTGAAAAGGAGATCACCTAGCAGATCTCTTAGCACTCGGTTTGTAAACTGAGGTGCGATCATACCAGCATTAATACACCAGATCCCATCAGAACTCCGTAGTTAAGCATGCTTAGATGAGAGTAGTGCTAGGATTGGTTGCCCTAGGAGAGTCTTGGACTTATAATATTTAGAGATTTTTTTTAAATTTTTCTATCCTTAATCACATATGATTTTTATGTGTAATCCTAATCATGTAAGGATGCAATTGTTGTACAAAAAGGTATCGAGCAAAATATCTTGATTTTGGGTTCGTAAATTGAGAAGCTCATCGATTGCTGTATTTAGATTGATTATCGATAAAGGTAAGAATCTTCATACATAATCACCATTATATATGTTGTTTTTACCGTTGGATTTGTATCGTTGAATTTATATCATTAGATTTCGATGGATGGATTTGTCATGCTTGAAATACAACTGTTTCATGTATAATTTTTAGCATGAGTATATTATGTGTTGATTAGATATATGTGCACTGGTAATTGATAGTATGACTATATGGATCTAATATACTTATTTTAATCACGTCTTAAACTGAAATTAATATGACAAATTCAACATAAAACAAAAAGATATGGTTTGAACTAGCTTCATCATAAAATAGCCCGTCAGGAGCTTATGCCTGGGACAGCCTTCACGGGTTTGTACTTGGATTAGCCGACTAGGAGCTCATGCCTGATACAGCCCGTCAGGAGCTTATGCCTGGGACAGTCCTCACGGACTTTCATATGTGGGATAGCCCACCAGGAACTTATGCCTAGGATAGCCCACCAGGAGCTTATGCTTGGGACAGTCCGTCAGAAGCTCATGTCTGAAATATAAATTGAGAGATTGACAAATTTACGATCTTATTATTTTGAAAGTTATATAGCAAACCTTAGAAATTTGATGAATTTAGATCAGAGTGCGCAGCAAAAGCATGATAGTTTAAATCATTTAAATTTGATCGAAAGATTAGTTCTAACTCGAAGGATGTTAAGAAAGAGGATTGAAATTCTGAGTGAAAAAGGTTATTTAAGAGCTTTAGGATAAGATAAGAGTTTGTGCCCTTAAGGTTTTGAGTTTACAACATACTAATTTCGAGGATAAAATTATTTTAAGGGAGGAAGAATGTAATAACCCATCCAAAAAAAAAGAGTGGGCTCACGCACCCTACACGTGAGCAAGGGATGGAAGACTCTCAAAGGGATATGCGCCCATTGAAGTCGAAGAGATGTCTATTCAGAAGAGGATGTTGTAGGACCACCATGCACCTGCATGGACTGAAGACCTGTGATAGAGCCCTCTGCAAGAGTCCACTGCGATTCAGACTCTTTAGGGGCTGCAAACTTCATGTCCTAGGTCATTATGTATCCTGAATCTTGCACAGCGACCTAGTTCGTATCTCCCCTCGCATCCAGGGATCTGGGACGCGCCTCCAGATTTGATCTTCCGACCCCAACATCCTAAGAATCAGGGCTTGGGATGTAGTACCTTGGGGCTATCTGATCTGGATCTAAAATTGGGGATAAGGGAGAGTTTCTGTGCAAAAAATAGAAAACAAATCACGCTCTTACATCCCTTTACTCGTTGTCTTGGACAGCATCTCAGGCGCCTGCCTGCCAGCGACATCTAAACCCGATGGGCCTATGGGCAATCCGATCGCCATCTCGCCACATCAAGAACCCTCTATATAGGTCATCTTCTTAACCACCTCATGATCCACTCTAACATATTGTTTGGATTCGGGGTACATAGGGGTTCATAAGGGGAAGGGAGGGGAGGGTAAAGAACAAACCCCTGTTTGGCAAAATTTTTTGAGAGGTAAAAGAGGGTAGAGAAGGGTTCTCTCAACCCTTCTGTACCTCTCACTTACTCAATTTTCTGTACTCCCGATTTATAGTGTAACGGAGGGGATTACGACTAGACCATTATATACTCTATCTTCCCAGCCACCCCTTTGCTCTTCGCACAACTTAAAAATCCTATAGCTGTCCCTTCGCCCGCAGGCCATTCCTCATGCAAATCCGAATATCACGATCTTTGGAAGACAGATTCCAGAGATTCACCATCTTTGTCAAAATATCACAAACATTAAATAGTACATCTATTAATGAGAAAGAATATATTTGTCAAAATATATATAAAAATTCTTCTACCTCTTCTTTAACTCCTCTATCCAAACAAAGATAAGGTATTACCCTTTCTTTCCCTTTCCAAACAAAGATTCATTAATTTTCTTGCCCTCCCTCCCTTACTCTCCATTACTCTTCTCTCTCCTTTTCTTGTGAACTGTCGTGTACCTCCAATCCAAACAGAATGTAAGTCGTCCCTGCATCCCCCGCCGACACGCTAGCTGCCAGCCGGCAAGTTCTCGCATGCGCTTCCATAAAAATGGAGGTTCTTTTTTTTTTGGCGATGGTGAAGCGTTGGGATTGTTGCGGCTTATTCGACTCCGTTGTGATTCTCGCTTCTAAGCGCGTGAGCTGGTCGAGGGAAATTGTGGTGACATGATCAAAACGATCTTGATCTTGCCATGAGAAGTAAGAACATGGCAGTCGTCTTTGTCCTCAATCAAGAAACTCAGCACGTCGGAATGAATTATCCGTGATAGCGGTATGACTCATAATTTATTCCAGTTTGCTGACTTTCTTGATCAAGGATGCGATCGTTTTGATAATCTCACCACTGTTTCCCTCAACCGGCTCCCTCTCTTAGAAGTGACAATCACGGTGGAGTCCAATAAGTCACAGAAATCATAACGCTTCACCGTCGGCAATCATAATTTCTTCGCTGCATGAAAAAAAGGGCCTCCATTTTTATGGAGGCGCAGGCGCTAGATTTGATTATCCATATCACAAGCTTTTGATTTTTTAGACATGTATAATGTGCGTTCATTTTCTTGTTGGTCTACATTCTATGAGTTCAAGAGGTTGTCATGTCAAATGATGAATTAAATCACTCAGATTGTGAAATGAATATATGTTTAATTAGTAGTTATTTAAATTTTGAAATTTTTGAATCTTTTAATATTGAAAGATATATTTTATTCTGTTATAATCTTATAGGGCATGTTTGAATCTGAAGAGACTGAATTGGATTTGATTTCATTGTCAATAATTATTAGAAGCTATTGAAGCTATGTAATTATTGTATGTCCGCTGCAAAGTCTTATTTATGCATTCCTGACGCTACTGCTCAATCCTTATGAATGTTGGTTGAACAATTCTACAGTTTCTGTTCAGTATGATGCTAATTTTGCACAGTCTGGAGCATTCCACAAGTTCCAGTTCTCCTTTTGGTTTGACGCCATTTTAACCGTCGAGTTCCAGTTCTCCTTTTGGTTTGACACCATTTTAACTGTAGAGGTGAATGCTTATGAACTTCACTTAGATGAAATTTTCCACATAAGGGCACAAAAATATATATATAAATGGTAAAAGTACTTTGCACATGCACGAGGGTCATCCGCCATGCACCTACACAATATAAGTGATGCATATTACTGTATAATTTTTCATTCCTTGAACATATCCAACAGTTCTTCATGGAAACAATTGAACTAACAAAACATAATCTGTATGCGAATCCTTTTCAAATATGTTTTTGTTTGAGATTCAAATCTTATGGTTCAGTTAGGGTGAAAGATATATTCAATTGAGGTATCTAAGTGACCTTGTTTTGCATAGATTGTTTCAGAAGAAAGCTTAGGGTTCGTTCAGTTAACCACAAAAAAAAGTACTTCTTCTGCTTTTTGATTTTTGAAAAGCAAAAATTAAGAAGCAATGTTTGGTAACATCACAAAAAGCAAAAAATAAAAATCAAAAAATAATATTTGGTAACACCACAAAAAATAAAAATCAAAAAGCAATGTTTGATAACACCACAAAAAGTAAAAAGTAAAAATTAAAAAAATAAAAATAATTATTTTTTGTGAAAAATATTTTTTTTTACTTTTTAAAATTTATTTTTGCTTTAAAAAATGAGTGAAAAAATTTATCTCTTTTCCCTTCACTACGACCCCTCCTCCTCCCAGGTGCTCGTCCACCTCGCCCCTTCGCCGCCTCCGTTGTCGCCCCTGCCACCGTGGATCACCTCTCCCACCTCCTCTCCATGTCCCTTACTGGATCCCTTCCCCTCCGCGCCATCTTTCGAATGTGGAAGGAACTCGGCCTTTCTGACGACTTCAAGGGTTCGATCATTGCCCAAAATTCTACTATCTTTTCGCTCCGGAACAACCCACGGGAGCCCAACACCCATCTATTGGAGCTCGTCGAGGGAACCCCAGCTTTAATTTCACACCAGTGGTGGAGGAGTGGCGGTGCTGGGAGATGACCAGGGAGGGATCCAAGGCAAATGAGATGGTGCTCAGATTTGGATTCAAGCATGGGTTCCCTCCTGAGATGCAGCTCATGAATTTAGCGAGAATTGGAGGGAAGACAACTGGGAGTGGAACTGGCACTAAAGGAGGAGGAGAAGCCTGATTCAACTGCTAACAACGTCTGAGTAGTGGTTCAAAAAGTGTGTGGGAATGCAGAGTATGGTAATAGCCAAAATAATATCTAGCAAAGAGATATGTAGTTAATCAATCTCTCATTTTTTTTTAAATTAGATAATTTTTTAAAAAATTAGATAATCAGCCAAAGCAACTAGTTATCAAACATACTTTTTGCTTTTTTTGCTTTTGTTCTATAGCAAAAATCAAAAAAAATAAAAAATATTTTTTAGGAAGCAAAAATCAAAAAGTGTAATCAAATGCACCCTTAGCAATCAAATAATCACTAAAGGTTTAAAAATGGTTAATTCTTTGAGTTAGTTTCATATGAAATGAAGGCATGCATGATGCTAATGCAGATCAGAGGCTATGTGATTTTGTTTGTTCTTGTGGTCTAATCCCCATATCGTCATATAACATTTGTTAACTGTGGAAATTGAAAAGATGGTTATAACCTACTAGATTTCTGTACATGTAACGAGTCAATTCTTCTGGAAATCATAACCTATAATATATCAAACTTTATAATTATGTAGAAAATTCAGTCTTAGAATTAGACTTTAATTTTCATAATCTAATTTGGCCTGATATTCAGGCCATCCATTCAATTATTGGAAACACACTTGCTTTTTAGTAACTGTAACAGCAATTTTTGAATAAAAAATTTTGAGAAAAGGGAACTCTTAATGTTTAAAAGATCATAGTGCTCACTTCAACATGAAAAGGAAAAATATATATATTGCTGCACAACACATCGACATGTTGATGGTAAGACGATGGAGAGGAGGGAGGCAAAAAGAAAGGATGATGCTTAAGCCTGTTGCTTGTACTTAATTGATGTGCATATAGCTGTTGCTTAAGGCTTCTGTCTTTCTGAAAAGTTTGCACAGATAAATGCTCTCCTGAAAATTTGGGAAAATGATTGAGAGGAGAATCCTTTATATGAATCTGAGACTTTTCTTTTCTTTCCCTTCCTTCACTTAAGGATACAATAGGGAAGTAAATGACAGATGTTATTAACGTTTACTGGATTCTAGTCGAATTGCTGAATATATTTCTCTCAAGGTTTGAATGTGTGAATTTTTTGTTGAAGTATCATTTGTAATGATTGATTAAAAAATGTGGAACTCTCTTTACCTGTGCTTCCTTTCTCCTTCTGCATACATCATTCAATCAACATGTCATTTCAAACTGATATCAATTGTGTTCTTTAGTTTCTCAGTTTCTTCTCTTGGTATGTTTGTGCTTTATTCGCTCAATGACGTGTTGATCAATATAAGAAAAGTGATTCGTTGTTCCTTTGTTGCTCTTTAATGTAGATTTTAGATAGTGTCAGACCTAAGCAATGGAATAGACAAATAGTAGTTATAGTGCATGGATTATATTTCATCATCTTATTGTTGCAAAGGCATCGGAAGTTTGTTACTTGTGGACTATGGTTTTTAAATAGTACATTTGAATGTGCTGAAGAAGGTGGTTGTTGCACTGAATAGTTTTTAATGTCACCAACTCTTTCGGTGCATTTGTGAGAGGATGGCAAGAAAATATGACATTTGTTTAAATGTCATTGTCAACTCCTGAGTGTCTGCTGAAGAACAATAAAGATGGTGGCATGGGGGCCTGTTGGGTGAAAAGAATCTGCTATTGAGCATCCTCCATGTTGTACTTGTGCAGAACCAGTGACACTACGACAAGTGTCTTTTTGCATGTAAAAGATGAGACCTCCATCTGAAATTTTAAGTGCTACTGATAGATTTCTGTCACGCCCCCGATCCGAGATTGTGAATCGAGGGTCATGGCAACCGCCGCATACTTATAGAATACTTTTCCCATAAGCATGCAAGGCATCTCATCATGATATCTTCACAAACAGTTAAATAATTTTTTTTTCTTCATTCAATAATCAAACTTTGGTTCAAATCAAAACTAAGTGTTCAAAAGAAAGTAACTGTCTGACAAAGTTAATACTAAAAACAAAACTAAAGGTCTTGAATCAATTCTGAGAAAAATCCTAAATCAATGAGTTAACTCCATCTCTAATCGCTCTCCCAACCGAAAACCCGCATCATGCTAATTTTTCGGATCTGTAAGAAAAACATAAAACTTATCATGAGCTAAATAGCCCAGTAAGCAGTGTATACCTTTAACTGAGTAATCAGGCAAATAATACTATGCATAACAAATCAATATGTAATTTCATGAAATTATATTCGTACTGTAAATCATATATAAAAGTGAATTCATCATAATTTTCAATTATGCTTTTCTTCTTAAATTCATCAATTTCTTAAATTCTTCTTACCAACCATGACTATGACCACATTATCCCTGTGGCAGGGTCATAATACCGCGTATCTGCTTGCGGTGGGCTGCGAATCATCTGGCAGCCAAGTCCTTTGGAACTGCTGGTCTAACTGGCGGTTTTGTCGCTGGTCTATCTGGCGACATGTCGCTGGTCTTACTGGTGACATAAATCCTCAGGACAGTCAATTGCCAACGTATATGCCCCCGTTGGCGGGGTCCTCAACACAGTCAGGTTGTCAATTCTTATTGTTTCTTATATCATAATTCTTCATAAATCATATTTCATATTCTAATTTCGATAATAAAACATATAATCATGTAGTATCGAAATAAATCAATATAATGTATCATGAAATCAATATATTCAATCATGCTTTATCATAACATTTCAAATAAGATATTTTCATAACAAAATACCATTCATCCAATTCATGCATCGTTTCACAAATCATGTCAGAAGAATACACTATAATTTGCCGATGAATCTAGAAAAGGTGAAACATTACTTACCTCGAACGCATTCCAATAAATCCATAAAATTCTATAAATTTTCTTCTAAAAATTCTGTTCGTAGATCATATCGCGATATCCCATGATCAAACATCCATAATCCTATACAGAATCAATTTGAATAATTAGAAAGAATACGAATTCTATATTTCAACGGTTTAGATTGGGTCCGATCATCTAATTTCATCTAATCAAAATCTAATTAGGATCTAAACGATCCAAAGTTTGACTATCAGATCAAATCGGATTCGAAGTGATAGGACCAAGGTTTCTTCATCGATTTCATAAAATCAAGTGGAGAGAGAAAATCAGAGGAGAGAGAATTCATGAGGTACAATTCGAATTGATCAGGTGACACAATCCAACATTACGATGGGTCCAATATCTCGATTGGTGAAATCAATGTGATCAAATCAAGTCATGGCTAGATCGGAATCATGGATGATCAAATCTAAAGATTCATGGTCTGATTAGAGTGGGTGCCAGTACGTTGTCTGACAATCATGGATCAGGATTCTTCATTAGAATCAGATCAGACTTATTAAAAGAAATTTCTTCATTCACTAACCTTTTTTTTTTTAGAGAGAGAATCAATCAAGAGAGAGAATATTTTAGAGAGAGAAAATTCTAGAGAGAGAAAACTCATCTTGAATTCTTCAGACAATATGATTCAACAAATTCGATCGATCAGATCAAATCATGCTAAGATTATCATGTGGACAATTCAATAAGATCATGAGAAATAAAATCTAAAAATACTTGATCTGATCAAAGTGGATGTCGGTGTACCGTCCGACGATCACGGATCAAAAATCCATCACGAGGATCATTTAAATTCATCGTCATTCTTCTCAAAATTCTAGAAATCTTAGGAGAGAGAAATAATCTAGAGAGAGAATTCTAGAGAGAGAAAGTAGAGAGAGAAAGTCTAATTCTAGAGAGAGAAAGTCAGGGTTCAGACTGAAGTGAAGAGAGAGAAGAGAGAGAAACTCTCTCTCATCAATTTCAATTTTTTTTTTTCCTTTTCCCTTTTCTTTTTCTTTTCTTTTTCCTTCTTTCTCTTTTCTTTTTCTTCTTTTTCTTTTTCTTCTTTTTCTTCTTTTCTTCTTCTTTTTTTTTTTTTCCTGGTTCTTCCCACGCCGGAACAGAGGACCGGCGTGGCCCATGTTTTGCCGGGCCGTTCAGACCACGGCCGCCGCGGCGGAGGCCGGCGGCCGACGGGGGCCACTCCCCCGGTTACGGAGGGGCGTGGCCGGCTATCAATTTCGATCGCCGGCACCGGAAAATCCAAAGAAAAAAGCTCAAAAACAGAGTCTCTTTCCGTTCGGAAATCGGCGACTCTCGTCGCCGGCAGCCGCGCACAGAAGCATGGGAGGAAGGGGAAGAAGGAAAGGAAGAAGAAGGAGACTTACCTCATCCTCCGGAGACCTCGCCGGCGAGCAATTACGGCGAGAATCGAACGGTGTCCGCGGCTCTAATTCGAGGAAATCGGAGAGAAAGAGAGAGGGAGAAAGCCAATGATCGGTCTCAAGAGGGAGAGGATCTTCTTATAGAGGATCCTAGGACTCCGAGGGGTCCTAGGAGTCCTAATTTGCCCGAGAATCGCCGGAGAAGAAGACTCCTACCGGGAGTCTTCTTCCCGGTTGCTCTGTTTTTTTTTCTATTTTTTTTTTTTTTTTGGGCTTTGATCGACTGGCTGGGCTGGGCTATCACATTCTTCACCCCTAAAAAGAAATTTCATCCTCGAAGTTTTTCTTGCTTGAGTCTTCATACTTTCTTACTTAAATCTCATCCACAAATATTTTAATTCTTGATATAAATTCATTCTTAAATCATTTCATAAGAAAAAGTCGGTACATCAAATATCTATCTGAAACGGAACAATTCATTTTCTTATTTATCAAGATCCACGTCTCAAAGATTTTCAATATTTCAAGATTTTGAAATTATGATCTCATTTCTTGAAAAATTATGTTCAATACCTCATGACTAGATCAAAATCAAATCTATCTCTTGTGAATCAATGTCTTTATTTTTGCATAAGAACTTCATTCATCATCATCATTCATTTTTTTTTTTTATTTCAAAATATTTACCACTCTTAATTTCAACCCATCATAAGATAGGAAAAACATACTTATGTGAATCATTTGATGATATCACAATCAATCAAAATTCAAAAATATTTCTCTTATTCATACTTTCAAAGGTTTAAGATTTATCATTTCAATCTCATTCTCGAACTTTTGATATTTTATTTCTCGATACAACTTCATCATTAAGTCATTTCATAAAGATCAGTATCACCATTGTTGATTGAATCAATATCACTATTTCTAGTCATCGAAATTTTCTTACTCAAACCCTCAAACTATTAAATATTCTAAGTATATCAATTTTCTTTATCTAAATATTAACATCTCTTAATTAATCGATTCATTATCAAATTATGAATAACTCCAATCCATCTTTTGTAGAACAATCGTTAATATCAATAGATAACCTTAATCTTTTTCATTCGGTCGGAGAAATAATAATAATCAAAAGAGTTCAAACTTCAAATTTCATTATACTCTGGAGATAATTATTTGAGTATACTAATCTAAGATCAAAATCATCATTCGATAAACAATCTCAAATTCTTCTTAATAAATAAAGAATTATAAAATTTAATTCTAGAATAGAGAAAATTTATCTCTAAATATTCTAAATCTAAAATCAAAAATCAAAGGTCCACTCATCCTAGAATTAGGATGCTAATTATTTTTGTAGCATAGTAGGTGGAAGCACTACTTTTAAAAGTCACATTAGGATATCTAAAATGATTCAAAATTTTAAAATATTATTCTTTCTAATGTCAATAAATTTTCTTGTATCAAACCATATCATCTATCATAATTCTTTGACTCAAAGAATCAAGATTCCTGACTTACTCAAAGTAATCCAAATTACCATGCTACCGCTGCGCACTCTGATCTAACAGTCAAAATTTCTTAGCTTCACCAAAAAAATTTGATCAAATTATTTCTTTACCTTATCAATAGAAAAGATCTAAAATTTTAAATTTTAATTGAAGTCAAAGATTAACTTTCGATTCTCATTCATACTTTTACTGGTGTACAAAAATCTTGATTAACCCTTGAGTCCAATATCATATTTAAAACCATCATATAGATTTACTATAATCAATATGAATCAAATCTTAATTCTCATATCAATTCAATTCGATAAATTTTCAAACCAAAAATCTTTATAAGTCAAATTAATGGAAAAAAAATTCTTCGATGCTCCACCAAATTTGGACATAATCAGAATATATAAGAATTTCAAATCATTATTTTTTTTTTCTAAAATTTCTATCATCAGGATCTTTAATATCTATCAAATATCCTTTCATATCAATCATACAAGCTTCAAAAAAAATCAAATCTCCATTTAATAGTAGATTCAATTAGGGACCTCGTTAACAAAAGCAAGGAACTCCATATCAATTTCTAAATCCCAATTTTTTTAAATTGTAAATTCACATGGATCCCTTAATCTGAAATAAATATAAATAAGATCTTTTATCTTAATCTAAAGATATCAATTTTTTTCATTAACAACCTCAACAATAATATCAGAAAATCTCTTGATCAACTTAGATACGAAATCTTTAAATTAAAATTTCATACACATCATATAGTCTCCAAAAGACATAATAAGATCTATTATCTAGATCTAAGGATGATGATTAAAGATTCTAGTACGATGAATATTCTACAACCTCAAAATCAATTTCATCAATAAAAAAAATAGGCTTCTTTGCAATATCCTCAAATATGTATGCATCATAATATGCCACTTTATATATAATCCACATACCAAATTCAATTTCGATAAATATTCCAATCAAGCATCATAAAAGATTTTTCTTAGCCCATTCTGGAATAATATTTTATTATCAAATCTTTATCTTGCCAATAATAATCAATCTCTCAACTAGAAGTAATATCATAATATTATTCTCACATCGAATTTGAACTTACGATTCACTTGAATAACCAATGATCAAATTAATAACCATAATGCACAATACAATTTTATATCAATCCTTTTGTGATTACTTTCGATCAAGATCTAACTAATCATATCATGATCAATAGATGATCCATCATATTTCAAATTCTATATGTTATAATCTATTGTGATCCTTTCATACATAATCTCAATGTTTAATCAAAATTTATAAATATTTTTCCCACTACAATCATCAAAGATCTACACTATAATGTCCCTGGTGTCTATCCACTTATATCCATTCTATATCTGATTCTATGTTTCATAATTCATCCACTTATGCTCTGATACCACTAAAATTGTCACGCCCCCGACCCGAGATTGTGAATCGAGGGTCATGGCAACCGCCGCATACTTATAGAATACTTTTCCCATAAGCATGCAAGGCATCTCATCATGATATCTTCACAAACAGTTAAATAATTTTTTTTTTCTTCATTCAATAATCAAACCTTGGTTCAAATCAAAACTAAGTGTTCAAAAGAAAGTAACTGTTTGACAAAGTCAATACTAAAAACAAAACTAAAGGTCTTGAATCAATTCTGAGAAAAATCCTAAATCAATGAGTTAACTCCATCTCTAATCGCTCTCCCAACCGAAAACCCGCATCATGCTAATTTTTCAGATCTGTAAGAAAAACATAAAACTTATCATGAGCTAAATAGCCCAGTAAGCAGTGTATACCTTTAACTGAGTAATCAGGCAAATAATACTATGCATAACAAATCAATATGTAATTTCATGAAATTATATTCGTACTGTAAATCATATATAAAAGTGAATTCATCATAATTTTCAATTATGCTTTTCTTCTTAAATTCATCAATTTCTTAAATTCTTCTTACCAACCATGACTATGACCACATTATCCCTGTGGCAGGGTCATAATACCGCGTATCTGCTTGCGGTGGGCTGCGAATCATCTGGCAGCCAAGTCCTTTGGAACCGCTGGTCTAACTGGCGGTTTTGTCGCTGGTCTATCTGGCGACATGTCACTGGTCTTACTGGTGACATAAATCCTCAGGACAGTCAATTGCCAACGTATATGCCCCCGTTGGCGGGGTCCTCAACACAGTCAGGTTGTCAATTCTTATTGTTTCTTATATCATAATTCTTCATAAATCATGTTTCATATTCTAATTTCGATAATAAAACATATAATCATGTAGTATCGAAATAAATCAATATAATGTATCATGAAATCAATATATTCAATCATGCTTTATCATAACATTTCAAATAAGATATTTTCATAACAAAAATACCATTCATCCAATTCATGCATCGTTTCACAAATCATGTCAGAAGAATACACTATAATTTGCCGATGAATCTAGAAAAGGTGAAACATTACTTACCTCGAACGCATTCCAATAAATCCATAAAATTCTATAAATTTTCTTCTAAAAATTCTGTTCGTAGATCATATCGCGATATCCCATGATCAAACATCCACAATCCTATACAGAATCAATTTGAATAATTAGAAAGAATACGAATTCTATATTTCAACGGTTTAGATTGGATCCGATCATCTAATTTCATCTAATCAAAATCTAATTAGGATCTAAACGATCCAAAGTTTGACTATCAGATCAAATCGGATTCGAAGTGATAGGACCAAGGTTTCTTCATCGATTTCATAAAATCAAGTGGAGAGAGAAAATCAGAGGAGAGAGAATTCATGAGGTACAATTCGAATTGATCAGGTGACACAATCCAACATTACGATGGGTCCAATATCTCGATTGGTGAAATCAATGTGATCAAATCAAGTCATGGCTAGATCGGAATCATGGATGATCAAATCTAAAGATTCATGGTCTGATTAGAGTGGGTGCCAGTACGTTGTCTGACAATCATGGATCAGGATTCTTCATTAGAATCAGATCAGACTTATTAAAAGAAATTTCTTCATTCACTAACCTTTTTTTTTTTTTAGAGAGAGAATCAATCAAGAGAGAGAATATTTTAGAGAGAGAAAATTCTAGAGAGAGAAAACTCATCTTGAATTCTTCAGACAATATGATTCAACAAATTTGATCGATCAGATCAAATCATGCTAAGATTATCATATGGACAATTCAATAAGATCATGAGAAATAAAATCTAAAAATACTTGATCTGATCAAAGTGGATGTCGGTGTACCGTCCGACGATCACGGATCAAAAATCCATCACGAGGATCATTTAAATTCATCGTCATTCTTCTCAAAATTCTAGAAATCTTAGGAGAGAGAAATAATCTAGAGAGAGAATTCTAGAGAGAGAAAGTAGAGAGAGAAAGTCTAATTCTAGAGAGAGAAAGTCAGGGTTCAGACTGAAGTGAAGAGAGAGAAACTCTCTCTCTCATCAATTTCAATTTTTTTTTTCCTTTTCCCTTTTCTTTTTCTTTTCTTTTTCCTTCTTTCTCTTTTCTTTTTCTTCTTTTTCTTTTTCTTCTTTTTCTTCTTTTCTTCTTCTTTTTTTTTTTTTTCCTGGTTCTTCCCACGCCGGAACAGAGGACCGGCGTGGCCCATGTTTTGCCGGGCCGTTCAGACCACGGCCGCCGCGGCGGAGGCCGGCGGCCGACGGGGGCCACTCCTCCGGTTACGGAGGGGCGTGGCCGGCGATCAATTCCGATCGCCGGCACCGGAAAATCCAAAGAAAAAAGCTCAAAAACATGGTCTCTTTTTCGTTCGGAAATCGGCGACTCTCGTCGCCGGCAGCCGCGCACAGAAGCATGGGAGGAAGGGGAAGAAGGAAAGGAAGAAGAAGGAGACTTACCTCATCCTCCGGAGACCTCGCCGGCGAGCAATTACGGCGAGAATCGAACGGTGTCCGCGGCTCTAATTCGAGGAAATCGGAGAGAAAGAGAGAGGGAGGAAGCCAATGATCGGTCTCAAGAGGGAGAGGATCTTCTTATAGAGGATCCTAGGACTCCGAGGGGTCCTAGGAGTCCTAATTTGCCCGGGAATCGCCGGAGAAGAAGACTTCTACCGGGAGTCTTCTTCCCGGTTGCTCTGTTTTTTTTTTTTTTTTTTTTTTGGGCTTTGATCGACTGGCTGGGCTGGGCTATCACAGTTTCATCTGAATTAATTTTGCTTGCTCTTGCTGTTAGTTGGTAGGTATTCTAATGTGGTCTTCTCACTTTCTCTCTGTGCACTCCCTGAAGGGGGAGGGCATTAAGGGAGAGGCAGCTGAATTGGATCTCAAAGTTTGGGTCTTGGGGTTGAGTCAGGGCTGATTCTTTTGGCTTCAATTGCCAGGGTAAAGACAGATGGTGAAGGTGCAGCCAACCAATTAATGTTATTTTTATCTTTTGATAAAGTCAATGTGATTTTCATATGAAAAACTCTCAGATACTTGTGGAAACACCTTTCTTTAGCTTGAAATTAGAATCTCCTATGGATGGTGAAGGGAGCAACAACTGGGCTATATTTGATGTGCTCAAAGCTAATGCCAAGTGCTTTCCAGGCACAAATGTTGATAAGGTTGTGACTGGCATAGTTTTAATTAAGATGGTTCAGTTGAGGTCCAGCTATAGTGGTGGTTTCAACCGGCTTAGAAAATGCAATAAGACACACTCCATGGTGAATAAAAGGTGTTGCTACTTGCCTGACATGGGAAGGCAAAATAATGTGTCAATAACTACAAAGTATGTCTCATGTTTATAAGCTAAGAGCTTAAAAGAACTTTTTTCCTCAGAGTGGAGTGAGTGAATCTAGCACAGCGGAGATTGGGATTTATATTTGCTGTTAATGTTCAAGCTTGGATGAAGTGCGTCGAAAGAGAGAGAAGTATAGGAAATTTGAAGTTGTGTTATCCATGGAGAAAGTTTGATCACAGAACACAGGATAGAGTATTAGAAAATTGTGTTTGCTACCCCAAATAGTGATACAACTTATATAAACTATACTGTGTATAAAATATTTGAATGAGACCAACTGTTTGAGGCATGTAATGGTGGACAGTCTCTTTGGAGTAGATTTCACACTCTTTTTAGGTCATAGAAGTATTCACCAGGAAAAAGATATGAAACTATAAATGTGCAAGAATAAAGTGATGGGTTGGATACACCATCTAGTAGACATAAGAGAACAAGATTATTGACAATAGAAAAGAGAGGAAAAACAAGAAGAAGAGGAGAAATACCCACTCAAGAAGTTTTAGAATTTTGAGTGGACGCGAGTCCTTTTATGTAAAGCCAAACATAAGAATTCTTACCTGACAGGTGAGTTATACAACTAACAATTGAATTTATAGAAATTATAAATAAGCCCTTTACTGTTACAATCCATTCAAACTTGTGGAGTAGGACATTTTGAAAACAAACTAATCATGTTGTATCCCGATCGCAATAAAAGATCACCCAAATCTCGAAGTGTTTGGAGTGCTCAAAACTCTAAGAACTCTTGCAACTGATAATTTGATAAAACTGTTGCAACAAATAATTTGATTTGAGGTGGGCATATGGTTGGCAAGTCAACGTATCATGTAGCACTATTTGCAAACTAAGAAACTCCTTTGTTTTCCTACTAGGCTCAAGTTTTCCTAATGGCTTATGTATGATATGTAAGAATTTGTAAACAAATTTCATTAACTTGTCTACATTATCTAACTTAATTAGGGGTGAGTGTAATCTTATGAGGAATTTGAACCAATCTAGGTAGGCCAGGTGCCAGGACCATTCCGAACTTAAATACATATCCCTTTTCCTAATATTTGGTATAAAGTTTGTAGTGAAATTGAAGTAGTCTTTAGCACTTGGAGTGCCAGAACTAGTTCTGCAATATCTAGGTGTAATAGTAAATTTGAGCTGGTATCATCATGCTAGGTGATGGGGCAAGCTCAAACTTAAAAACAGAACCCTGATCCTTGCAAGCTTCAGCCACGGCCAAGCTATTGAACCCTGGTAGCCCCCAAGCATTGCTCCTCTATTCTTGAACTAATTTTCATGGTTTAGTGTAATATGTTAGTTTGAAGAGAACAAGGAGGTGGAACAACAAGAAATATCATTATCGTTTATGTAATGTTTGAAAAGCAGGGATGAAAAGGTTTACAGGAACCATAAAAAATTAGAGAGGGATATAGCATGGGAAATTATTCAAGATATTTCACGGCTTGCAGAAAATTATATGTGGAATTCAGATGTGGAAGGAGAGTTGTATACTTGCAAAGTGTGGGAGAAGAAGGGATGTTGTATACTTTCCAATTGTTAAAGGGCTGGGCTCAATGGATGCAGGAGGGTTGCACGAAATGGAGACTTGAGTGGGAGGAATAATCTGTGAAGGTGAAGGCAGATAGTTTCCTCTAAGGTCATTAGATGAGGTAATATGGAAGCTAAGGTTTCTTCGATATATTGGCCAAGACTGAGATGAGCCAGGATCCTAGGCTATCTCAGCCCATATATAAGTAA
This sequence comes from Elaeis guineensis, assembly GCF_000442705.2. NCBI lineage: Eukaryota > Viridiplantae > Streptophyta > Magnoliopsida > Arecales > Arecaceae > Elaeis > Elaeis guineensis. The sequence continues at coordinate 132,823,825 of NC_026000.2, forward strand.
ATGGAGAAATTTGGAGGGAACTGAGATTGTCCAAAACTCAAATGATATATTTGGACCAAGTGTCACGCCCCGAACCCAATACCCGGATCGGATACGTGATGGCCGCACACTCCTTAGAGCAAGCCCTAAAGAATATGCAAGGCCAAAATAAATCATTAAATCTTAACATCCATAATAATTCATTTCAACAATAATTCGTAAAACCTTGCATAATTACAAATTAAATTTCTTCAATTCTTTGATCAGATACTATGACACTCTATTTATCCTTCTGCTCATCCGTAAATCCAAGTCATAGCCAATCATAAGTGTTGGGTATAAAAGTGACCACAGCCGAAGTCCTCCGCAGTTCCAACAGCAGCAACAGGATCCTCCGCCCGAACTCCTACGGGAGCCGGACTCCGCCAACAGCAGGAAGACTTCACCCGGACTCCTACGGGAGCCGGGCTTCGCCGACAACAGTGGGAAAACTCCGCCCGGACTCCTACGGGAGCCGGGCTTCGTCATCAACTCCAACGGCTACAAGCAGACTCCGCCCGGACTCCTACGGGAGCCGGGCTTCGTCATCAACTCCAACGGCTACAAGCAGACCCTGCCCGGACTCCTACGGGAGCCGGGCCTCGTCATCAACTCCAACGGCTACAAGCAGACTCCGCCCGGACTCCTACAGGAGCCGGGCTTTGTCCTCAACTCCGCCAACAGCGAGCGGCTCCACCCGGACTCCTATGGGAGCCGGGCTCCGCCAACACGTCAGCAGCAAACTTCGCCCGGACTCCTACAGGAGCCGGGATTCGCCCTCAACTCCAACAACAGCAAGCGGCCCTTGTCCGAGCTCTTACGGGAGCCGGACTCCGCCAACAGCAGGCAGACTCCGCCCAGACTCCTACGGGAGCCGGACTTCGCCTCTAATCTTGGTTGCAGGAGAATCCCGCCCGGACTCCTACGGGAGCCGGACTCTGTCCTCAACTTCAACCGCCGGTAAGCACTGTCCGGACTCCTACGGGAGCCGGACTTCGCCTTTAACACTGGTTGCAGATAGACTCCGTCCGGACTCCCACGGGAGCCGGACTTTGTATCTGATCTCGATTGCAGGGGATTCCACCTGGGAGTCGGATTCCGCCCACAACCCCAACCGAAAGAAGAACTCTGCCCAGACCCCTACGGGGGCCGGACTCCGGCCGCTGCCGAGCTCCAGCCAGTGGATCAGTACTCCCAGGCTGTAATCACGGCCATGATCCTGCTCCACTCCCTGCGGCGGATTCCACGCGGCCCCATTATTATCTGACAGGCTGCATCCACTGCCATGATTCTGCTCCACCCATTGCGGCAGACCCTACGCGGCCCCCTTTATCCTCTGGCGGGCTGTATCAACGGCCATAACTCTGCTCCACTCACTGCGGCAGACCCCGCGCGGCTCCATTACTGCCTGGCAGGCCACGACAAACGGCCCCAACTCCGCTCCACCTCCTGCGGCGGATATCGCATGATTCTCCCATCCACGTGGCATGCTCCAGCGTTGACCGCGAGTCCACTCCACTACTCTTCGCCGCATATTCTGCCTGACCCCTGGGCAGTCCACTACGAGGCGGTTACAAACGTCACCATCAGTCCGTTACCCCCTTCGCCTATAAAAGGGAGGACCAGATACGTTATTCTATAAGCTCATCTTCTGATCCTGAAACTCTGCTAAATTCTCCATTCGAGCGCTCCATTCTTGTTGAGGCAGAGAACTGACTTGAGCGTCGGAGGGTCTTGCCGGAGCAACCCCACCTCCGGTTGAGACTTTCTTTGCAGGTTCCGGCGGCGACCGCGGCTTCCACAACTCCAGCTCATCCGGCGCCGGCAGATTTTTGCACCAACAATAAGCATCCTGTAACTCTGAGAAGAAAAGAAAGATGAAGGGATGTGAGCTTTACAGCCCAGTAAGAATTCCCATATCACACCAATATAATAATATAATCTGAAAATAATGATAGGCAATATCACATAAAAGTCGATGTTCACTGTCCAGAATACTGCAAACATTTATAGATTATCTATTTTATCAAAAGAGATGCATCATCATATGTTAAATAAGTGAAACAATTTTGTTCAACAATTGTTTCATGTCTTATCTTTCTATTTTCTTCTATTATCACATCATCTTTAATTCTTTTCTTTTTCGCTTTAACTTTAGCTTTGGCTTTGACTTTGGCTTTGGACTACCAGGATCACGCGACGATCTTTTATTCGGATCGATTTCTGTGATCTTCCTCGGATCGAAATATTCATGATCTTTCTCGGATCAAAGTGGCCATGATCTTTCTCGGATCAAATCATTCATGATCTTTCTCGGATCAGATTTTTCATGATCTTTCTCGGATCATATTCTTCCACACATAAGCCTGTGGGGGCTGTCCCAGGCATAAGCTCCTGGCAAGTTATTCCACATGACAAGGCCAGTCCAAACCATATTTCTCTTTCTTTTCATTTTCATGAAATTAAAATATTTAACTTCATTAATCAATTCATCTTTTGCAGTGAAATAAATATGTTATACACATAATCATGCCATCAATCGCTGATACATATGTATTGATATAGCATACTCATGCTCAAAATTAAATAAATAACAATATCTCAGATATAACAAATTCATCGATCTCAAATCCAACGATGCAAAATCAAGGAGATAAAACCAACGATAAAATAACATATATAATGATGATCATGTACAGGGATTCTTACCTTTACCGGTGACTGATCCAAATACAGAAATCAATATTCTTCTTTGATTTATAAATTTCTCTAACAAGATATTCCACTTGATATCTTATGCAGACAATCGTATCTCTTCATGACCCTGATCAATATAAAAATCACATATGGAGAAAATTACCGATAATCGACCTGATAACACAAATCTAGAATCTCTCTTAGGATTAACCAAAATTAGGATTTACCTAAGTATCTGGATCCTTCACTGATCCATAAGACTTCTAGAGAGAAAAAATCCATGAAGAGAGAGAAAATTCTAGAGAGAGAAAGTAGAGAGAGAAAGTGGAGAGAGAAACCTTCGTATCCTTCTGATGAGGCACTCATGATCGAGATCATCAGAGGTCCTATCAGGGTGACTCAATATGAATTAAGTGTTACAAATTTCGAATAAGATCGGACTGGAATCAGACCTACTGCACGAATTTCGAAGCAACCTCAATTTATCATATTTTTAATTCAAATATATCCTAGGGTCTGTGATGTAATCAGAAAGAGAGTAGAAAAAGATTCTAGAGAGACAAAATCCATAAAGAGAGAGAAAAGTCTAGAGAGAGAATCTAGAGAGAGAAGGTAGAGAGAGGAGAGAGAGAAAATTTTTTTCTCTCTTCTTCTTCTTTTTATTTTATTTTATTTTTATTTTTCTATTTCTCTTTTTCTTTTCTTTTCTTTTCTTTTCTTTTTTTTTTTTCTTTTTCCTTTTTCTTTTCTTTTTTTCTTCTTCTTCTTCCTTCTTCTTTTCTTCTCTTTTCCCGTGGCTTCCTTTGGGCCAAAACAGGGGACCGTGAGGTCCCCTCGTTGGTTGGCCGGGCTCCGACGAGGGGGGCGACATCCACTCGACGGTGACAAAGCAAGGCCGGTCGGCGGCGAGGTTCGGCCGGCGAGCCGAAGGGTTTTCGAAAAAACAGAGGACCGTCCCTAAATTTTTTTTTTTTATTTTCCGGTCGTTGGCCGGTCACCGGCGGCCAAAACTTTTCGGGAAGGAAGAGTGAGAGACGAGGGTCCGATCTCGGGGATGGAACGCTGCAACCGGCGGTGCCGGTGGCCGGAAAAGAGAGGGAAGAGTCCGGCCGAAACAGAGCAAAAACAGGGGTCATTTTATTCATGGATTTTCCGGCGATCAAGACGGCCGGCGAGGGGTTTAAAAATATGGGAAGAAAGAGAAGAGAGAGAGGAAGAAAGATTGAACCCTTACCTGAACTCCGGGGGCTTCTTTGACCTTCAATTTCCGACGAACAAGAGAAGAGGCTGCCGCGGCTTCTTCGGAGAAAGGGAGAGAAATCGGGCTCGAAGATCACCGGTGGAGGGTCTTGAGAGAGGGAGAGGCTTATTTATAGGGATCCTAGAGTTCTAAAAGGTCTAGAGTTCTTCTCCGATCGGGATTTATCGGAGAAGAAGACTCCTTTCGGGAGTCCTCCTTCCGTCCCCTTTATTTTTATTTTATTTTTTTTTATTTATCTGGGTTATTACACCAAGATATTCAGATCTCAGCTGATATCATAAATCTGAGAATAAGAACTATATTAAGGCTTATTTTTTTTATTTTTATTAGCTAAGAAAGTCTTAAAGAAGTAAAAAATGATTAAAAAATATTGGTCGCTATGCATATCTATCTCATAAGCCAATATCTCAAATTTTATCAGTTTATGTCAGCCGATAAAATAGAGTTTTTAAAATGTTCACATGGCCACGATTCGAGGTCGGCAATGTTTGGTTTCAATTGATGAGTTGGTGTTGTTGGAACGATGACCAGAGGCTGGGGAAGTAAAGATTCTCATGTCATCCTTGGAATGAGACTGGCCTAAAGGGATGGCATTCGCTCCAGTAGCGAAAGGATGAACTTGGAAAGAAGATGGGAAAGAATGGTGAGCAGAACTGTATCTGAGTGCTGGGGAAGAAGATAGGAATAGAAGTTTTCTTTCTATTATCCCCAGAGCTTCTTTCTCCTATCCATCTCGTCTGATGCTAGATATGTAAAATGTTATGAGCAGAAGGCTATCCGCGGCTATTTAAATGTCACAACAAATATTTGAAATGGCAAACCAGAACTCTCAGATTATATTAGTTCGAATACACAAACTATAATTGCAATATTTTGGCATCAATGGATCACTGGCATTTGGTAATCACTTTTGATTGTTTGAGCAATTCTAGGAAATACTCCACTTAGTTGCTATGCCACATATATGTAAATCTGTGGAGACAGGTAGTTGTAATTTTCTAAGTCATTTTTTGGTGTTTTTTTCACTAGTCTGAGTCAATATGCCTGCTTGCATTTTCTTTAAAATCAATTTGCAGCTCTAATATATACGACTTCATGATGATCGATAAACATCTTTTAGTGTACTCATACTTTGGGGAGGTTATTTGACAGAGGGGAAAGATAAAAAGCAATTTGTGACCTTTTCCCCTTGAGCTTTTGAGGTCTACTGGTTAGTTAACATATCGTGCTGGCATCACTCGCAATACTTCTCACCGTGGTTTTTACTATATCAAAAAATGAGATGTGGAGCAGAGTTAAGGGGCAAAGCCTTAGAGTTGACACAGAGGTGTTAAGCTACGGAGCACTCTTGGAAAGAGTCTAGGTATTGGTACGGAGGTGCGCATGAGCATTGCAGTTGATTCGAGGGGTCGGATTGCTTATGAGCACTTGAGGATGTCATCTATATTCAGTACAACAGTGTTGCCAAGCAGGGGCATAGAGATGCAAGCTTGGCTATGTGGCTGGACTGCTGCGTGTTTATTGGTATGTCCGAAGAAAGGACTCGAAGGGGCTGGCCTTGGTGTGTGGCATGCTGGAACGCCACACGGATGTTTGGGTAAGAAAATACTCATCCCGTGACAGTTGGTTGGTTAACACAACTTACTAGTGTGGCTCGCGATATTTGTAACCATGCTTTACAATGCAAGAAAAATTGGATGTCTGTAATTCTTTTCCAATCAGGTATGCTATTAGAATGGATGAGATCATTTGCGAATGGTAAAGGTATAAATGCTAGACCAGCAGATATCATTGTTCTTTTTCTCAGTTTTTAACAGACTCTAAGTTTCCCACCTTGACTTCCATAACCAAGGAGCACAATTTCTGGCTTGGATCTTGTAAGTACTTGTTACATGAAAACTACTTTGGCTACAAAGGAGAAAATAGATCAGTTATTAAGGTTATGTCCACAAATTAGCTGGTCTTATTAGGGTATTCATGACATATTAAGGAATTGCATTTTGGTAGTGTTTTGTTCTCATCATTTGCAGTAGTGAGTTTCTATAAATACTCTAGGTTTGAAGCTGACTTGTTGAAGGCATCAAGGCCATGTTTTGTTACCCTGGATATCAACAGCCTCTTTGGTGACAGCATAATTTGTTTATGCTGTTAGTGTTAGCAGTTGTCTATTAGAAGCACCATCTTGGAAAAAGTAACTCCTGCAGCTATGAAGATTTATCACCATCAACCATTAATTTAATGTTTTGTAAACTGTTTGATTCTTTTTGGCGAAGTCATGTAGGTGAATGCTCAGTATAATTGAAAGCAAGCATCAATCAATAACAAAATGAGTGGTTAATTTCTTGTATGCTTTTTCAAGCGGTTCTCTGAAATTTTACAAACTGACTCACAGAGAAGTGGTGTCTTATCATTTCCTAAAGGTTAAAAAGTCCATCTATTGATGCTTGATTTGTTTAATAACGCAAATTCACTTCAATTTGATGGGTATTAAACTAATTAGAGAACCTTGCCGATCAAAAATATGATTTGCAGGTGGTCCAAGAGCTATTTTTTGTAAAGAATTTTTTGGATTAATCTGGGTCTCTCTATATGATTGATATGAGACGCATAGAAATTGTCTCAGCATAGAAATTGCCTCAGGATATTAAAAGGTACGTCATCATTAAATCAATTTGTGTGGCTTCATTTTTATCGTCTAGATTATTCACATATATTCATCCAAGGTAAAAAAAAAAAAAAAGGGAAAGAAGAATAGAGAGAGAGAGAAAAAAAAAAGAAAAGAAAAGATAGAAGGTAACAAATGGAGAAAAAATAAAAATAAAAATAAAAATAAAAAAGAAAAAGTAAAGAAATAAATAAAGGTAACAAACAAAAGGAAGATAATAAAAAAAAAATCTCAAGAGTGATAATTCTTATGACATAACACCATCTAGTGTGTGTGTGGAGGCATTTCAACACAGATGCCTTCATTTGTCATGTGTCATCAGTGATGTCCGCCATGTGTATAAGAAAAAAAAAATAGTTGTCTTAGGATTACACGCATACTGAAGCTTCATCTCCATGGGGAGCGAAAGAAACTGCTAGGATGAAGCCATGATAGGGGGTCCATGGAGGGTTGGGGGTTGATGATGGGGATTGTAGTCTGAAAGCTTTTCTATTCTGCTGCTCCAAAGCTTTCCATCCGGTTTGGACTTTTGAGGATGGAAAAAATCGATAAAAAATGAAAAAAACAATTAGGACTTCTTACACCACCGCAACTTACTTGAGAAAAAATTCAAATCATAACCTAAGAAACCTCTAGTGTATCTCCACTACTCCTATCCCACAAATCTTTGGAAAAGAGAATGAAATGAAAAGAAAAAGAAGAGAAAAAAAAAAAAGTTGATCACAAAGAGAATGAAATGAAAAGAAAAAGAAAAAAAAAATTGATCATCTACGTGGGGAAAGGTCGTTTCTTTAATATTTTTTCCGTCTTTTGTTCATTTTCATTGATTTTGCCTAAGTTTCCAGTCTATTTTCCCGTCCCAAGGAGTCCAATCGGGTGGGAGTCTTGGGGCGGCCGAACAGGAAAGCTCGGATGATGTCTGGGCTTTTGTGTTGGGTATTTCCATCCTTGTGAGTCTTAATCACATGCGGTGCTTTTTATCAAAGTCAACAGCAAAAGCAGCGGTCACTATTCTCTGCTCCATTGACACTTGGGTTTATGAAGACTATTGAGCACAAATCTAATCAAGGAGAGGCGCGGAAGACGTCAGAACAAGAATCCAATTTGCGAGAGAGAGTCATGAGGTTGGAATTGTCATTGTCTGCTTTGTATTTGCTTTGTGCATTGTGCCAAAGCAACAAGAATGGTGAAAGACTTATTCTGAGTTACCATAGCATTGCTCATTCTGAAATTATCATCTCTTTGTAGCTTGAAATGAACTGTATAATTCTGGTTGGTTGTCTAAGGAAAAGTGTAGGGTTTTGGGGCCCCATAACCATGGCTTCCATATCCGATGCATCGAGTGGTAGTTGGTTGGCCGGAGCTCTTCTCCGACATACCGAGCCAGATGCCATGTAGCGGTACGCACCAAGAGGAATAGTCCAGCCATCATTGAGCCTTAGGCGATGGTAGATAGACTGAGAGAAAGAAAGGAAAAAAGTTGAAATAATAATAGTCCAAATGGAGGCTTTGTAATAGCAGTAGATGTTGGAAAAGTTACCATATTTTTTTTTTAATCCTCAAAGTTACGATATCATTATAAACTTAACATTCTTTATCATATCATTATAACCTTAAATTGATTTCTATGAGTGTTTTAAACAGTAAATTTTTGTTATAAATTCTTTGTATGCATGTACGTATGTACATATGGTTACATAATTGTGCACACTAGGCATGTACATATATATGTATATGTATTATTAGGCCATGGTTGGGAGGGAGTGGTAATGTACTTCTTTTAAAATTATTTTTTTTAGTACTTGCTTGAATATTAAATAAATTTGTAAAATTTTTTGAATTTTGTGGTGTTAAGTTTTTGGATTTTATTAGCTTTCTGTTCTATCTTTAAGTCGATTATAAACATATTGTCGGCGCTGCCATTAAAAAAATTAGAGGTATGATAAGACATGATCGAAGGAGAAGGGAAAGGAGAGATGAAAGGATTTTAAAAAAATTAAAGATAAAAATAGTAAGAAATAATTGGTTGAGAAAAGAACTTTATGGAATCGGATCATCGAATCTTAGAAGATTTGTTCGATAGCTTATAATACATGCTATGCAAAAAAATATAATTTTTTTAATTTTTTAATTATTTTTAAATATATATAGAATAAATATAGTAAAATAAATATATAAAATTAAATATTATTTTTAAAATTTTAATTTCATACATCACATGTGGTTATAAGTTAGTATTGGTGGAAACTGAGAACCAGATATAGCTATGTAATTTGAAATGGGAACTCTCATTTCAGAGTAGGCTAAATCGGCTAACTTTTCGTAGGCATACTATTGCACAAAACGTGTTTATTTATGAACTATGACGTGGGATACTTGCCTTGAAGACTTCATTGAGCCTTAGAAGTTCCAAATTCCAAGCTTTTTGGCCCCTACTTAACTTTAGACGCTCACCCTCTCTTTTTACTTCCACATTCTACGTATGCCCAGTGCCCAAGCCTTAGACAAACAAGGCCTAGTGGCCCCAGTATTTGGATACCTTGACTGTAAGACAAAGACTTGCATATATTATCCCATCCTTCTAGTCTATAGCTGATCAAACTTGGTGCCCCAAATTCTTTTTTGAATTGAGAGAAGAAGCCTGAGAAATGCCCCCTGGACCTGCTTATATAAGCAATAGATTACTTTGTGCTTATTTGAAATGATTGCACTACTTATCATAATATTCATTCACCGAACTTAGACATCGTCTTCTTTCTGGCAGCCTTTTCCTATATTTTAAGGATCCATTATTGACCTTCCAACAACTAGCTTGCACCTTCCTAGCATCCACAAAGAAAGAAAAATATTGAAATATCTGATGTGGATCAGCATCATCATCTAAATTCTAATGTTCTTCTATAATGATAGCTACATATATCTTTGTATATACCTCTATTTTAAAGTGCAGCAGCTTGAGCTAGCCAACCAACTAGGTCAAAATTTTCCAATAATATAGAGAGAATAATGTTGCGACCAAATATAATGGAGTATAGTGGAGTTCGAGGATGCGCACATATGCGGCATGCATGCTGATGAATCTCAAAGGATTTAGATCGGGAACAATTTAGAACTTAAAAGGCATTGTCACTGGCCCAGAATTGAGACCCTGGATGAAGCTTTTTTTGAGAAAAAGGATGGCATCTACAATCAAGGAAGCAAGAAAAAAAAATTTGAAGAATAACAAAATCCATTTTTCATTCGCTTTATCACTCGCGCTTACGTAGCAAAATGGCCATTCGGTTTCTATTTGACAAAGTTTGGATAGAGCAATTAATAATCAGGTTTAGTAATTATAATTAAACAAGGTGGGGCATCCAGTTGGCTATATTAATTCAAGATGATAAGAGATATTCAATATAAAAATAAATTATTTTATGTTTGTGAATATTTAGCCATAAGCAATATTTATTTTCAAACTTACTATCACTTTTATCATATTGGTAGCGATAACTAACAAACGCACCTCTAAATCACATAATGCACCAAAGATACACTCTCATGATGAATGGTATGCTATCAGAAGGAAAATGGTCACAGAAAAAGTGAGTCTAAATAACGGTAAGTACACAAAACGAGCAAACAAAAGTAGATATGGTATACGGTGTGCACTGCATTCACATTATTCGTTACAAAATCTACGATATCTATATAATAATAATAAAATAATATACAGATATTAGAGATAGTATTCCATATTGATATATTAGACTATAAAATAATTTTTCATAATTTCATATATCAAATTTTATTTTTTTTATTTTTTATATAATAATATAAAACAATACGAAGATATTAGAGGTGATATTTTCTATTAAGAAATAAAATTATAGGATAATCTTCCGCAATATCACATATTAATTTTTTTATTTTTATATTTTTTAAATAAAAAATATAAATATAAATAATATGATAAAAATCTATCTATTTATATAATAATAGTAAAGCAATATACGAATATTAAGAGTGATATTCTATATTGACATGTAAAATTATAAGATAATCTCCTGCAATACCACATATCAAGTTTTATTTTTTTATTTTTTTATTTTTTAAATAAGAAATAAAAAATATAAATATAAATAGTATGATAAAAAAAAATCTATATATCAATATAATCATAATAAAATAATACACAGGTATTAGGGATGGCATTCTGTATTGATATGTAAGATTATAGAAAAATCTTCTGCAACGCCATATATTAAGTTTTATTTTTTTTATTTTTTAAATAAAAAATAAAAATAAAAATAGTATGATAATAAAATAATACCAAATGTATCAATCTTCACTGATTTGAAAGTGATCTTTGGAAAAAAAACTCCCAAGAGACTCTTTTGATTTCATCATGAGATTAATTAGTGAGAACAACTTTTAATATAAAATATTATCATTATTATCAATTAAATCTCCATAATACGGGGATGATTGCTATTCAATGATATTCCAAATTCTCAATGCCATAGTAATTTGGCATGCATCCATCTAAACTACACTACAAAATTTCAAATCTATATAATAATAATAATAAAGTAATACATAGATATTAGGAGTAGCATTTCGTGTTGACACATAAGATTATAGAAAAATCTCCCGTAACGTCATATGTCAAGTTTTTTTTTTTTAAATAAGAAATAAAAATAAAAATAATATAATAAAAAAAATAATATCAAATGTAGCAACTTTCACTGATTTAAAAGCCACCTTTGGAAAGAAAAATTCTTAAAGAACCTTTTGATCTCATCCTGAGATTAATTGATGAGAGCCATCTTTAATATAAAATATTATCATTATTATCAATTAAATTCCTACAATATGGAGGTTGAGTACTAATTCAATTACTTCCAAATCCTCAGTGCCATAGTAATTTGGCATGCATCCATCTAGACTACACAAAATTCCAAATTCACTAGCACTCAGTTGTTAATTTTTGCAAGCACGATTTGCAAAACCACATCATATATTGTAACACAAGTTTGATAGCCAAACTCGAGTTTTTGAAATGTAACAAACCCTGATCGGACCCATACCTTGCCCGTATTGATAGATGCACAAATCCAAGAGACATGGATTAGAATCAATTCAATCACTTCATGGTTATAAAAGAAAAGCTAGAACCAAATTAAAAATGGCAATCAGGCTATGTTGGATCAGATACAGGTTAGGATGGATATGTTACAGGTCAAAAATATATTGATCTAAACCTGATTTATTTATTAAATATATCAAAAATTCAGATCTGAAATTAATTATTTTATTAAATAGAAACAAAGCTATAATATGTTGAAGGATTAAATCGGTTAAGCATTACCACCATTCATCAAATCACCAAATTAAGGAGGCTTCCACTCAATTGACAGCAAAGTCCAAGAGCTAGAAACAAGGATCCAAAGGTGCCCCCCAGGAAGCCACGAGCCCACAGTAATTGACCACCAAAACCGTCGAGCCCACGGTGACCGGGAGCCGCCCACCGACCCAGCCTTCTGTTCCGATTTATAAATCCCATCCCTCCCCCTTTTATTGTCGCCTCACCAAACAATCAGTCACTTGTCTCTAGCCTGTTTCTTTCTTCCCTCTTCTACCAACTAAAGATGTCGGCCTACTGCGGAAAGTATCACGGTAGAATCCCCAGATCTCTTCTTCTCTGTTGCCCTTGATCAGGGCTTGTTTCTCTGGCTTTTAGAGGTCTTGGTTTCGAGATCGTATGTATGTTTTGAGTGTTTGATCTGAAGGTGGAAAGGGTTTGGAGTTAGATCTGGTGTTTTGGTTTTTTATGTTGTTTTATGTTGTGGGGTTTGGATCTGTGAGGATTATATGGCGGTGGATTTGATTAAGGCTTCTCGTTTACTTGATTTTGGATTGGATCTGGTCTTTGATTTATGGCTTTTGGATCTGTGATGATTATATGGCCGTGAATTTGATAAAGGCGTCGCTTTTACTTGTTTTTGTGGATGCGATTTGTTGTCTTATGAGATGGGGTTTGGATCTGGGATGATTGTATGGCGGTGGATTTGATAAATTTGCGTCTCTTTTACTTGTTTTTGGATGTTTTTGGATTTGATTTGTTGTCTTCTGATTTTTCTTTGTTTCATTTCCGGTTATTTGTTTTCTTTACTCTTTCCTGCTCGACTTTTGCGGTGGTAGGGGTTGATCTTTGCAAACTATTTTGGATCTGTTAAAAGGGAACAAAATGAAGAAAAAGATCTTTTTTGATTTTTCTTTGTTTCTATTTCAAGATCGAAGGTCCTGGTTTTTGACTGGATCCCTTTTTTACTGAATTATATTTTTTGCTGCTGCTTAAAGTAGTTAAGTTTTGTTTTATTTGATTTTTTTTTTTTTTTGGGGGGGGGGGGGGGGCAATCGTACTCTAATGATGGACTTGCTCGTAGATCGGGAGGTTGGATCTTAGTAAACTCTGTTTCTTCTGAGTTGAAGTTCCATATCTATTTAATTCAGTGTGAAGTGGTTTTCCATGTTGAACTTAGAATTTCGACTTTATTAGATTCCGTGATTCTAGCAATTATTCGCTTTAAGTTTGTGAATTTATATGTCAACTGCATGTGTGCATATATGTATCTTTTTTGGCTATGTTGGAAGTAATAAAAAGTCTTTTCTGTTCTCCATTACTTCAATATATCTTGTTCTTATGCACTGTTCTCTTTGCTCCGTTCAATTGAGTTGCGGACTTGCTTTTGGGTCTCTTTGTGCAGCTGAATTTGACACTAATAGATTTACAACTATGTATATTCGACTTGTTTTGCTCCGGTTCAGTTTGGATCATTTGATGCGTTTAGCACATTATCTGATCGGGACAAATAGCTATATTTCTCGATTTCAACATGTTTTTCTCATGCTTGACACTTGTTAGTAGTTTCCATCATGACAAACCTTATCGTTTTTATAACTGTTGGCCTTGTGAAGCATTCTTTGCTACAGATCATATTGGTTACGGTGAGTAAAATCATTGGTCCAAGCAATTTCTTTCCCCGATTCTACTGTGTAGGGCCCTGCTGCCTATCCTCGAATCTTTTGCACAAGACGGCATCTTTTAACTATTCATTGCACCTGATTATTATCAGCTTTATCATTCATGGAATTTCTCTAAATTCATAGTTTCCTGTTTGTACTTCTAGGCTTCTAGACATCTGCAGCATTCGGTTATATTTGTGTATACGTTTGCTATGTATATGATGACCAATATCTCATTCTATATGGTAGGCATCACTGATTCCAAATCTCCTCAGAAACTTGTCCTTGCATCCGCCATCTAATTATTCTCTATCAATTTTTTTTTCTTTTAAAAGACCTGCTTTCCTGTACCTGCATCGGACCCAATGCGGGTAACCAACTAACATCATCATTGCATTCCTGTAAATCTTTCTGGATAATCTCATTTGTGTGTGGCTATCATGCAAGATTTCCTACAAGTTGCATCAGCATTATTCCATTGGATTAGATGCATCTTTTGTCCTTGATTTTGTTTAGTTCCTCATTCTGGACCATGTTTCCACTACACCCAGTTTTGGATCTTCAAATCATTGCAGCCTGGTAAATTTTCCTGGAGAATCTCATTTTTATGTGGCTATCATGCAAGACTTTCTACAAGTTGCATCAGCATTATTCCATCAGATTAGATGCATCTTTTGTCCATGATCTTGTTTTGTTCCTCATTCTGGACCATGCTTCCACCATGCTTAGTTTTGGATCTTTATATCTAGTTGTACAAATGAGGCCATGTTAATCTCAAGACAACCAGAAGTTGTCTGTTATCTATTTACATATGTTGTGAGAGGACAAGTGAATTCAAATTTAAACTAGGAGGTGCTTTTGCTGTATTTTGTTTTTTATCGAGTTGACAGGAGTAGGATGAGAAAGTGATAGTTAAATCTGAACCATTTGATTGATTTTGATTATTTATTGGTTAACATATATAATACATTTTATGAATTTTTCTTCTCCTATCAGTTTGACATAGTGTTTGTCTAACTGGTTTTATACCTAGTTCAAAGTTCTTGTTTTTCTTTGTCAATTTTCGATTTCCCTTGGTTTGACATAGTAGCATCTTCCATGGTCTTAAATCCAAGTGGGACATCTTGTGGGATGCCAAATAGGGCCTTGTTCCAGGTGTCGGCATAGGAATGCCCTGCCATTGTTGCTAACACATCTTGGGACATTCCATCCCAAGATAGGGAGGGATGCTGGCGCATCCTATTCCATGGGAAAATTGGGACAGCTTCCGTTCCGTGGGATTTAAAATCTTGATACCTTCCAGTGTTTGAGACTTGAATTATTGTGTTTCAAATTTGTAGTCTCAATCTTTCTGTATCTTTGTTTATTTAGTGTTTCTCAACCTCAACCAGCCCCTAACCCCCCCACCCAAAAAAAAAAAAAAAAAAAAAAAGACAATCTTGTCAGTTATTTTTGTTCCAAATTGCAGCACTGTCTATGATGTTACTCTGGTTACTGTCTTTGTTAAAGATGCTGTATTTTTCCTTGATTTCACTTTATAAGACAATCAACCTTTCGGGTGCATTGTTGTCTGATTCTTTGTGAATGCTTCTGTGACATCTTGAACATTTAGTTTTTGTATTTTTGATTATTTTGATACTTCTTTTTCAGATGTATTTTAATTGTTGCAGTAAATTCAATAGTAAAGTCTGTGTCTTGTCAATGCACGAATTGCAGCAATATCTTTTCGTTTAATCCAAATATCTTGCATTTGAAATATAATGGTTTTTGTGCTCTGTGGATGAATATCAATGTGAGATCTGCAATATGAGTTTTTCCTTGCTCCATTCAAATTTCTTGGCCTCCATATATTAGTGCTTGATTTGTCTTTTCGATATTGGTTTCCTCTTGCACCTGGAAAACATATGTTTCAATGTCTATATTAGAAACACCAAATCTCTTGTCAAGGTTCATGCATATGCAACCAGTTTCATTGGTTTACATTGAGAATCTGATTATCTGTGTTATCCTCCCTTATGGGCAGCTTATCCATCGGTTAACACTGCCTAAGCGGACTTGATTTGTGCGACCACAGATGAAGAAAACACATGTTTCAGTTCCTGAGTGTAGACTCCATAGGATTGGCATGTCCTTTGTAACAAGCTTTCTTTATGCATAAGAATGGCTGCCTAGGTGGGGCCACATAATGCACCTGCCTTGACATTTTCCATAATATTTGAGTATGTAGGATGAGATCAATTTATATTTTCTGGATTTCTTTTAAATTAGAATATATCGAAAACCTTGAGAGAGAGAGAGACAATAAGCCATCTCATTAGTTGCGTGGCTTTTCATTATTATTGTGCATGGCATTGGAGTTAACTAATTATCTGATTTTGGAAGGGGGACCGATATATCATATGTTAGAATGGCCCTAACTCTTTTGGAATGCTTGGCTGGTCTTAAGATTTTTTTTTTTTTTTTGGGTGTTGTCTGCCACATTTTGTATTTTATTCTTCAATTTTGCATGTTTTTTTATAGCAGTATTTTTCATCTTCTTCCTAAATTTTTCTGAATGCTCTATGCTCAATTGGAGATCTACTTTATCTTATGTTTCTGTCTTCATGCTGTTGTATGTTATGAGCCTATAATTTCATTGGTGCTAGGGATAGGTTCTGACTTTGATCTTTTTGCAGATGAGCTCATTAAGAATGCTGCCTACATCGGCACCCCAGGCAAGGGGATCCTTGCAGCCGATGAGTCTACCGGCACAATTGGCAAGCGCTTAGCCAGCATCAATGTTGAGAATGTTGAGGAGAACCGCCGTGCCCTCCGTGAGCTCCTCTTTTGTACCCCTGGTGCTCTCCAATACCTCAGTGGTGTCATCCTCTTTGAGGAGACTCTTTACCAGAAGACTAAAGATGGGAAGCCTTTTGTCGAAGTCTTGAAGGAGGGTGGAGTCCTTCCTGGTATCAAGGTGGACAAGGGCACCATCGAACTTGCTGGCACTAATGGTGAAACCACAACCCAGGGCCATGATGACCTTGCCAAGCGCTGCCAGAAGTACTATGAAGCAGGGGCACGCTTTGCTAAGTGGCGTGCCGTCCTCAAGATTGGTCCAACCGAGCCATCTCAGCTAGCCATCGATCTAAATGCTCATGGGTTGGCCCGCTATGCTATTATCTGCCAGGAGAATGGCCTGGTACCCATTGTAGAGCCTGAGATCCTTGTTGATGGGCCACACGACATCAAACGTTGTGCTGATGTTACAGAGAGGGTGCTTGCTGCTTGCTACAAGGCACTTAACGACCACCATGTTCTCCTAGAAGGGACTCTCCTGAAGCCAAACATGGTAACCCCAGGGTCCGAGTCTGCGAAGGTGGCACCCGAGGTGGTGGCTGAGTACGCTGTGCGGGCTCTCCAAAGGACGGTCCCAGCTGCTGTGCCAGCTATTGTCTTCCTCTCAGGCGGCCAGAGTGAAGAGGAAGCGACCTTGAACCTGAATGCCATGAACAAGCTGGGGGGAAAGAAGCCCTGGTCACTTTCTTTCTCATTTGGCCGTGCCCTGCAGCAAAGCACGCTCAAGGCTTGGGCTGGGAAGGTGGAGAATGTGGAGAAGGCGAGGGCTGCTTTCCTTGCAAGGTGCAAAGCGAACTCAGAGGCAACACTTGGGAAATACAAGGGAGATGCTGCTGGTGGTGAAGGCGTCTCTGAGAGCCTTCATGTGAAGGATTACAAGTATTGAGCTTGGTCTGTTACTGGAACCACCTATCTTTTTTTGTTAGTAAATGATGAGAGGGAGATGGGAATGGATTTTCCTCGGACTAGGGTATCTTTCTCCTTAATGCTTTAAATGTTTTTAATAAGTTTGGAAGGCATTTGCTGCCTTCAGTGTACTGTCTTAGCTGTTTATCATACCTTGATGGGCTTCTTATTGGTTTTGTTGTTCGTCTTTCTGGCTTAATTGGTTGCTTCTTATTAGAATTTGACATTGGATGGTTTGCTTGATTGGTGCTTGTACTGTTCCTTGTGCTGTTTTCGGTTTTTGGTTTCTTGATATCATTATTTCTTGTTATGCCACCACAGCTGTTGAGGCTTGCTTTTTCTTGGCCTTAATTGGAGGGGGAATTTTTTTTTTTTATTATTTTGGATGAGTGATAAGCGGGACTCTTTGGTATCAAAATAAAAATGTTCCAAGGTCTTGGGTTCTAGGCTATATCTCCTGGTTGACCTTTTCTCAATATTGGTCTTTTTTTTATCGAGGAATGTGCTTTAAATAATAGCTTTAAAGTGAACTACAGCTTAACTTGAAATTTGTTGTTTACTCAAGAATCATTGACATTAAACATGAGCCATCGATGAATCAAGATCTCATCGACACATTGTCAACGAGAAGGCTATGATTAAGGCCACAAGTTCTTGTAATTCTCATGTGAGCATAAGATTTTTTAAACTACACAGAATTGAGGTCTATTTGTTACTTTGTCTCTCAAGCTCTCAAAATGGAAGCCATTTATGGGATCATCGGTGTTGATTGTCTTCGAATATCCTAATTGCTAGATCAAACAGGATAAGGGGCACCATTTTAAATATCATTGTTGTCTTGGTGTTTATGTTCTTGGGCATGGCTTTATTTCTCTCGATCCTATAATGCTAGTAATTAGGTGATACAAACTAGTCAAGCAAGATTGGTTAAGCCATGTTCTTGTACTGTCTTAATTTGCAGGCATAATGAGTGTGTAAATTTGTGCATGAAATTTGTGCATGTCTGCAGATTGCTTGTGCTGTAGGTTTGTCCAATTCTATTTAAGAAAGTAAAAGAGGCACAGAAAATTGGATTTTTTTCACTTTTCTGCATACTTAGTTTCTTGTTGGACCTTTCTATTCTGGATTTGTATGTTCACTGCACCATATTTTCTCTTTTTTTTATTACTATTATTCATAAAATGGAGCACTCGTACAAATCAAGTATGAAGGCAACCAAAAATGTCAGAAAAAAAGATATCTCAGAGATCCAATCCATGGTGCTCTTCGTCTGACAATAGATATATCTGATGTTTATAGAAATATGTCTGTGTCTTCCTTTATCTTTGCGCAAGTTTGAAAGTAATGACAGTTGCACATTATCAGAGTTTTGGAGGTCTTGCTATGTTATATGTATATATCAGGTTTTCAAATAATGCCTGTTATTTAGCCATTATCTTGTGATCAGGATATATGTTATAGGAATAATGGTCCTGAGCTGAATTATTCTAAATAGCAGAGGATGGAAGCTAAATAAGAATAACTGTATTTTAACTTTTTATTTCATCAATCTGAAGTAGTAACCTCTTTGCCCTTCAGAATACTTCTGTCCTTTTATTGGCAACAAGGACTTGTATAGCTAGAATAAAATCAGATTTGACTTTGTCCGATATAAGGATTTTTTTTTTCTTTCAAGAAATATAAGTAAATTATTAGTCAATACAAATATGTAAATAAGAATAACATTTAAGACAGGTTTAAAAGTGACTCAATAGACAGATTTAAGATCTTTTTTCTCTCCTCTCCCTACAAGAATGAGCTAAGAGAGATCCAGTTGATATGCATCAGGTTGAGTTTGCTATCTTTTAATTCTGAAAATCCTATTTCCAATCCTATAGATTCAGCAGGATTACAAGCAAGCTCGACTAGCTTTTCTCAACACTTTGCAAAAGCTCCTCTCGGACTTGAATAATCCTTTCATATGATGAGTTAAGTTTGAGTAGCTTGCTACTTGGCAGGACTCGGTTCATTTGCACATTTGGCCCATATTTTCAACTTTGACAGGCTTCTTGGGACAGAGGATAGCATAATAAAAGTAATCTCCCATTCTTATGAAATGTAGGGTATTCAAGATCATGAAAGGAAGCTTTTTTTTTCTTTCTGCTCTTTATATAAGGCCTTAAGCCTGTATTTTCAAGTATCAAACAGCCACATCAATTAGTTGTTACATGGACTTTGGCTTCATGTCTTGGACGTGAGTATATGTCCAACCATTAGATTCTTTAAATATTTAATAATTATTCTGGAAGAGCCTTATCCAAATTGTCATACCAATATTTGTGGTTAAAATTCGAAAGCTATATTTTAGGCTAAATTGAGGGGTCAAGGTAATGTAGTGCCACATCTAAGGAGTTGTATTAGTTTATCTAGAGCTTAAGTTAGGGCGGTGAGCTAAGAAAGATAATTCTCATTGCAAGAAGGCAACCATGATAGGAGGATGATCAAGCAGGATACTCAATTCCTCGTTTTAGGTGATATATACAAGGATGAAAAAATATATTTCTTCACCTAGTTGTTGGAGTATAGAAAGATGCAGACAGATTAATTTGATAAAGTGCTGTTCCATTGGAAGTAGCTGTCCATTTTAGACAATCTAAGATATTTACTTGATTATATGTGCTCGTTATATAATCGATCAAAGAATAGCTAAGAAACTCAAGTCACCTGCACACATACAGACAGAGAGGTTATTACACTTGATTTTCTCCATTAGTAAGAGAGATCTGGTCTCAAATTTACAAGCTATCCGTGACTCATACAATCATGTCCTGTGATTTAATGCATCCCATGCCATACAAGGCAGCATGATTTTTTATGATCAAGGTCCTCTCCATTTCAGGGTTAAACTGGAGAGATCTAGTCTCACTCACAAGCTAATCATGATTCATGCAACAGCCTTTGATTTCATAGACCTCCATGCCATTCATGGACAGGATTCGTCGTAATGCATCATGTCCACAAGCAGCTTGTTACTTTAGAATAGACCTCCTAGGGTTCTGCACTGGACTGAAGAGGATTCTAACAGGAACATCGATTGCTCCAAGACTTATTTGCCATAAATTATAATTATTTGTTTTGAGTAAAGAATAGAAATAGTGATACCTTTTTTTTTTCTTCCTATATTCATATCTCCAAGTCAAGTCTAGGAAAGACTCATCAGAGGCTCCAAATTGACTTGAAGCTTTTTAGAGTTCCGGTTTGATTCCAAGTTTCAGACTTTTAAGGTACTCCGCATGGATCAAAGTAGATTGTGCTGGGATTGTGCCGACCACTATCTCTGATGCATCACATTGAGTGGATCAAAAATAAATTTTGCAAGATTTAACCTAATAGGCCTTCTAAGTCCGTGTGATCTATTTGAAGAATTTGTGGTGCAACCTCAAAACTTAACCCAGTTTGATTAGGCCCTACACAGGAGCCTAGCCAAAAAACCCAGTGGAGTTAGGTTAGTTCCAGAAGAAAATCTTAAATCCAGTGGAGTTAGGTCCCGATTAAGCAAGTGCCCCACCTCTGAAAGCTAGGGCAGTCTTCCAGTTATTTAAAGCTGATTATGGAGACCTTACCCACCTAACAATCTAAGCACCAACCTATGTAAACGTCTTGAGACATGCCTCCAACGGTGCCAAGCCAATCCTACAATGACTAAGAAAATTTAGCACCGAGACAACATTCAAAACCAGAACCTGGCAAACACGAAGGGGTTAAAGCTTTTCTGACGAGATTTGGGCTAAGCTTTGATTCATCATAGTAAGACATCCAAGACTTTGAAGAGGTATGCAATTTCAGACAATCTGATCTCGATCTTGGCAACATTGTATAGCTAAGGAGATAACCAGACAAGTTAAGACAGTGATATAGACCAAGCAACTAGAGGTGGGCAGGTGTGGATATGGTGGAGCTCACAGTAGTATGCAACCTCTTTAACTTCATGCAACCTGCATCTGGTTTGAGAGGGAGTCTCAAACTGTCATTGGCTGGATCAATAGGCTGGCACAACCACACTCTGATGCACCTCTATGAATTCTGTACATTTGGTGCATGATCCAAGGATTGACTGAATTTAGAGCTTCTCACATCTTCAGAGAGAACAACAGGCCTGCTGACTAGGTAGCTTCTTACTTGGCTCACCATTCTTCTTATTTATGGACCACCATTACAGACTATCCTCAAGAACTTAGAGAGAGAATGTATTCTGACGTTGCTGGATGTATTTATACTTGTCATGCATGAGATGAAAACCATCTGCTTCACTAATATACATTATATATGTATATATAGAGAGAGAGAAAGAGAGTGTGCAACTTAGATGTTTTCATCGGTTGGCCGGTGCAGTTGGAACACTTAATTTATCAGCAGAAAATAAATAACAAAAAAAAAGAGCCAAAGATGAAGCATCTTATTGTCTTGAATGAATATACTAGTATACATCTGCCATGTTACAGAAAATTACCAGTACAAACTCTATACAGTGAACACAACCGAACACTGTAAGAATCAATGGATTGAATAGGATTTGTAGAAACTAAAAGGATGAAGAAAGAAAAATACAATGTAATGCTGGAAGAAAAATGAAGAATGGGCACTGTCTTCTTGATTTTCTGCTAGATATTAAGCATCCTAGCTATCGTACTTCTTTTGTTGGCACCCCTGTGCCAGACTTCTTGACAAAGAGCTAAGGCATGAAGGTTTAGGAGGGGATAGCCTCTTTCCATATAGATGCTTTCCTCCAAGATAAGTTAAATTTGAACCATATTCCTTGTACCTTTCAATCTGTAGGATAATCGACATTGAAAATATATATTAGCCCAACAAATCTCTTAGTAGCTGAAGGCAATGAGGAAAATGAGGAAAGATTTACAAAAATTATCTGCACAAATGCAGATTTTTGGCAAAATTTTAAGGCATCTGTCATTCAGGGCCTCAGGCAGCCAGTAATGAAACAGAGAATTAATGTTATTAGTTTGGTGTTAAAAGAACAAAGACATTTTTTGTTAATATCTCATTATTTTCTTGATTTGCATCCTAAGATAGCAATACATATATGTGATAGTTAATATTCTTCTTTGTTTTTACTATTTTTTGATTCTTTCACCAGCATGCAATAAATATCATGTGTCCTAAATTACAAATGCTTCTTCGGTGAATATCTGTGGATACAAGACATTACACAATAATACATAAAATGAAGTTGTGTCTATCTTAACTGGGAGGCTACGAACATTTGTTAACAAAGATGGCATATTTTTGACAAGAAATTCACATGGCATATCTGTTTGCACAATATTAATATTTTTGATTACATATGTTGCTTTAATCACCAGTGGTCCTAGATTTCATTAGGTTTACATAATCAAGTCCCAAAGCACACAATCCCACTATTCTGATTGTATGGTGAAGAGACTGAAATAGTATCAGACTTCAACAAGGCATTCATGAACCCACTCCTGCATGTATGACATCTAAACAGACTCAGTTCTCAAAGGAAGATTTAACTAAATATTAAGCAATATTGAACCTTATCTTTCTCAAGTACCCCCCAGTCCTCTTCTTCTAGCTCCTTTGCTGGTTCGAGGAGTTATCAGTTGCCTCAAGTGTCAATTCGTCATGTCATAGAATCTACTTCTTTGCATCAATGACTAGAAATTGTAAAACTATTTCTTCTATAAACCACAGTTACCGAAATAATCAAATGATTCTTCCATCCAAGTAGCTAAAATAAGATCAGCTCACTTTTGTTGTATATTGTTATTTCCTTCCCCATAGTTTTATTATAATTTCTTAAATAGTTTCCTATCTGTTAGCAAGCTAATAAATCTTTAAATTTCAGCATGCCTTTCACCTTAATCATTGCCGCAATAATATTTTAACTATCTTTATTTGTCCCACATCTCTCTCAACATTTTCATATCTGGTTATCTTATGCATGCACAGTCTCCTTGTTGCTATTTTATTCTAACATTACCATGGAGTGAAGGACATCAAGGATATTGCAAAACATTCTCAACAGATGGGCTATAAAAATTATCACACCAATTCATTTTGCAATGTAAAAAATAGTTAGATATTTAGAAGCATCTACCACATCATGTATTATAATAAAAATATAATCAAAACGTCCTTCTTTGTATTGCCATGTAGTAGTTTAAAATGAACTATAGCTTAGCTTGAAGTTTGATGTTTACTCAAGAAACATTGGCATTAAACATGAATAATCAATGAACCAAGATCATTGACACATTGTCAGCGAGAAGGCTATGATCAAGGCAACAAGTTCTTGTAACTCTCATGTGAGCAAAAGATTTCCCTCAACTACACACAACTGAGGCCTATATGTTATTTTGTCTCTCAAGCTCTCAAAATAGAAGCCATTTTATGGGAATCAGCAGTGTTGATTGTCTTCGAATACCATTTTAGATATCATTGTTGTCTTGGTGCTTATGTTCTTGTGCATAGCTTTATTTCTCTTAATCCTAGAGTGCTAATAACTAGGTGACACAAACCAGTCAAGTAAGTTTGGTTAAGCTATGTTCTTGCATCGTCTTAATTTGCAGACTTAATGAGGTTGTAAATTTGGGCATACCCGCAGATTGCTTGTGCTGCAGGTCTGTTTCAGTTCAGTTCTATCTAGGAAAGCAGAGGAGGCTAGGCAAACACAGAAAGTTGGATTCTTTTCTACTGTTCTGCATACTTAGTTTCTTGTAGGATCTTTCTATTCTGGATTTGTATGTTCACTGTACTATATTTTTTTTAATTATTATTCATAAAATGGAGCACTCGTACAAATCAAGTATGAAGGCAACCAAAAATGTCAGGAAAAAAAATATCTCGGAGTGACACCGGCAAAATTATAGCATCAGTCTAAAGGGCTGCCCCTGAATACTTAGCTACGAAATTGATGGTCCAATCCATTGTGCTGTTTGTCTCAAAATAGATATGCCTGATGTTTATGGCAACATGTCTGTGTTTTCCTCCCTTTACCTTTGCACAAGTTTGAAAGTAACGATTGTTACATATTGTAAGAGTTTTGGAGGTCTTTTGCTATATTATATGTATATATCAGGCTTTGAAATAATGCCTGTTATTTAGCTATTATCTTGTGAACAGGATATATATAACAGGAATAATGTCCTGAGCTGAATTATTCCAGGTTTGGTTTATAAACAGCAGAGGATGGAAGCTAAATGAGGATAACTATATTTTAGCTTTTTATTTCATCAATCTGAAGTAGTAACCCCTCTACCCTTCAGGATACTTCTGTCCTTTTATTCACAACAAGGACTTGCATAGCCAGAATAGAATTAGATTTGACTTTGTCCGGTATAAGGATTTTTTTTTGCTTTTGAGAGATATAAGTAAATTATTAGTCAATACAAATATGTAAATGGGAATAACATCTATGACAGGTTTAAAGGTGGCTCAATAAATAGATTTAAGATTTTTTTTTTCTCCTCTCCCTACAAGAATGAGCTAAGGGAGATCCAGTTGATATGCACTAGGCTGAGCCTACTATCTTTTAATTCTGAAAATTCTATTCCCAATCCTATGGATTCAGCAGGATTACAAGCAAGCTCAACTAGTTTTTCTCAACACTTTGCAAAAGCTCCTCTCGGACTTGAATAACCCTTTCACATGATGAGCTAAGTTTGAGTAGCTTGCTACTTGGCAGGACTCGATTCATTTGCACATTTGGCCCACATTTCCAACTGAGACAAGCTTCTTAAGATACAGAGGATAGCACAATAAAAGTAATCTCCCATCCTTATGAAATGTAGGGTATTCAAGGCCATGAAAGGAAACTTTTTTTTCTTTTTGCTCTTCGTATAAGACCTCAAGCCTGTATTTCCAAGCATCAAACAGCCACGTCAATTAGTTGTTACATGGACTTTGGCTTCATGTCTTGGGTGTGAGTATACGTCCAACCATTAGATTCTTTAAATATTTAATAATTATTCTAGAGGAGCCTTGTCCAAGTTGTCATACCAATATTTGTGGTTAAAATTCGGAAGCCATATTTTAGGCTAAATTGAGAGGTCAAGGTAATGTAGTGCTACATCTAAGGGGTTGAATTGGTTTATCTAGAGCCTAAGTTTGGGCGGTGGGCTAAAAAAGATAATCCTCAGTGCAAGAAGGCTATCATGGTAGAAGGATGATTGTTGCTCCATGAATTGATTTTGATGATTACAATACATTTGAGAGAGTTACTAATGATTTTGACTTGAAAATAGATTTATGGTATTTCAGGGACCAAATCATAATTTTATCAAGTTCTGATTCGAAAGCCTCAAAAGCAAGAACAGAAGATTTGTGATTTATTAGAGGTAATTTCATATTTTTTGGATATATATTTTGAGAGAAAATCAAGTTTAAAGAAAAGAGTCGACCCTATGAGTCGACTCCTGTCAAAAGGGGCTGAACGGTACATTATTTTTGGCTGGCACACCCAAAGGGGACGACCCTATGAGTCGACCTCTATTGCTGTATAGGTCAAAAATATAGAACAGTGATTTTCTATTCTGCGCCACAAAGGTCGACCCTATGAGTCGACCTCTGCAGAGGTCGATTCATAGGGTCGACCCCTGTACAGAGGTCGATCTCATGAGTCGACCTCTATGACGGAAAATCTCTGTAACGACTAATTTTTCAACTCATTTTGATCGTATTTAATACTTATTTAATACACTCCAACGGCTCTATTTCAACCCAGATTTGTCGCTAGCATCTATTGAAGATATAAAGGTACTTGAAGGAGGGAAAAAGATAAGATTTTCAAGGTTTTTCAAACATTCATTTTACCCTTAAGCAAAAAGTCCTCTTTAACCAAAAGAAGCTTTCATTTCAAGCTCACCAACCCTTCAAGAGCTCATTCAAGTCTTCAACCACCTTAAGAAAAATCAGAAAAACTTCTTTCTTGTTGTGTAAAGTGTATGTAAAATTTTATTTGCTCATTAAAGGAGCTAAACTTATATTTCTGTGTGATTAATTCTCATACTCTATTTTTGTCTTATTTTTTAGTTTTGGAAGGGTTTCAAAACTTGGATAGGTTGATCCAAACTTTGAATCGGATTGTATTGGATTGGCTTGTATCCGAAAAATAAGTGTTCTAGCTTAGAATAGCTAGAGTCGAAGGTACCGACGTTGTATTCTTGTTGAATACATTTTGGTAGATTTAAATTCGCAAGTAGGAGCTTGGAGAGTGGATGTAGGTGCAAGGTTGGCACCGAACCACTATAAATCTTATTTGTTTGTGGTGTGCATACTTGCTCTCTATCTAAATTTCTTTATTTCCTTGCATTCTTGCATCTCATTTCTACACTTAGCTTAAATCACCTACTACACATAACTTGCTTATTATTACTTAATTTTTGTGGTTCTAAATTAACTTTAAAATTTTAAAAATCCAATTCACCCCCCCTCTTGGGTTGCATAGCTGGGCAACAAGTGGTATCAAAGCTCGGTGCTCTAGCCGTACTTTGATTTAACCATCAAAGAGCTAAAAATCTATGGCAACTCAAGTTGGTACTTCACTAGCCAAAGGGCAGTCCACAAACCGACCTTCACTTTTCAATGGATCAAACTACACCTATTAAAAAGCTCGGATGAAAATTTTTATTCAAGCATTTGACTATGATATGTGGAGTATCATAGTTAATGGACTACACACACCCACTAAGATAATTGATGGTGTAGAATCAACCAAACCTGAAAGAGAATGGGATGAGGTTGACAAGAAAATGGCTCAACTCAATACTAAAGCCATGAATATTTTATATTATGTTTTAGATACTAATGAGTTTAATCATATTTCAACATGCATATCAGCTAAAGAAATATGAGATAGGTTAGAAGTAACACATGAAGGCACTAATCAAGTTAAGGAATCAAAAATCAACATGCTTATGCACAAATATGAACTCTTTAAAATGGAGCATGATGAATCAATAACTAAAATATTTTCTCGCTTTACAGATATTATTAATAATCTAAAAAGTCTTGGTAAGTCTTACTCTAACAGCGATCTTGTGAGAAAGATTCTTAGGTCTTTGTCAAGGACTTGGAAGGCTAAAGTGACCGCAATTCAAAAAGTCAAAGATCTGAATGTCTTACCTTTGGAGGAGCTTCTATGATCACTAATGACACACGAGCTAAGCATGAAACAACATCAAGAAGAAGATGTCAAGAAAAAGAGGACAATCGCCTTCAAATCCACTGCTCAACTCGATGAGAAATTCGATGAAACAGAAAATGAAGAGCAAGATGAAGAAATTACTCTCATCACTAGAAAGTTTAAAAGATTTATGAAGAAAAAAAAATAAGGGATGAGGAAGAGGCCACCTATAAAAAGGGAGCATAGCAAGGAGAAGGATAAGAAGCAGCCCCTTATTTGTTATGAATGTAAAAAGTCATAGTACTTTAGGTCTGGATATCTACAACTGAAGAAGAGCCCCAAGAAGTACAAGAAAAAGACTATGGTAGCTACATGGAGTGACAGTGATGAGTCAAGCTCCGGAGAAGAAGATTCACATGAGCAAGCCAACTTGTGTCTTATGGCACATGAAAATGAGGTAAACACTGAAACTCCTGATGACTTTACTTTTGAAGAACTTCAAAAAGTATTTTATGATCTAATTGATGATCTAAAAAAGTTAGGGGTAAAGAACAAATAATTGAAATTAAAGAATCAATCTTTACTAAAAGAAAATGAGATTATGTCAAATAAAAAATTAATCTTGACACAAGAAAATCTGAACTTAAAAAATAAAATTGTTAAGTTAAAATCCATGATAGAAAAGTTCACTCTAAGTTCAAATAAACTTCAAATGATACTTGATAATCAAAAGACCGTTTATGATAAAGTCGGTCTTGGATACAACCTTTTAAAGAAACAAAAATCTCTAAAAAATATCTTTGTGAACTTATCAAGCAATAAGTTTTCAAATATTACTTGCTTTAAATGTAGTAAAGTAGGACACAAATTCTATACATGCTTCTCTAGCAAATCAGAAAAGTTTAATGTGAAGAAAATATGGGTTCCAAAAGGAACCATTGTGACTAACTAAAGAGGACCCAAAAAAATTTGGATACCTAAAGTGAAAACTTAATTTTTGCATGCAGGTGTGTCTTGCATCTTAAGGAATAAATCAAAAATGATATTTTGATAGTGAGTGCTCAAGACACATAATCGGTGATGAATTTTAATTCATCACACTTGATGCAAAAGATAGAGGGATGGTCACCTTTGGAGACAATAGCAAAGAAAAGATCATCGGTATAGGTAACATTGGTATCACTCCCTTCAAGTATATTGAAAATATTTTATTAGTAGATGGTTTAAAATATAATCTATTGTATTAATTAATTCTATGACAAAAGGTACAAAATTATTTTTGAATCTTCATTACGCATAGTAACTAATCCCAATGATGAAGGCATTACATTTGTTGGGCGTAGACAGGTAATGTTTATATGGTAGATTTGAATGATCTTTCCAAGATAAACTTGCAATGCCTAGTAGCCTTGAATGCCAAAATTAATAAGACTAGTTGGTTTTGGCACCGTAGGCTTGCACATATTAGCATGCATTCACTTTTAAAATTTATTAAAAAAAATTGATTACCAGTTTACTTCAATTAAATTTTGAAAAGGATAGAATTTGTGATGTATGCCAACTAGGTAAACAAACAAAAGTTTCATTCAAATCTAAAAATATTGTTTCAACTTCTAAGCCATTAGAATTATTGCACATTGATTTATTTGGACCCACTAGAACTACTAGTTTAGGTGGAAAATGATATGGCTTTGTAATTATTGATGATTTTTCTCGTTTTACATGGATTTTCTTTTTGGCACATAAGGATGAAACTTTTCATATGTTCTCAAAATTTTATCGAAGAGTTACTAATGAAAAAAAATTTTCAATTCAAAATATTCGAAGTGATCATGGAATCAAATTTATAAATCAAGATTTTGAAAAATTTTGTGATAAAAAAGGTATTGACCATAATTTTTCAGCACCTAAAATACCCCAACAAAATGGGATAGTAGAAAGAAAAATAGAACCCTTGAAGAAAAATAGTCCGTACCATGCTATGTGAAAGCAATCTCCCAAGATAATTTAGGGTAGAAGCAATTAATATTGCATGTTACATTTTAAACCGTGCTTTAATTAGACCAATTTTAAAGAAAACACCCTATGAGTTTTGGAAAGGAAGAAAACCAAATATTATATTTTTTTCATATTTTTGGTTGTCGATGTTTTATTTTGAACAATAATAAAGAAAGATTAGAAAAAATTGATGTAAATTTTGATAAAGCTATTTTTCTTGGTTACTCCTCTTCTAGCAATGCTTTTAAAATTTTCAACAAAAAAACTTTAGTAATAGATGAATCAATATATGTTATTTTTAATGAGACTAATGATCTTCCTTCAAGAAAGAGTGAAAGTATTGATAATGCAGATCTTCTTATAGAAGGGATGAAGGAGCTCACCTTAAAAGACTCAATAATTCAAAATAAAGAAGAATATGATAACAAACAAGAGGATGAAGGTGAAGAACAACAAGAACAATCTCAAGGTACAAATGATCTACTCAAAGAATGGAGATATGATCACAATCACCCCAAAGAATTAATTATTGGTGATCCTACACATGGAGTAAGAACTCGTTCTTCACTTAGAGATGCATATAATCATTTTGCATTTATTTCTCATTTTGAACCTAAAATCATAGATGAAGCTGAAAAAGATTATAATTGGATAAATACAATGCAAGAGAAACTTAATCAATTCGAAAGAAATAATGTATGGACTTTAGTATCAAGACCTAAAAATTATCCAATAATTGACGCAAAATGGGTATATAGGAATAAATTGGATGAACATGAAAATATAATTAGGAATAAAGCAAGACTGGTTGCAAAGGATTATAATCAAGAAGAGGAAATTAATTTTGATGAGACCTTTGCATCTGTTGCTAGATTAAAAGTAATTAGGCTTTTACTTGCATATGCATGCTTTATGAATTTTAAGCTATTCCACATGGATTTCAAAAGTGCTTTTCTAAATGATTTTATTACCGAAAAAATTTATGTAAAACAACCTCCCGATTTTGAAAATCATACTTTTCCTAATCATATTTTCAAATTAAACAAATCATTATATGGCTTAAAACAAGCACCTAGGGCTTGGTATGAAAGGTTAAGTAAATTCTTGCTTGATAATGATTTTTCAAGAGAAAATGTAGACACAACCTTTTTCATTAAAAGAAATCATGATGACATCTTAGTTATACAAATATACGTTAATGATATTATTTTTAGATCTACTAATGAAACTCTTTGTCAAGATTTTGCTAAGCTCATGCAGGGGGAGTTTGAGATAAGTATGATGGGAGAACTTACATTCTTTCTCGGACTCAAAATCAAACAAACAAAGGAAGGAATCTCCATCATCCAAAGCAAATATACAAGAGAACTATTCAAAAAATTTGGAATGGAGGGGTCCAAAGCAATTGGTACCCTCATGAGCCCATCATGTAAGCTTGACAAGGATGAAGGAGGTAAAAATGTAGACTCAAAATTTTATAGAGGCATGATTGGTTCTTTATTGTATTTAACTGTTAGTAGACTAGATATTATGTTGAGTGTTTGTCTATGTGCATGCTTTCAATCAAATTCAAAACAATCACATTTAAATACAGTTAAAAAAATTTTTAGATATTTAAAAGATATACAACTCTAAAATTATGGTATTCTAAGGTCTTATCAATTGACTTAATAGGATATTCAGATGCCGATTTTATTGGATGTAGATTAGATAAAAAAAATACTAGTAAAATTTATCAATTTTTTGGAGTTAACTTAATCTCTTAATTTAGCAAGAAGTAAAATTCGGTGGCACTGTCTACGGTCGAGGCCAAATACATTGCAGCCGGAAGTTACTGTGCTTAAATCTTGTGGATTAAGTAACAACTTGAGGACTTTAACATCAAACTCAATGAAACTCCCATAAGATGTGATAACACTAGTGCTATTAATCTAACTAAAAATCTAATTCAGCATTCTAGATCAAAGCATATTGAAATTAGATATTATTTCATAAGAGAACATATCCAAAATAATAATATAATTTTTGATTATGTTTGTACTGAAAAATAATTGGCTGACATCTTTATCAAGACCTTAAGTGAAGATAGATTTTGTGAAATTAGGAAAGAACTAAGAATTCTTAATCCTTCAGCTTAAGTATCTTTCTGTTTTCAAGTTCTTGTTGCTAAAATTCATTGAACCAAATTTCGAGCTCAATTCTCTTCTCTCCTTTCTTAAAAGCTCAAAACTATCCTTCATATGATCAATCTCTTAAATAGACACCCTTCTCTCAAGTTTCAAATTTTTTTGAAATTTTTTCATCATTTTTTTTAAATTTTTCTAGTCATGAGTCGACCCATAGGATCGACCCCAGGATAAACTTATAATTTTCTTTAAAACTCATTGGACGCTCTGTTTTATTGAAAAATTTTATTTTGTAAATGAGCCGACCCTTTGCCTTTTGTCTTCTTGATCCCACCGAACAAAAATCTCCTCCCTCTCCATTCTCTCAACCACAAAAATCTCTTAAAATCCCTCTTCCCACCAGTTTTCTCCGTTCAAATCGTCCTCTTAGAAACTAAATCTCTTTTCCTTCTCTTCCTCGTTTGGGCGAATCAAGCTTACCCTAGCTTCAAACTCTCATCTCCAAATCGGTGGTTCATCTCCCTAAAAATCCTTATCTTTCCTCTAAAATCCTTTCCACTCTATCTCTCATTAGGTCTTCTAAACTACTTGCAAGTCTCTGTTGTCTGAAATGGCTCTCAAACTGAAGCTATCGTAGAGAAGAAAGTCTGTTCGTGGATTAGAGGAGAATGTGTGTAGAAAAAAAATGACAGTCGAGCTCTCTCCTGCTCCAATCTCAGTTTCAGATCCTGCTCCAGCTTCTTCACTGTCCTCACTCAGTCCTAGCAATGTATCTCTCTCAATCAAAGAGTAGAACCTGGGAAGAACATAGATTTTAAATTTTTTTTAAAAAAGAAGGATTCTCTATTTGATCAAAAATTAAAAGTCAAGGATGGAAGTTTTACTGTCTTTTGAAGGAAAATACTTATGTTGATTTGGTCAGAGAATTTTATTTGAATTTAAGTTACTGCAATGGAATAGTAAAATCTTTAGTAAAAGGTATTAACATCATTCTTGATCCATTGTATTTGGGACAAATCTTGCACTTGCCTTGTGAAGGTTATACTAATATGGAGCTCCGAATCAAAGAAGAAGGAATAAGTATTATTTTAGGCAGAACTTTTACTGAAAAATTAAATAAATTAGAAGCAAGGATTCTTTCAGTAGAAATGAGACTTTTGCATCACATGGTTACCAAACTTTTTGTCTCTAGGAGTGGCAGGCATGACCTCTTATCTGGTAGGAATATTTGCATCATGTACCATGTGATCATCGAGACCTCCTTGAACCTTTCTGCTTTGATGTTTGAGGCCATGAGGGAGATCCTGAATAGGTCTAAGGCTCACTTGCGTTATGGTATGGCACTCACCCTGATCTTTAAGAGGTTCAGAGTCTGTTTTGAGGGGGAGACAGTCACCAGATTGTCACATTCTGACACCATCAACCGTCACATATTGCACCGCATGGATTTTTCAAAGACTAATGGTGGTTGGTCGAAGGGTGTTGAGGAGAGAGCAGAAGAGAGAGTAGAGGAGAGAGCAGAGGAGGAGAGACCGTCTTCACCTCCTCGTGATCACAGAGCATCTCCTGATATTCAATTCGTGTCTGATCACGAGACTGGTCCTTCAGAGTCAGTGAGGAGGTATGTTTCTGTCCCACAGTCTGGGAGCAGAGTAGATCCTTCAGAGGTCAGACTTGCAGACGATCAGATTGAGTTGATGTCCTAACGAGTTGCCTCCATTTTATCCCAGTAATTTGCCACCTCAGGTTTTACTCAGAGGATGACATCTCAGGCTGTTTCAGATCAGACCTTGATCCCTCATATCTCTACTGTCTTTAGATGCTTACAGCTCAGTCCGCACGAATTGAGGAGCTTGAGAGATATATTCTAAGAATGATGGGCAGAGTTTTAGATTTGCAGAGGTAGGTATTAGCCTTAGTCCTTCTCCAGCCGCAAGAGAATATCATGGAGGTCTCCGACCTGTCTACAGAGGTGGCTAGGCTTCGAGGTTTTTTGCAGAGTGATTTTGATTTTTTGAGGAGGGAGATCAGGGGCTCCAGTGAGACTGTCTCTACTCAGATTGATACCCTGATGCAGTCCTTGACGAGAGCTTTGGAATAATTGGATACCATCAGGCTTTCTCTCCTAGCACAGTCCATAGCTTCTTAGGCTCCAGGACCTTCTCACTCTTCTGCTCGTGCCGGTACTTCTACCCATGGCCGAGGCAGATGTGGTCGAGGACATGTCCGTGGCCTTGATCCTGAGATTCCTCATCATATTTCTGACTCTTCTGATTTTGATCCCTCTAGCCATGATATCTATTAGATCTAGCATAGTTAGTCTTTTATGTCTAGGATCTAGTTTATGGCCTTTGTATTTGTTGGCTGATTGACCAATGAAAAGATGTATTTCGACTTGACTCTTATGTAATGTGACACTTATATCATTTTGGATATATATATAAATATATATGCTTTTAACTTTTATGAATGTGGTATCATTTGGGTTGATTTTTATGAATGGTATCAATTGAAATTCTTAATTTTGTGATATGAAAAATGCCTCATATATGTACTATGAAATATTATGAATGGCAAGATCCTCTATATGAACAAATTGAAATATCTTTTATGATTGCCATGTGAAGGAGAGTCTTTTTCATTTTTCTTGAAAAAGGAGAGTAGTGATCTTAATTGATGTTGTCAAAAAAAGAGAGTAAAGAAATAAAAGGGGGAGTAAAAAAATAAAATCGAGCAATAAGTAAATTTGTCAAAAAAAATAATCTTATAGAAAATAATCTTATAAGCTATTTTAAAAACTAATCTGCAAATTACTCATGATGCATTTTATTCAAACAATTGACTATGATGTTTAAGTGATGCATCTTCATAAATTTAAAATTTTTAATCAATGCTTTATATATGTTATATTTTGCTTTTGCTCAAGTGTTTTGTCATTATCAAAAAGGGAGAGATTGTTGCTCCATGAATTGATTTTGATGATTACAATACATTTGAGGGGTTACTAATGATTTTGGCTTGAAAAAAGATTTATTGTATTTCAGAAGCAAAACAGTAATTTTATCAGGTTCTGATTCGAGAGCCTCAAAAGTAATAACAGAAGATTTGTGATCTATTGGAGGTAATTTTATATTTTTTGGATATATATTTTGAGAGAAAATCAAATTTAAAGAAAAGAATCGACTCTATAAGTCGACTCCTGTCAAAAGGGGCTGAACAGCATGCTATTTTTGACTGGCACACCCAAAGGGGACGACTTTATGAGTCGTCCTCTGTTGCTATGCAGACTAAAGATACAGAATAGTGATTTTCTATTCTGCACCACAGAGATCGACCCTATGAGTCGACCCCATGAGTCTATCCCTGCGATGAAAAATCTCCGTAACGGCTAGTTTTTCAGCTCATTTTGATCACATTTAATGCTTATTTAATGCACTCTAATGGCTCTGTTTCAGTCCAAATTTATCTTTAGGATCTATTGAAAATATAAAGGCACTTGAAAGAGAGAAAAAGACAAGGTTTTCAAGATTTTTCAAGCATTCATTTCAGCTTTAAGCAAAAAATCCTCTTTAACCAAAAGAAGCTTTCATTTCAAGCTCACCAACCCCTCAAAAGATCATTCAAGTCTTCAACCATCTCGAAAAAAATCAGAAAAGCTTCTTCCTTATTGTGTAAAGTGTATTTAAAGTTTTATTTACTCATTAAAGGAATAAAACTTGTATTTTCGTGTGATTAACTCTCATACTCTATTTTTGTCTTATTTTTTAGTTTTGAAAGGGTTCTAAAACTTGGATAGGTTGATCCGAACCTTGAATCGGATTGTATTAGGTTGGTTTGTATCCGAAAAATAATTGTTCTAGTTTGGAATAGCTAGAGTCGGAGGTACCGATGTTATATTCTTGTTAAATACGTTTTGGTGGATTTAAATTCTCAAGTAGGAGCTTGAAGAGTAGATGTAGGTGCAAGATTGGCACCGAACCACTATAAATCTTGTTTGTTTGTGGTGTGCATACTTACCCTCTATCTAATTTTTTTTATTTTCTTGCATTATTGTATCTCATTTCTACACTTAACTTAAATCACCTACTACACATAACTTGCTTATTATTACTTAATTCTTGTGGTTCTAAATTAAGTTTAAAATTTCAAAAACCCAATTCACCCCTCCCCCCTCCTCTTGGGTTGCATAGCTGGGCAACAATGATCATGCAGGATACCCAATTCCACATTCTAGGTAATATATACAAGGACAAAAAAACATATTTCTTAACCTAGTTGTTGGAGTCTAGAAAGAAGCAAATAGATTAATTTGATAAAGTGCTGTTCCATAGGGAGTAGCTATCCATTTTAGACAATCCAAGATATTTAGTTGATTATATGTGCTCATTATATAATTGATCAAAGAACAGCCAAGAAACTCAAGTCAGCTGCACACATACAGAGGGAGAGGTTATTACACTTGATTTTCTCCATCAGTAAGAGCGATCTAGTCTCAAATTTATAAGCTATCCATGACTCATGCAATCATGTCTTGTGATTTAATGCATCCTATGCCATATAAGGCAGCATGATTTTTCATGATCAAGGTCCTCTCCATTTCAAGGTTAAACAAGAGAGATCTAGTCTCACTCACAAGCTAATCATGATTTATGCAACAGCCTTTGATTTCATAGACCTCCATGCCACACATGGACAGGATTTGTTATAATGTATCATGTCTCACAAGTAGGTTGTTACTTTAGAATGGACCTCCTAGGGTTCTGCCCTGGACTGAAGAGGATTCTAGCAGAAACATCGATTGCTCCAAGATTTATTTGCCATAAATTATAATCATTTGTTTTGAGTAAAGAGTAGAAATAGTGTTACCCTTTTTTTTCTTCCTGTATTCATATGTCCCAGTCAAGTCTAGGAAAGACTCATCATCAAAGGCTCCAAATTGACTTGAAGTTTTTTCGAGTTCCCGTTTGATTCCAAGTTTCGGACTTTTAACGTACTCCACACGGATCAAAGTAGATTGTGCCGGCCACTACCTCTGATGCATCACATTGAGTAGATCAAAAATAAACTTTACAAGATTTAACCTAACAGACCTTCTAAGTCCGTGTGATCTATTTGAAGAATTTGTGGTGCAACCTCAAAACTTAACCCGGTTTGATTAGGTCCTACACAGGAACCTAACGAAAAAGCCCAGTGGAGTTAGGTTAGTTCCAGAAGAAAATCTTAAACCCAGTGGAGTTAGGTCCCGATCAAGCAAGTGCCCCACCTCTGAAAGGTAGGACAGTCTTTCAGCTATTTAAAGCTGATTATGGAGACCTTACCTACCTAACAATCTAAGCACCAACCCATGTAAATGTCTTGAGATATGCCTCCAACGGTGCCCAGCCAATCCTGCAATGACTTGAAAAATTAAGCGTCGAGACAACATTCAAAACTAGAACCTGGCAAACACAAAGGGGTTAAAGCTTTTCTGACGAGATTTGGGCTAAGCTTTGATTCATTATAGTAAGACCATACAAGGCTTTGAAGAGATATACAATTTCAGACAATGTGATCTCGATCTCAATGACATTGTATAGCAAAGGAGATAACCAGATAAGTTAAGACAGTGATAAAGACTAAGCAACTGAAGGTGGGCAGGTGTGGCTGCTTTTATCATCCGGAATACGGTGGAGCCCAAAGCAGTATGCGACCTCTTTAACTTCATGCAACCTGCATCTAATTCGAGGAGTCTCAAACTGTCATTGGCTGGGTCAATAGGCCGCCACAACCACACTCCGATGTGCCTCCATGAATTCAGCGCATGATCCAAGGATTGATTGAATTTAGAGCTTCTCACATCTTCAGAGAGGACAACAAGCCCGTTGACTCGGCAGCTTCTTACTTGACTCACCATTCCTCTTATTTATGGACCACCGTTACAGACTATCCTCAAGAACTTAGAGAGAGAATGTATTCTGATGTTGTTGGATGTATTTATACTCATCATGCATGAGATAAAAACCATCTGCTTCACTAATATACATTATATATATATATATATATATAGAGAGAGAGAGAGAGAGAGAGAGTATGCAACTTATCTATTTTCATCGACTGGCCAGTCCAGTTAGAACACTTAATTTACCAACAGAGAATAAATAACAAAAAGAAAAGAGCAACAGACGAAGGATCTTATTGTCTTGAACGAATATGTTAGTATACATCTGCCATATTACAGGAAATTACTGGGACAAACTCTATGCAGTGAACACAACCGAACACTGTGGAAGAAAAATGAAGAATGGGCACTCTCTTCTTGATTTTCTGCTAGATATTAAGCATCCAAGCTATCGTACTTCTTTGGTTGGCGCCACTATGGCAGACTTCTTGACAAAGAGCTAAAGAATGAAGCTTTAAGAGGGGATAGCCTCTTTCCATACAGATGCTTTCCTCCAAGATGAGTTAAATCTGAATCATATTCTTTGGACCTTTCAATCTGTAGGATAATCGACATTAAAAATACATATTAGCCCAACAAATCCCTTAGTACCTGAAGGCAATGAGGAAAATAAAGAAAGATTTACAAAAATTACCTGCACAAATGCAGATTTTTGGAAAAATTTTAAGAAATCTGTCATTCAGGGCCTCAGGCAGCCAGTAAGGAAACGGAGAATTAATGTTATTAGTTTGGTGCTAAAAGATCAAAGACTTTTTTTTGTTAATATCTCATTATTTTCTTGATTTGCATTCTAAGATAGCAATACATACATGTGATGGTTAATATTCTTCTTTGTTTCTTACTATTTTTTGATTCTTTCACCAACATGCAATAAATATCAAGTGTCCTAAATTACAAATGCTTCTTCGATGAATATCTGTGGATACAAGACATTGCACAATAATACATGAAATGAAGTTGTGTCTATCTTAACTGAGAGGCTACGAACATTTGTTAACAAAGATGGCATATGTTTTACAAAAAATTCACATGGCATATCTGTTTGCACAATGTTAATACTTTTGATTCCACATGTTGCTAAGTACCGGTGGTCCTAGATTTCATTAGATTTTTAGTTGTCAATGGCACAATTGGATCTATGAAATAATCAAGTCCCAAAGCACACAATCCCACTATCCTAATTGCAGGGTGAAGAGACTGAAATACTACCAGACTTCAACAAGACATTCATGAACCCACTCCTGCATGTATGACACCTAAACAAACTCCGTTCTCAAAGGGAGATTTAACTAAACATTAAGCAATGTTGAATTTTATCTTTCTTAAGTACCTTCCGGTCCTCTTCTTCTAGCTCCTTTGCTAGCTTGAGTAGTTATTAGTGTCACGCCCCAAATCCGGGATATAACACGGCCATGCTATCGAAGGATAGAGCCCACGATTACACGAAGCCAATCCATCATAATCATCTAAAATCCATTAAATAAAAAGATTCAATTTCATTATTCATCAAATAATCGAACTAATATTGGTTCAGAGCATCTAAATCCAAAAGCAAGTACCAACCCGAATCTCAATATTTATAAATAACTACAAATCCGTGATTATAAAATAACTAAACTTCTGCTACCAAATTTTTAAGCTTGCTATGCAGATCTTCAAGCCTGGATTCCTTTTGCCGATCCTAACCTTATTCCTCTGTTCAAACAAAAAGAATATGAGCTACACTAGCCCAGTAAGTAGAACTTGCGCTTCCTTATCGGATCAAGCATAAGTTTTTCATGATAATGTAATATTTAGAAAATAACAGGTAATACAAAATAAAGTATTTCATAGAGCATATAACAAAACAAGTTATAAACTCATCATGCATGCATAAATCATGTATATTTCACAATCATGAATCATAAATTATTTTCATCATGTATTTATGTCATGTTTCAAAATATTGCTCACAGATATTCGTGCTAAGATCACTATTATAATCGTGACAGGACCATATTTCTTAATCGACAGAGTTCTTAATTCATGTGCCAACTTTATACCCGCTGGCAGGGCCATGTTTCATGTGAATGCTAGCTCCAGATATCGACTTTTCTGAAGGAATTCATTCATAGCCATCTGAGAGTCTTTTTGAAATCATTATATATTTTTCTTAAAACATACATATACATAGATGAAAAATAATAAAACTTCATGCTTCATAATCATGCAACTTTTTATAAAATACATCCATGCAATCAATGCTCATAATAAAACATGCTTTTTCATATCACATATGCTGATCCCTATTTTATGAAAAATATGACTTCATCAATAAGAGATCATATGCATAAAAATCATGGAGATTTAAAAATAAATAAGGAGCGTAAGATCCACTTACATCATTCATCTTAGATCTTCAGACTTCGTTAGAAGAATCAGCTAATCCTATTTAAAATATCAAATCATCGTCAATTTCTATTCCATGAATATAATAAGATTAAATCATAAGAAAAGAAGACTGTTGACCGGATGTGTCGGACCATCCAGATACCAGGGTAATTCAGGATCTCTGATCTAAGGGTCAGATTCAAGTGACTTGATCAAGAAATTTTGAAGCACAGATTAGATCAAAATCAATCAATAGAGTTCATTAATAATAAATTTGAAAGATACTTGATATGATCAAATGAGGTTGACATACAGTACGGATATCAAAGCAACTTTGGATCATCTTGTTAGAGTCAATATGAGCTCCTAAAAGATGAAGGCATGACTCAGTACAGGATTCATAGACCTTCTTAGAGAGAGAAAGTCAATCATGAGAGAGAAAGTAGAGAGAGAATCTTCGTATCCTTCAAAAGTGACAATCATGATTGAGATCATCAGAAGTCATATCAGGGTGACTTAATATGGATTAACCATGATTGATGTTATCAATTTCGAATAAAGATTGGATCGAGATCCAATTCTGCACGAATTTCGAAGTAATTTCAGGTCATCATATTTTCATCTCAAGTTTATCCTAGGACCTATGATGCAATCAGAGAGAGAGTGATCATAGAGAGATAAAATTCATAAAAAGAGATAAAATATCTAGAGAGAGAAAATAGAGAGAAAATTTAGAGAGAGAAAATGGAGAGAGAAGGTAGAGAGAGGAAGTCCAATTCTAGAGAGAGAAAGACTTAAGAGAGAGATGAGAGAAACTTTCTCTCATGTATATTTTATTATTATTATTATTATTATTATTATTATTATAATTTTATATTTATATATATATATATTTTTTCTTTTCTTTTCTTTTTCTTTTTCTTTTACTTTTATATTATTATTATTATATTTTTTTTCTTTCTTTTCTTTTTCTTTTTCTTTTTCTTTTTCTTTTTCTTTTACTTTTATTATTATTATTATTATATTTTTTTCTTTCTTTTCTTTTTCTTTTTCTTTTTCTTTTCTTTTTCTTTTCTTTCTTTTTCTTCTTCTTCTTTCTTTCCTTTTATTCTTTCTCTTCCCAGCCGAACAGAGGAGGGACCGAGGGGAGGGGCTCTATGGCTCGGGCTCCGGCGAAGGACGGCGGCACGATCGGAGGTCCGACGACAGGAGAAGGTGGCGGTGGAGCCAAAGATGGCCGACGACGAGGTTCAGCCGGTAGAGATCAGAAAGCAAATGGAAAATAAGGGACCCGCCCCTTTTCCTCTTATTTTTTGATCATTGGTCGGTCGTCGGTGGCCAAGGCCTCTCGGGAAAGCAAGATAGGAAGATCATGAAAATGCTTCATCGGTGTGGCACCACGGGCGATGGCATCGGTGGTCGAAAAAGAGGAAGAAAGGCTCGGCCGAATAGGGGAAGAACAAGGCCACCCCTGTTCATAAGTTTTCCGTCGATCCCGACGGTCGGTGAGGGTGTGCAAGGCCATGGAAAGAAGGAAAAGGAAGAGAGGAAGAAGGAGAAGAGATTACCTCAAGATTTAGCAGCGTCGTCAGCTTTAATTTCCGACGAGCACGATTATGGAGAGGCCACAGCTTTAATGGCCGAAATCGAGGAGAAGGTGAGGGAGAAAGGCTAGTGGAGGCTCTTAGGGAAGGGGGAGAACTATTTATACAGAGCCCTAGGGCCCCGGTGGTCCTAGGACTCCCATTCCAATCGAGATTCACCAGAGAAGAAGACCCCTATCGGGAGTCTTCTTCCCATTTTTTTTCTTTTTTTTTTTTGATTTTGTTTTGGGCTTAATGGGCTTTAGGCCCAACGGCCCGGGTTATCACATTCTACCCCCCTTAAAAAAATTTCATCTTCGAAATTTAACATGCCTTCATTTTCAAATAAGTGTGGATATCTCGTCTTCATATCATCTTCAAGCTCCCATGTGGCCTCTCTCTCTTCATGATTACTCCAATGAATCTTCACATATGGAATGATGCGCCGTCTTAGAACTTGTTCTTTTCGATCAATAATTCGGAGAGAAAATTCTTCACAGGTTAAGTCTTCATGAACTTGCAATGGCTCATACTTTATCACATTATTTGGATCAGGTATAAACTTTCTCAGTAGTGAAGCATGAAAGACATTGTGCACTTTAGATAAATCCGATGGTAAGGGGAGTTCGTAAGCAACATCTCCTACTCGGCTCAAAATTTCAAAAGGTCCAATATATCGTGGACTCAGCTTGCCATGTCTCCCAAACCTCATGACACTTTTTGTAGGTGATACTTTTAGAAAATTATTGTCACCGATCTGAAATTTTAATTCTCTTCTTTTTCTATCTAGCCAACTCTTCTGTCTATCCTGTGCTGTCTTGAGTCTTTCCTTGATCAGATAGATTTTTTTCTCTAACATCCTTTTTATTATCAATAAAATCCTTCCTTATTTACAACTAACGTATTTCATAATATCTTTTGATTTAAAGGATTAATATTTCTAATCAATTCAGACAACCACGCTTTTGCTGCGCACTCTAATCTCAACTTACCAAATTATCTAAGTCTATAAAAATATCTTTGTATATTAAATCAATCAAAGATAGATCCAACTTTTAGATTTCATATAAAATTTAGGATAAAATTTAAGGTTTTCTTGTCATTACTATCTCTTAGACATAGCACATCAAAATTAAATCTTCATCCACCTTCTATGTTTGAACTTATTACATAAGCTTCACCACTCCTCAAAAATCTAATATGTCTAAAATTAATTTGAGTTAACCTTCGATTTACCTTACAATCATTTAGACAACTTTCAAACCAATCTTTCTTTGCAAAGAAATTAACATCAAAATCAGTAAAGTTATCATGTCCTTTATCCATATAGGTTTAGCATTCCAATGTCATCGAATATACCCAACATAACATATCAATACCTCCCACTTCATTTTAGGATCAACACTTCTCATACTCAAGTCAACCTTGCTAATTGAAATCTAAGATATAACTTGTCAATTCTATTATAGACATCATATGCCACTTATACATAAATTTCATCATAATATCTATTGATTCGAAATCAAATTATTGAATCATTTCTTTTATATCTATCATGTTCCTCATGATCTTAACCTCAAGTTCAAATATCACTAAAGTCACAATCCCGAATAATGATAACCTTAAGCTCAAATATCACTTAAGTCATATTCTCTAGTGATCATAACCTAAACTTTATATCATTCTATCACGTCCTTAATGATCATAATCTTAAGCTCTAATATTATCCATTATACTCCACTCGGTCACATCCTATTGATCATACATAAAGTTTTGATATCACTTTATAATCTCAATGATCTTAAATCTAAGCTCTAATATTATTCTATCATATCCTAATCATTTATATTATTTATATCATAATCTCCAATGATTATAACCTAAACTCTGATACCATAAAATATCACACCCCAAATTTGGGACATAACACGGTCGGTGAGGGTGTGCAAGGCCATGGAAAGAAGGAAAAGGAAGAGAGGAAGAAGGAGAAGAGCTTACCTCAAGCTTTAGCAGCGTCGTCGGCTTCAATTTCTGACAAGCACGATTATGGAGAGGCCACAGCTTTAATGGCCGAAATCGAGGAGAAGGTGAGGGAGAAAGGCTGGTGGAGGCTCTTAGGGAAGGGGGAGAACTATTTATAGAGAGCCCTAGGGCCCCGGTAGTCCTAGGACTCCGATTCCAATTGGGATTCGTCGGAGAAGAAGACTCCCGATGGGAGTCTTCTTCCCGTTTCCCCCCCCTTTTTTTTTTTTTTGGTTTTGTTTTGGGCTTAGTGGGCTTTAGGCCCAACGGCCCGGGTTATCACAATTAGTTGCCTCAAGTGTCAATTTGTCATGTCATAGAATCTGCTTCTTTGCATCAATGACTAAAAATTATAAAACTATTTCTTCT
This sequence comes from Elaeis guineensis, assembly GCF_000442705.2. NCBI lineage: Eukaryota > Viridiplantae > Streptophyta > Magnoliopsida > Arecales > Arecaceae > Elaeis > Elaeis guineensis. Next base: position 132,867,768 of record NC_026000.2, read on the forward strand.
ATAAACCACAATTACCGAAATAATCAAATGGTTCTTCCACCCAAGTAGCTAAAATAGGAGCAGCTCACTTTTGTTGTATATTGTTGTTTCCTTCCCCATAGTTTTATTATAATTTCTTAAGTAGTTTCTTATCTATTAGCAAGCTAATAAATCTTTAAATTTCAACATGCCTTTCACCTTAATCATTGCCACAATAATATTTTAACTATCTTTATTGGTCCCACATCTATCTCAACATTTTTATATCCGATTATCTTATGCATACACAATCTCCTTGTTGCTATTTTTTTCTATTCTTTTGCATATGAGTAGGAAAAAAAAATTATCATGGAGTGAAGGATAACATGGATATTGCAAAACATTCTCAGCAAATAGGCTATAAAAATTATCACACCAACTCATTTTTGCAATGTAAAAAGTAGTTAGATATTTAGAAGCATCTACCATATCATTCATTATAATAAAAATATTATTAGAACGTCCTTCTTTGTATTGCCATGTTGTAGCTTTAAAGTGAACTACAGCTTAGCTTGAAGTTTGATGTTTACTCAAGAAACATTGGCATTAAACATGAGTCATCGATGAACCAAGATCGTCGGCACTTTGTCAGCGAGAAGGCTAGGATCAAGGCAACAAGTTCCTGTAACTCTCATGTGAGCATAAGATTTTCCTCAACTACACACAACTGAGGCCTATTTGTTTCTTTATCTTTCAAGCGCTCAAAATGGAAGCCATTTTATGGGAATCAGCAGTGTTGATTGTCTTCGAATACCATTTTAGATATCATTGTTGTCTTGGTGTTTATGTTCTTGTGCATGGCTTCATTTCTCTTAATCCTATAGTGCTAGTGACTAGGTGCGACAAACCAGTCAAGTAAGGTTGGTTAAGTCATGTTCTTGCACTATCTTAATTTGCAGGCATAATGAGAGTGTAAATTTGAGCATACCCGCAGATTGCTTGTGCCGTAGATCTATTTTTGTTCAGTTTTATTTAAGAAAGTAGAAAAAGCTAGGTAAGCACAAAAAATTGAATTTTTTTTCACTTTTCTGCATACTTAGTTTCTTGTTGGACCTTTCTATTCTTGATTTGTATATTCATTGCACTATGTTTTCTCTTTTATTATTATTATTATTATTATTATTATTATTATTATTATTATTATTATTATTATTATTATTATTATTATTATTATTATTATTCATAAAATGGAGCACTCATACAAATCAAGTATGAAGGCAACCAAAAATGTCAGAAAAAAAAGATATCTCGGAATGAGACCGGCAAAATTATAGCATCAGTCTTGTTGCGGCCAATCGCCTCGTCGCCCGATCGTCGGGAAGCGTGCACCTGCAAAAGGAAGTCCGCACTGACCGGAGGCGGCTCCGGCGGGGACCCTCCGACGGTCAAGTCAGAGAGGTGACTGGGCAACAGTGAAATGCAGACAGAAAGCTCTGAGAAAGAGAGAGAGAGGGGGGAGGAGCGAGCCTGCGTGAGTGGGAGAGACGGGCGGATCCCTCCTTTGCACTGTTGCCTTCCCCGGTATATATAGTGGAGCTAGGTATGGCGCCGTCATTAATGGCGCGGACAAGTGAGGAACTGTCAACTCACTGTGGACTGTCAGAGCCGCCGTAAAAACGTCATGTCGCCGTGTGGCCGTCCAATCACCAGGGTTGACCCGGCTCTCGGCGGGACCATGCCCCTAGATAGCCGTGCCGCATGCGGCTGTCAGGACTGACAAGCTCTGGCGGCTGTACGGCGATCGGAGGAGTCGACCGACCCTAGGTCGGTGGCCAGCTGAGTGGCGTCGGGGCCCTCCGTTGGTCGGCGAGTGAGTCGGCCATCAGACTTCCTGGTCGGTCGGTCAGTCGGTCGGTCGGCCGTCGGAGTCGGCCAGTCAGTCGGTCGGCCAGTCGATCGGTCGGTCGGCCGGCCAGTCGGTCGGTCGGACGGCCAGTCGGAGTCGTCCGTCGGAGTCGGTCGGAGTCGGCCAGTCGGTCGGTCGGTCGGAGTCGTCCGTCGGAGTCATCCGTCGGCCAGTCGGTCGGTCGGCCGTCGGAGTCGGTCGGGGTCGGTATATCCCAACAGTTGCCCCCCCCACTCCTGAGCCCGATGTCATGTTGGCTCGCGTGAACACGTGGGCGACGGCTTCGGACAAAAGGAGTGGTTTTCCGTCTTTTCCTGCCCCGACTCTGGCGATCACATCAACGAACGATCCAATATCGGTCGTCCCGACTGTAGGTCGAGCATGCACGTCGGGTCGGAGGTCGGCCAACCTCGAACGTTGCTCGTCGACACAATCATTCCGCAGAATCTGTTGTCGAGTAGCATCCGACGTATTCGGATAGGATAACGATGGCAAGTCGAATATCCATTGTCCGGCCCTTGGTCGGACGTATGCGTCGGGATGTATCATAAACGGTGGCAAGCCGAATATCCTTCGATCGGTCGTGACCAGATCGGTATGTCGCGAATACGACTGCGGTCGTCTTGGCGTTTTGCCTTTCTTAGTCGAAGCTAAGTCGGCAAGTTAGCCAGCCGCATTAGTCGAAGCCCTTTGCCTTCAGAGGTGGGGGCCGTCGTAGATATTCCGCTCCTTCGATCTCCGTCGTAGAATCCGATATGTCCTCGACGATCGAGACGTAGATTGAGCAATTGGTTCGGCGATTCGTCGATCAGGCCGATGACAGAGTCACAGATTCGGCGATCGGCAATCGAGCCATGTTGGTCGGGGCCTTTTGCCTTCAAAGGCTGAGGCCGTCGATTTCGACGATCGGTGATCGAGCCGTTGATTCGGCGATCGACGATCGGCCATGTTGGTCGGAGCCTTTTGCCTTCAGAGGCCGAGGCCGTTGGTTCGGCGATCGGTGATCGAGCCGTTGATTCGGCGATCGACGATCGGCCATGTTGGTCGGAGCCTTTTGCCTTCAGAGGCCGAGGCCGTCGATTTCGGCGATCGATGATCGAGCCGTTGATTCGACGATCGACGATCGGCCATGTTGGTCGGAGCCTTTTGCCTTCAGAGGCCGAGGCCGTCGGTTCGGCGATCGGGGATCGAGCCGTTGATTCGGCGATCGACGATCGGTCATGTTGGTCGGGGCCTTTTGCCTTCAGAGGCTGAGGCCGTCGATTTCGGCGATCGGTAATCGAGCCGTTGATTCGGCGATCGACGATCGGCCATGTTAGTCGGAGCCTTTTGCCTTCAGAGGCTGAGGCCGTCGATTTCGGCGATCGGTGATCGAGCCGTTGATTCGGCGATCGACGATCGGCCATGTTGGTCGGAGCCTTTTGCCTTCAGAGGCTGAGGCCGTCGGTTCGGCGATCGGTGATCGAGCCGTTGATTCGGCGATCGACGATCGGCCATGTTGGTCGGGGCCTTTTGCCTTCAGAGGCTGAGGCCGTCGATTTCGGCGATCGGTGATCGAGCCATTGATTCGGCGATCGACGATCGGCCATGTTGGTCGGAGCCTTTTGCCTTCAGAGGCCGAGGCCGTTGGTTCGGCGATCGATGATCGAGCCGTTGATTCGGCGATCGACGATCGGCCATGTTGGTCGGAGCCTTTTGCCTTCAGAGGTCGAGGCCGTCGATTTCGGCGATCGATGATCGAGCCATTGATTCGGCGATCGACGATCGGCCATGTTGGTCGGAGCCTTTTGCCTTCAGAGGCCGAGGCCGTCGGTTCGGCGATCGATGATCGAGCCGTTGATTCGGCGATCGACGATCGGCCATGTTGGTCGGGGCCTTTTGCCTTCAGAGGCTGAGGCCATCGATTTCGGCGATGATGATCGAGCCGTTGATTCGGCGATCGACGATCGGCCATGTTGGTCGGAGCCTTTTGCCTTCAAAGGCTGAGGCCGTCGATTTCGGCGATCGGTGATCGAGCCGTTGATTCGGCGATCGACGATCGGCCATGTTGGTCGGAGCCTTTTGCCTTCAGAGGCCGAGGCCGTCGGTTCGACGATCGGTGATCGAGCCGTTGATTCGGCGATCGACGATCGGCCATGTTGGTCGGGGCCTTTTGCCTTCAGAGGCTGAGGCCGTCGATTTCGGCGATCGGTGATCGAGCCGTTGATTCGGCGATCGACGATCGGCCATGTTGGTCGGAGCCTTTTGCCTTCAGAGGCCGAGACCGTCGTAGATTCTCCGCTCCTTCGATCTCTATCAGGATCTGCGCACGAGGAGCGGGGAGAGGGGTGTAGGAGTCATACCTGCGATGCGTCGGTCTCGGACTCCATTGTCGGGGCAAGGCCCGCCTATCGGTGGAGGGCCTGCTGGGTTCAGCATGGGCCCGACCTTTCTTTCATTTTTCTTTTCGGCCCGTTCCTTAAGTCAGGCGCCGGTCGGAAGCTCCTTCGTCCGCGCGCATGTACTTGTACGCGCGCTCCAGCAGTTCGGCGTATGTTCGGGGGAGGGTTTTGTCCAGGGAGTAGGTGAATCGGGACGCCCTCAGCCCTCGCTTCATGGCTGAGATTGCCATGTCTTCGTTGAGGTCCCGGACCTCAAGCGTGGCCGCATTGAATCGCGTCACGAAGTGTCGTAGAGTCTCATTTTCTCTCTGCTTGAGGGAGAAAAGACTGTCCGAGGTTCGTGGCGGCTTCCGACTGGTGCTGAAATGGACCACGAAGGAATGCTCGAGCTGCCCGAAGGAGTGGATACTTTCCGATCGAAGATCGGAGTACCAGGCCCTGACAGCTTTGCGGAGCGTGGCGGGGAAGCCGATGCAAAGGAGAGCGTCGGTTGCCCCTTGAATCGTCATGAGAGCTTTGTAGCTTTCCAGATGGTCGATTGGGTCGGTGGAGCCGTCGTAAGACTCCACGTGCGGCATCTTGAACCGACTGGAGATCGGTTCGTCGAGGATGAGTCGGGAGAGAGGTTGGGCGGTCTAGAAGTCGACGTCGTTTGAAGACTTCTGCCCGTCCACCTGCAGCTGCGCGAGCCGACGGTCGATTTCCTCGAACCGACGCTCGTAGTCGTCCACTCGTCGATGCTGGGAGACCCCAGGAGTGGAGTCTCCAGAAGATTCCGAGAGGGAGGCCGATGGCGTGTGCGGTCGTTTCTCCTTCCTTGCCCGTTCCAGCAGGGAAGGAGAAGACTGCTGGGACCGTCGGTCATCGCGCCATGGCCGTCCCTCCTCTCCGTGGGAGCGCTGTTGAGGGCGCTCGCGTGGAGGCGACGGGGATCGGTGCGGTCGTCGGCGGCTGCTCTTGGAGGGCATCGGACGGGCCGCCGGTTGTTGCTGGAGGCTCTTGACCACGTCCGTCAGTACGGTCATCTGCCGTACGATGGCCGCGATCTGTGCCTCCGTTGTCACTGCGGGGCGTGGAGAGCTGGGCTCCGCCGCCGACGGTGGCGGGGAGGCCTCTTCCCGATGGGAAGAGCGCCTCGCCGACCCGGTGACCCTCGATCGTTGGGCTCTTGTCTTTGTCATGCTGCTCCCCCTTCCTGGTGCGCCAATCTGTTGCGGCCAATCACCTCGTCGCCCGATCGTCGGGAAGCGTGCACCTGCAAAAGGAAGTCCGCACTGACCGGAGGCGGCTCCGGTGGGGACCCTCCGACGGTCAAGTCAGAGAGGTGACTGGGCAACAGTGAAATGCAGACAGAAAGCTCTGAGAAAGAGAGAGAGAGAGGGGGAGGAGCGAGCCTGCGTGAGTGGGAGAGACGGGCGGATCCCTCCTTTGCACTGTTGCCTTCCCCGGTATATATAGTGGAGCTAGGTATGGCGCCGTCATTAATGGCGCGGACAAGTGAGGAACTGTCAACTCACTGTGGACTGTCAGAGCCGCCGTAAAAACGTCATGTCGCCGTGTGGCCGTCCAATCACCAGGGTTGACCCGGCTCTCGGCGGGACCATGCCCCTAGATAGCCGTGCCGCATGCGGCTGTCAGGACTGACAAGCTCTGGCGGCTGTACGGCGATCGAAGGAGTCGACCGACCCTAGGTCGGTGGCCAGCTGAGTGGCGTCGGGGCCCTTCGTTGGTCGGCGAGTGAGTCGGCCATCAGACTTCCTGGTCGGTCGGTCAGTCGGTCGGTCGGCCGTCGGAGTCGGCCAGTCGGTCGGTCGGCCAGTCGATCGGTCGGTCGGCCGGCCAGTCGGTCGGTCGGTCGGCCAGTCGGAGTCGTCCGTCGGAGTCGTCCGTCGGAGTCGGTCAGTCGGTCGGTCGGCCGGAGTCGTCCGTCGGAGTCATCCGTCGGCCAGTCGGTCGGTCGGCCGTCGGAGTCGGTCGGGGTCGGTATATCCCAACAAGTCTAAAGAGCTCCTCCTAAATGCTTGGCTACGAAATTGGTGATCCAATCTATGGTGCTGCTCATCTCACAATAGATATATCTGATGTTCATAGAAATATGTCTGTGTTTTTCCTCCCTTTATCTTTGCACAAGTTTGAAAGTAATGACTGTTACACATTGTAAGAGTTTTGGAGGTCTTCTACTATGTTATATGTATATATCAGGCTTTGAAATGATGCCTGTTATTTAGCCATTATCTTGTGATCAGGATATATGTAATAGGAATAACATCCTGAGCTGAATTATTCCAGGTTTAGTCTATAAATAGCAGAGATGGAAGCTAAATGAGGATAACTGCATTCTTGCTTTTTATTTCATCAATCTGAAGTGGTAACCCCTTTGCCCTTCAGAATACTTCTGTCCTTTTATTGGCAACAAGGACTTGCATAACTAGAACAAAATCAGATTTGACTTTGTTCGGTATAAAGATTTTTTTTTCTTTTGAGAGATATAAGTAAATTATTAGGCAATACAAATATATAAATAGAAATAACATCTAGGACTGGTTTAAAGGTGCCTCAATAGATAGATTTAAGATCTTTCTTTTCTCCCCTCCCTACAAGAATGAGCTAAGGGAGATCCAGTTGATATGCACCTGGCTGAGCCCGTTATCTTTTAATTCTGAAAATCCTACTCCCAAGCCTATGGATTCAGCAGGATTACAAGCAACCTCAACTAGCTTTTCTCAACACTTTGCACAAGCCTCCTCTCGAACTTCAATAACCCTTTCACATGAGGAGCTAAGTTTGAGCAGCTTGCTACTTGGCTGGACTCGGTTCATTTACACAATTGGCCTACATTTTCAACTTAGACAAGTTTCGTGGGACATAGAGGATAGCACAATAAAAGTAATCTCTCATCCTTATGAAATGTAGGGTATTCAAGACCATGAAAGGAAGCTTTTTTTTTTTTCTTTTTGCTCTTCATATAAGACCTTAAGCCTGTATTTCTGAGTATCAAACAGCCACATCAATTAATTGTTACATGAAATTTGGCTTCATGTCTTGGGTGTGAATATATGTCCAACCATTGGAATCTTTAAATATTTAATAATTATTCTAGAGGAGCCTTGTCCAAGTTGTCATACCAATATTTGTGGTTAAAATTCGGAAGCCATATTTTAGGCTAAATTGAGGAGTCAAGGTAATGTAGTGCTACACCTAAGGGGTTGTACTGGTTTATCTAGAGCCTAAGTTAGGGCGGTGAGCTAAGAAAGATAATCCTCGTTGCAAGAAGAAAACCATGGGAGGAGGATGATCTCGCAGGATACTCAATTCCTTGTTCTAGGTGATATATACAAGGACGAGAAAATATATTTCTTAACCTAGTTGTTAGAGTATCGAAAGATGCAAATAGATTAATTTGATAAAGGGTTGTTCCATAGGGAGTAGCTATCCATTTTAGACAATCCAAGATATTTACTTGATTATATGTGCTCATTATATAATTGATCAAAGAACAGCCAAGAAACTCAAGTCACCTGGACACATACAGAGGGAGAGGTTCTTACACTTGATTTTCTCCATCAGCAAGAGAAATCTGGTCTCAAATTTATAAGCTATATGTGACTCATGCAATCATGTCCTGTGATTTAATGCATCCCATGCCATACAAGGCAGTATGATTTTTCATGATCAAGGTTCTCTCCATTTCAGGGTTAAACTAGAGAGATCTAGTCTCACTCACAAGCTAATCATGATTCATGCAATAGCCTTTGATTTCATAGACCTCCATGCCATACATGGACAGGATTTGTTATAATGCATCATGTCTCACAAGTAGCTTGTTACTTTAGAATGGACCTCCTAGGGTTCTGCCATGGATTGAAGAGGATTCTAATAGGAACATCAATTGCTCCAAGACTTATTTACCATAAATTATAATCATTTGTTTTGAGTAAGGAGTAGAAATAGTGATACCCTTTTTTTTTTCTGCCTGTATTCATATGTCCAAGTCAAGTCCAGGAAAGACTCTTCGGAGGCTCCAAATTGACGTGAAGCTTTTTAGAGTTTCAGTTTGATTCTAAGTTTCAGACTTTTAAGCTACTCCGCATGGACCAAAGTAGATTGTACCGGGATTGTGCCGGCCACTACCTCTGATGCATCACATTGAGTGGATCAAAAATAAACTTTATAAGATTTAACCTAATAGACCTTCTAAGTCCGTGTGATCTATTTGAAGAATTTGTGGTGCAACCTCAAAACTTAACCCAGTTTGATTAGGCCCCTACACAGTAACCTAGCCAAAAAACCCAGTGGAGTTAGGTTAGTTCCAGAAGAAAATCTTAAATCCAGTGTAGTTAGATTCCGGTCAAGCAAGTGCCCCACCTCTGAAAGGTAGGACAGTCTTCCAGTTATTTAAAGCTGATTATGGAGACCTTACCCACCTAACAATCTAAGCACCAACCCATGTAAACGTCTTGAGACATGCCTCCAACAGTGCCAAGCCAATCCTGCAATGACTTGAAAAATTAAGCACCGAGATAACATTCAAAATCAGAATCTGGCAAACACGAAGGGGTTAAAGCTTTTCTGACGAGATTTGGGCTAAGCTTTGATCCATCATAGTAAGACCATCCAAGGCTTTGAAGAGGTATACAATTTCAGACAATCTGATCTCGATCTCGGCAACATTGTATAGCAAAGGAGATAATTAGACAAGTCAAGATAGTGATATAAACCAAGCAACTAGAGGTGGGTAGGTGTGGCTGCTTGTATCATCAGAGATACGATGGAGCTCACAGCAGTATGCGACCTCTTTAACTTCATGCAACCTACATCTGGTTCGAGTAGGAGTCTCAAACTGTCATTGGCTGGGTCAATAAGCCGGCACAACCACACTCCAATGCATCTCCATGAATTCTGTACATTTGGCACATGATCCAAGCACTGACTGAATTTAGAGCTTCTCACATCTTCAGAGAGAACAACAGGCCTGCTAACGAGATAGCTTCTTACTTGGCTCACCATTCCTCTAATTTATGGACCACTAGTACAAACTATCCTCAAGAACACAGAGGGAGAATATATTCTGATGTTGCTGGATGTATTTATACTCATCATGCTTGAGATAAAAACCATCTGCTTCACTAATATACATTATATAGAGAGAGAGAGAGTATGCAACTTAGCTGTTTTCATCGACTGGTCGGTGCAGTTGGAACACTTAATTTACCAGTGGAGAATAAATAACAAAAAGAAAAGAGCCAAAGATGAAGCATCTTATTGTCTTGAATGAATATGCTAGTATACATCTGCCATGTTACAGAAAATTACCAGTACAAACTCTATGCAGTGAACATAACCGAACACGGTAAGAATCAATGGATTGAATGGGATTCCTAGAAACTAAAAGGATGAAGAAAGAAAAATACAATGTAATGGTGGAAGAAAAATGAAGAATGGGCACTCTCTTCTTAATTTTCTGCTAGATATTAAGCATCCTAGCTATCGTACTTTTTTGGTTGGCGCCACTGTGACAATTAAATTTGAACCATATTCTTTGGACCTTTCAATCTATAGGATAATCGACATTGAAATACATATTAGCCCAACAAATCTCTTAGTAACTGAAGGCAATGAGGAAAATGAGGAAAGATTTACAAAAATTATCTGCACAAATGCAGATTTTTGGCAGAATTTTAAGGCATCTGTCGTTCAGGGCCTTAGGCAACCAGTAAGGAAACAGAGAATCAATGTTATTAGTTTGGTGCTAAAAGAACAAAGACATTTTTTGTTAATATCTCATTATTTTCTTGATTTGCATTCTTTATGTTATAGTTAATATTCTTCTTTGTTTTTGCTATTTTTTGATTCTTTCACAAGCATGCAATAAATATAATGTGTCCTAAATTACAAATACTGAATATCTGTGGATACAAGACCTTACACAATAATACATGAAATGAAGTTGTGTCTATCTTAACTGGGATGCTACGAACATTTGTTAACAAAGATGGCATATTTTTTACAAAAAATTCACATGGCATATCTGTTTGCACAATGTTAATACTTTTGATTACACATGTTGCTTTAAGTACCAATGGTCCTAGATTTCATTAGGTTTTCAGTTGTCAATGGCACAATTGGATCTATGAAATAATCAAATCCCAAAGCACACAATCCCACTGTTCTGATTGCATGGTGAAGAGACTGAAATACTACTAGACTTCAACAAGACATTCATGAACACACTTCTGCATGTATGACACCTAAACAGACTTGGTTCTCCAAGAGAGATTTAACTAAATATTAAGCAATATTAAGCCTTATATTTCTTAAGTACCTCCCAGTCTTCTTCTTCGAGCTCCTTTTGTCACACTCAAAATCCGGGACATAACACGGCCACGCCACTGAGGAGGGAGCCCACGATAACACGAAGCCAATCCATCATAATCATCTAAAATCCATCAAATAAAAAGATTCAATTCCATTATTCATCAAATAATCGAACCAATATTAGTTCAGAACATCTAAATCCAAAAGCAAGTACCAACCCGAATCTCAACATTCATAAATAACTACAAATCTGTGATTATAAAATAAACTAAACTTCTGCTGCCAAATTTTCAAGCTTGCTCTACAGATCTTCAAGCCTGGATTCTTTTTTGCCGATCCTAACCTTATTTCTCTATTCAAACAAAAAGAAAACAAAAAGAATATGAGCTACACTAGCCCAGTAAGTAGAACTTGCGCTTCCTTATCGGATCAAACATAAATTTTTTATGATAATGCAATATTTAGAAAATAACAGGTAATACAAAATAAAGTATTTTATAGAGCATATAACAAAACAAGTTATAAACTTATCATGCATGCATAAATCATGTATATTTTACAATCATGAATCGTAAATCATTTTCATCATGTATTCATGTCATGTTTCAAAATATTGCTCACAGATATTCGTGCTAAGGTCACTATTATATCCGTGACAGGACCATGTTTCTTAATCGACAGAGTTCTTAATTCATGTGCCAACTTTATACCCGTTGGCAGGGCCATGTTTCGTGTGGATGCTAGCTCCGAATGTCGACCTTCCCGAAGGGAATCATTCATAGCCATCTGAAAGCCTTTGAAATCATTATATCTTTTTCTTAAAACATACATATACATAGATAAAAAAATAATAAAATTCATGCTTCATAATCATGCTATTTTCATAAGACATATTCATGAAATCAATGCTCATAATAAAACATGCTTTTTCATATCACATATACCGATCCTTATTTTATGAAAAATTATGATTTCATCAATAGCAATTCTTTGCATAAAAACATGATCATTTAAAAATAAATAAGGAGCATAAGATCTACTTACCTCGTTCATCTTAGATCTTCAGATTTCATTAGAAGAATCAGCTAATCCTATTTAAAATATCAAATCATTATCAAATTCTATTCCATAAATATAATAAGATTAAATCATAAGGAAAGAGGACTGTTGTCCGGATGTGTCGAACCATCCAGATACCAGGACAATTCAGGGTCTTTGATCTGAGGGTCAGATTTAAGTGACTTGATCAAGAAATCGTGAAGCACAGATCGAATCAAGGTCAAGATCAATCAATAGGGTTCTTTAATAATGGGTTTGAAAAATACTTGATATGGCCAAATGAGGTTGACATACAGCACGGATATCAAAGCAACTTCGGATCATCTTATTAGAGTCAATATGAGACTCTAAAAGATGAAGGCATGACTCGATACAGGATTCATAAACCTTCTTAGAAAAAGAAAGTCGGTCATGAAAGAGAAAGTAGAGAGAAAGTGGAGAGAGAATCTTCGTATCCTTCAAAAGTAACAATCATGATTGAGATCATCAGAGGTCATATCAGGGTGACTTAATATGAATTAACCATGATTGATGTTATCAATTTCGAATAAAGATTGGATCGGGATCCAATCTACTGCACGAATTTCAAAGCAGTCTCAAATCATCATATTTTTATCTCAAGTTTATCCTAGGGTTGTGAAGCAATTAGCGAGAGAGAATGATCCTAGAGAGACAAAATCTATAAAAAGAGATAAAAAGATCTAAAGAGAGAAAATAGAGAGAGAATTTAAAAAGAAAAAATATAGAGAGAAGGTAGAGAGAGAAAGTCCAATTCGAGAGAGAGAAAGACTTAAGAGAGAGAGATGAGAGAAACTTTTTCTTACATATATTTTTTATTTTTATTATTATTATTATTTTCTTTTTTTTTCTTTTTCTTTTCTTTTTCTTTTTCTTTTTCTTGTTCCCGTGGCCTTCTTTGGCCGAAACAGGGGACCTAGAGGTCCCCGTGCCTTTGACCGGCCGATCACGGCCATTCTCCACCCGACGGTGGCCGGCGGCAAGGGGCGACCCTCCCGTGCTCGGAGGCCGAAGCCGGCGGTCGGCGGTGACCGTCGGTGCCATAAAAAAAATTAGAAAAAGGGAGAGAAGAACAGGGCTTTCTTTTCTGACGAAATTCGACGGCTCCTGTCATCGGCGGTCGTGTCCACAGGCATGGAAAAGAAGGGAGAGAAGAGAGGAAGAGGAGGAAGGACTTACCACGGCCTCCGATGACCCCCACCAACGTGAAATCGCGGCGAGCACGAGTCGAGGGGCCGCGGCTTTAATCGAGAAAATCAGAGAAGAACTCCGACGATCATCGGTGACTATTGTGTCCTCTCTTAGAGGAGAGGAGGGGAGTTCTTATAGGGCTCGTCCTAGGGTCTTTTAATGACCCTAGGACTCCGATTCCTGATCGGAACTAGGGAAGGGGAAGACTCCGATCGGGAGTCTTCTTTCCTTTTTTTTTTTTTTTTCTGGGTGAGCTTTGTGGCTTTAGGCCCAGTAGGCCGAGTTATCACATTCTACCCCCCTAAAAAAAAAATTTCGTCCTCGAAATTTAACATACCTTCATTTTCAAATAAGTATGGATATCTCGTCTTCATATCATCTTCAAGCTCCCATGTAGCCTCTCTCTCTTCATGATTACTCCAATGAATCTTCACATATGGAATGATGTGCCGTCTTAGAACTTGCTTTGCTCTTTTCGATCAATAATTCGGAGAAAAAATTCTTCATAGGTTAAGTCTTCATGAACTTGCAATGGCTCATACTTTATCACGTTATTTGGATCAGGTACAAAAAAAAAAATTTTTTTAGTAGTGAAACATGAAAGACATTGTGCACTTAGAATAAATCTGGTGGTAAAGCTAGTTCGTAAGCAACATCTCCTACTCGGCTCAAAATTTCAAAAGATCTAATATATCGCGGACTCAGCTTGCCATGTCTCCCAAACCTCATGACACTTTTTGTAGGTGATACTTTTAGAAAAATATGATCATCGAAGTGAAATTTCAATTCTCTTTTTTTTCTATCTGCCCAACTCTTCTGTCTATCCTGTGCTGCGTTGAGTCTTTCCTTGATCAGATAGATTTTCTCTCTAGCATCCATTTATTATCAGTAAAATCCTTCCTTATTTACAACTAACGTATTTCATAATATCTTTTGATTTAAAAGATTAATATTTCTAATCAATTCAGACCATCACACTTTTGCTGCGCACTCTGATCTCAACTTACCAAATTATCTAAATCTATCAAAAATATCCTTGTATATTAAATCAATCAAAGATAGATCCAACTTTCAAATTTCATATAAAATTTAGGATAAAATTTAAAGTTTCCTTGTCATTACTATCTCTTAGACATAGCACATCAAAATTAAATCTTCATCCACATTCTATGTTTGAACTTATTACATAAGCTTCACCACTCCTCAAGAATCCAATATGTCTAGAATTAATTTGAGTTAACATTCGATTTACCTTACAATCATTTAGACAACTTCCAAACAAATCTTTCTTTGCAAAAAAATTAACATTAAAATCAACAAAGTTATCATGTCCTTTATCAATATAGGTTTAGCATTCCAATGTCATCAAATATACCTAACATAATATATCAATACCTTCCACTTCATTCCAGGGTCAACACTTCTCGTACTCAGGTCAACCTTGCTAATTGAAATCTAAGATATAACTCATCAATTCTATTATAGACATCATATGCCACTTATGCATAAATTTCATCATAATACCTATTGATTCGAAATCAAATTATTGATTTCTTTCTTTTATATCTATCATGTTCCTCATGATCTTAGCCTCAAGTTCAAATATCACTAAAGTCATAATCCCGAATAATGGTAACCTTAAGTTCAAATACCACTTAAGTCATATTCTTTAGTGATCATAACCTAAACTTTATATCATTCTATCACGTCCTTAATGATCATAATCTTAAGCTCTGATATTATCCATTATACTCCACTCGATCACATCCTATTGATCATACATAAAGTTTTGATATCACTTTATAATCTCAATGATCTTAAACCTAAGCTCTGATATTATTCTATCATATCCTAATCATTTATATCATAATCCCCAATAATTATAACCTAAGCTCTGATACCATAAAATGTCATACCCCAAATTCGGGACATAACACGGCCATGCTACCGAGGGATGGAGCCCACGAAGCCAATCCATCATAATCATCTAAAATCCATCAAATAAAAAGATTCAATTCCATTATTCATCAAATAATCGAACCAATATTGGTTCAGAGCATCTAAATCCAAAAGTAAGTACCAATCCGAATCTCAACATTCATAAATAACTATAAATCCGTGATTATAAAATAAACTAAATTTCTGCTGCCAAATTTTCAAGCTTGCTATGCAGATCTTCAAGCCTGGATTCCTTTTTGCCGATCCTAACCTTATTTCTCTGTTCAAACAAAAAGAATATAAGCTACACTAGCCCAGTAAGTAGAACTTGCGCTTTCTTATCGGATCAAACATAAATTTTTCATGATAATGCAATATTTAAAAAATAATAGATAATACAAAATAAAGTATTTTATAGAGCATATAACAAAACAAGTTATAAACTTATCATGCATGCATAAATCATGTATATTTCACAATCATGAATCGTAAATCATTTTCATCATGTATTCATGTCATATTTCAAAACATTGCTCACAGATATTCGTGCTAAGGTCACTATTATACCCGTGACAGGGTCATGTTTCTTAATCGACAGAGTTCTTAATTCATGTGCCAACTTTATACCTGTTGGCAGGATCATGTTTCGTGTGGATGCTAGCTCCGGATGTCGACCTTCCCGAAGGGATTCATTCATAGCCATCTGAGAGCCTTTGAAATCATTATATCTTTTTCTTAAAACATACATATACATAAATAAAAAAATAATAAAATTCATACTTCATAATCATGCTATTTTCATAAGACATATTCATGAAATCAATGCTCATAACAAAACATGCTTTTTCATATCACATATGCCGATCCTTATTTTATGAAAAATTATGATTTCATCAATAGCAATTCTTTACATAAAAACATGATCATTTAAAAATAAATAAGGAGCATAAGATCTACTTATCTCATTCATCTTAGATCTTCAGACTTCGTTAGAAGAATCAACTAATCCTATTTAAAATATCAAATCATTATCAAATTCTATTCCATAAATATAATAAGATTAAATCATAAGGAAAGAGGACTGTTGTCCGGATGTGTCGGACCATCCAGATACCAGGACAATTCAGGGTCTCTGATCTGAGGGTCAAATTTAAGTGACTTGATCAAGAAATCGTGAAGCACAGATCGAATTAAGGTCAAGATCAATCAATAGGGTTCTTTAATAATGGATTTGAAAAATACTTGATATGGCCAAATGAGGTTGACATACAGCACGGATATCAAAGCAACTTCGGATCATCTTATTAGAGTCAATATGAGCCTCTAGAAGATGAAGGCATGACTCGATACAGGATTCATAGACATTCTTAAAGAGAGAAAGTCGGTCATGAAAGAGAAAGTAGAGAGAAAGTGGAGAGAGAATCTTCGTATCCTTCAAAAGTGACAATCATGATTGAGATCATCAGAGGTCATATCAGGATGACTTAATATGAATTAACCATGATTGATATTATCAATTTCGAATAAGGATCAGATCGGGATCCAATCTACTGCACGAATTTCGGAGCAGTCTCAGATCATCATATTTTCATCTCAAGTTTATCCTAGGGTTGTGATGCAATCAGCGAGAGAGAATGACCCTAGAGAGACAAAATCTATAAAAAGAGATAAAAAGGTCTAGAGAGAAAAAATAAAGAGAGAAAGTCCAGTTCTAGAGAGAGAAAAACTTAAGAGAGAGATGAGAGAAACTTTCTCTCACATATATTTTTTATTATTTTTTTTTCTTTTTTTTTTTCTTTTTCTTTTTTCTTTTTCTTTTCTTTTTCTTTTTCTTGTTCCCGTGGCCTTCTTTGGCCGAAACAGGGGACCTAGAGGTCCCCGTGCCTTTGACCGACCGATCACGGCCATTCTCCGCCCGGTGGTGGCCGGCGGCAAGAGGCGACCCTCCCGTGCTCGGAGGCCGAAGCCGGCGGTCGGCGGTGACTATCGGTGCCATAAAAAAAATCAGGAAAAGGGAGAGAAGAACAGAACTTTCTTCTCCGACGAAATCCGATGGCTCCTGTCACCGACGGTCGTGTCCACAGGCATGGGAAAGAAGGGAGAGAAGAGAGGAAGAGGAGGAAGGACTTACCACGGCCTCCGATGACCCCCACCGGCGTGAAATCACGACGAGCACGAGTCGAGGGGCCGCGGCTTTAATCGGAAAAATCGAAGAAGAACTCCGGCGATCGTCGGTGACTATTGTGTCCTCTCTTAGAGGGGAGGAGGGGGGTTCTTATAGGGCTCGTCCTTGGGTCTTTTAATGGTCCTAGGACTCCGATTCCTGATCGAAACCGGGGAAGGGGAAGACTCCGATCGGGAGTCTTCTTCCCTGTTTTTTTTTTTTTTTTTTCTGGGTGGGCTTTATGGCTTTAGGCCCAGTGGACCGGGTTATCACACCTTTGCTGGCTCGAGTCATTATTAGTTGCCTCAAGTGTCAATTCATCATGTCATTGAATCTGTTTCTTTGCATCAATGACTAGAAATTGTAAAACTTTTTCTTCTATAAACCACAGTTATCGAAATAATCAAATGGTTCTTCCATCCAAGTAGCTAAAATAGGAGCAGCTCACTTTTGTTGTATATTGTTGTTTCCTTCCCCATAGTTTTATTATAATTTTTTAAGTAGTTTCTTATCTGTTAGCAAGCTAATAAATCTTTAAATTTCAACATGCCTTTCACCTTAATCATTGCCGTAATAATATTTTAACTATCTTTATTTGTCCCACATCTATCTCAACATTTTCATATCCGGTTATCTGATGCATACACAGTCTCTTTGTTGCTATTTTCTTCTATTCTTTTGCATATGAGTAGGAGAAAAAACATTACCATGGAGTGAAATATATCAAGATAATTGCCAAACATTCTAAGCAAATGGGCTATAAAAATTATCACACCAACTCGTTTTGCAATGTAAAAAGTAGTTAGATATTTAGAAGCATCTACCATATCATTTATTATAATAAAAATATAATTAGAACATCCTTCTTTATATTGCCATGTAGTAGCTTTAAAGTGAACTACAGCTTAGCTTGAAGTTTGATATTTACTCAAGAAACATTGTTATTAAACATGAGTCGTTGATGAACCAAGATCATCGACACATTGTCAGCGAGAAAGCTATGATCAAGGCAACAAGTTCCTGTAACTCTCATATGAGCATAAGATTTTCCTCAACTACACACAATTGAGGCCTATTTGTTACTTTGTCTCACAAGCTTTCAAAATGGAAGCCATTTTATAGGAATCAACAGTGTTGATTGTCTTCGAATACCATTTTAGATATCATTGTTGTCTTGGTGTTTATGTTCTTGCGCATGACTTCATTTCTCTTAATCCTATAGTGCTAATAACTAGGTGACACAAACCAGTCAAGTAAAGTTGGTTAAGCCATTTTCTTGCACTGTCTTAATTTGCAGATATAATGAGAGTGTAAATTTGGGCATACCCCCAGATTGCTTGTGCTACACATCTGTTTCTGTTCAGTTCTATTTTAGAAAGCAGAGGAAGTTTGGCAAGCACAGAAAATTGGATTCTTTTCCACTTTTCTGCATACTTAGTTTCTTGTTGGATCTTTCTATTCTGGATTTGTTTGTTCACTGCACTGTGTTTTTTTTTTTTTTATTATTATTCATAAATGGAGAACTCATACAAATCAAATATGAAGGCAACCAAAAATATTAGAAAAAAAGATGTCCCGCAGTGACACCGGCAAAATTATAGCATCAGTCTAAAAGGCTCCTCCTGAATGCTTGGCCACGAAATTGGTGGTCCAATCTATGGTGCTGTTCGTCTCACAATAAATATGTCTGATGTTCATAGAAATATGTCTGTGTTTTTCTCCCTCTACCTTTGCACAAGTTTGAAAGTAATGACTGTTACACATTGTAAGAGTTTTGGAGGTCTTCTGATACGTTATATGTATATATTAGACTTTGAAATAATGCCTGTTATTTAACCATGTTGGGTGGATGTCTGGTCAGGACACCACCTCCCAAGACCTTTTCAGTACCACGCGATGCAGCAGGAAGAAAGAAGAAACAAAATAAAAAGAAAAACAATCAAAATACGTGGATCAGCCATAAAAGGGCTCGCCTCCACGGGGCATGCAAACTTCACTATGAAAAAGAAATTTTACAAGAGGAGACCTCACCCTCAACCCTTGTACACCCAATTCTCTCTCACCTGAAGTTCCCCTCACAAAAGCTCTCTCTCTCTTGGAGACCTCCCTGAACCCCTGAAGAGCCTGGCGACCGCTGTCCAGGAGCCTCCTGCTCCTCTCTCACAGCGCTCTCGCCTCTCTCTCTCTCCTCGGATTCGTACGGCGGCGAGAAAACGAACCACACCCTCCTCTGTTTCGTCACAGGCCTTTTTAAAGGCTTAAACAGAGTTTAAACCTAATCTAATTAGGTTTAAGAGTCCTAAACAAGCCAAATCAGCGTCCCAGACCGTCGGATCAAGACCGGGAGCCACCTGGGCCGTTGGATCGCCCTCCGGTCCACGGAATAGTGCCGTGGACCGCGAGAAATACATGGGAAATGCCCACGCGGTCCACAGGCCGCGCCGTGGACCGCCCGATCCACGGTGGACCGGGGCAAGGGGGGCCAGCAGGCCGCTGGCCTGGGCCGGCCCGCGCGCGCGGGCCTGCGCGCGCCTGGGCTGCGCGCCCGCCTGGGCCATGGGCCCCCCCCCCGCGCGGGCCTGGGTCGCGCGTCCCGCGCGCCGCCGCCTGCGGCCGCGCCGTTGCCGCCCGCCGCCGGTCGCCGGCGGTCCTCTACCACCTCGATTCTCGTGCTGACTTCAAAAGCTCGTATCTCCTCCATCCGAGCTCTGTTTCAGAGATCTTGATCTCGTTGGACTCTGTTTTTCGCCGCGAACCTCGCTGTGGGCTCAATGTGGACTGAATCTCGAGACGTCAAATCCTAACAATCTCCACCTCGACTCGATATTCGGCCTCCTCCAAACTCCGAGAGCTTCTGGATCTCCTCGCCCCATGCCCTGGGGCAATCGCCTGCTGATCATGGATGGGCAAACATGGGAGTCGAGCCAGGCTGCTCGATCCCATCTCCGTCGTATGCTGTGCTCCTCCTGACCTGAGACCTGTTCGGGGCATCATCCTACGGCAATAGGAATCTTACCTTGCGACGTCGCCTCTCGTCCTCCCGAGTCTCCTGTCTCGTGCCCGATCCGCCTCCTGGAGCTCCACCTCGCACTGGACTCCCTGCCAGGTAATAATGTCCTCTGCTCCATTTCTTCCCCTCCAGCACAATCCTATCGCGCGTAGCACCATCAGGATTCCTCCACCAGCTACCGTCCTGTAGCCTCTCGAATCCAGTCTGCTAAGTGAGATAAGATTCCGCCTGAAATCGGGTATGTATCGGACCTCCCCCAATCTCCTCACTGCACCGTCATGTATCCTCCAGCTGACCATCCCAATGCCTCTGATCGCACAGCTCGATCCATCCGGCAGATATACAGTGCCCTCACTGTTCTCCAGGGAGTCCAACTGCTCCTCTCTGCAACACACATGATAGGGGCATGCAGAATCTAATATCCACTGTTGGGAAGAAGTAGATACCTCGTCAGATATCTCCAGGACATCTCCATCTGAATCGCTGCCGGCCGTCGCTACAGCAGCCACCGTCCGATTTTTCAGTTGAGGGCAATCTCTGGCTGGATGCCCCAACTCTTCACACCGGTAACACCTGGTTTTGCTCAAGTCCCTCCTGGACTTGGACCGCCCTCGTTGCGATCTCCTGTCGCTCCGTCTACCGCCTCCTGCTCCTCCAGAAGCCACCAAAGCTGAGCTATCGCCACCTGAGCTCGAAGCTGGGTTCTTCCTCCTGAGAACCTCGTTCTGAAGTATCGCCGCGGTGACCTCGTCCATCTTGATAGTGCTCTTCCCCACTAGAAGAGCAGTCACCAAGGACTCGTACGAAGAGGGAAGCGACGCCAGCAAAACCAGCGCCCTGGTATTCTCTTCAACGTTCTCGCCAACACTGAGAAGGTCGGTGAGGATCTTCTGGAAGTGGCTCAGATGCTCCTGCACGCTCTGTCCCTCAGTCATCCGCAGTTGGTAAAACTGCCTCCAGAGGAAAAGTGTGTTGGTGAGAGACTTCGCCATGTACAACTCCTCGAGCTTCGTCTACAGCACCTTCGGGGAAGTCTCGCTCAGCACATTGATCACCACCTCATCCGCCAGGTACATGCGGATGGTACTCACCGCCTGCATCTGTAGCCGTTTCCAATCTCGCACCTCTATGGTGGTCGGCTTCTCATCGCACAAGAGAGCATCGATCAACCCCTGTTGGATGAGCACGTCCTTCACCTTTGCCTGCCACAAGGAGAAATTGCTCTTACCATCGAATTTGTTGATCTCCATCTTGATTGTTCCTGTTCTCTCCATCTTCAGTCTTGCTCACTACCACTGCAATCTGCGTCCTTGTACCGCCTTGCTTTGATACCACTTGTTGGGTGGATGTCTGGCCAGGACACCACCTCCCAAGACCTTTTCAGTACCACGCGATGCAGCAGGAAGAAAGAAGAAACAAAACAAAAAGAAAAACAATCAAAATACGTGGATCAGCCACAAAAGGGCTCGCCTCCACGGGGCATGCAAACTTCACTATGAAAAAGAAATTTTACAAGAGGAGACCTCACCCTCAACCCTTGTACACCCAATTCTCTCTCACCTGAAGTTCCCCTCACAAAAGCTCTCTCTCTCTTGGAGACCCCCCTGAACCCTTGAAGGGCCTGACGACCACTATCCAGGAGCCTCCTGCTCCTCTCTCACAGCGCTCTCGCCTCTCTCTCTCTCCTCGGATTCGTACGGCGGCGAGAAAACGAACCACACCCTCCTCTGTTTCGTCACAGGCCTTTTTAAAGGCTTAAACAGAGTTTAAACCTAATCTAATTAGGTTTAAGAGTCCTAAACAAGCCAAATCAGTGTTCCAGACCGTCGGATCAAGACCGGGAGCCACCTGGGCCGTTGGATCGCGCTCCGGTCCACGGAATAGTGCCGTGGACCGCGAGAAATGCGTGGGAAACGCCCACACGGTCCACAGGCCGCACCGTGGACCGCCCGGTCAACGGTGGACCGAGGCAAGGGGGGCCAGCAGGCCGCTGGCCTGGGCCGGCCCGCGCGCGCGGGCCTGCGCGCGCCTGGGCCGCGCGCCCGGCTGGGCCGCACGTCCGCCTGGGCCGCGGGCCCCCCCGCGCGGGCCTGGGTCGCACATCCCATGCGGGCCTGGGTCGCGCGTCCCGCCCGCCGCCGCCTGCGGCCGCGCCGCTGCCATCCGCCGGCGGTCCTCCGCCGCCTTGATTCTCGTGCCAACTTCAAAAACTCGTATCTCCTCCATCCGAGCTTCGTTTCGGATAATCTTGGTCTCGTTGGACTCCGTTTTTCGCCGCGAACCTCGCTGTGGGCTCAATGTGGGCTAAATCTCGATGCGTCAAATCTTAACAAACCATTATCTTGTGATCAGAATATATTTAATACGAATAACGTCCTGAGCTGAATTATTCCAAGTTTGGTCTATAAACAGTAGAGGATGGAAGCTAAATGAGGACAACTGCATTCTAGCTTTTTATTTCATCAATCTGAAGTAGTAACCCCTTTGCCCTTCAGGATACTTCTGCTCTTTTATTGGCAACAAGGACTTGCATAGCCAGAACAGAATCAGATTTGACTTTGTCCAGTATAAAGTTTTTTTTTTTTAAAGATATAAGTAAATTATTAGTCAATACAAATATGTAAATAGGAATAACATCTAGGACAGGTCAAGAATGAGCTAAAGGAGATCCAGTTGATATGCACTAGGCTGAGCCTGCTATCTTTTAATTCTGAAAATCCTATTTCCAATCCTATGGATTCAGCAGGATTACAAGCAAGCTCGACTAACTTTTCTTAACACTTTGCAGAAGCTCCTCTCGGACTTGAATAACCCTTTCACATGATGAGCTATGTTTGAGTAGCTTGCTGCTTGGCTAACTTGGTTCATTTGCACATTTGGCCCATATTTTCAACTTCGACAAGCTTCTTGGGACATAGAGGATAGCACAACAAAAGTAATCTTCCATCCTTATGAAATGTGGGGTATTCAAGACCATGAAAGGAAGCTTTTTTTTTTTCTTTCTGCTCTTCATATAAGACCTTAAACCCGTATTTCTAAGCATCAAACAGCCACATCAATTAGTTGTTACATAGACTTTGACTTCATGTCTTGGATGTGAGTATATATCCAACCATTAGATTCTTTAAATATTTAATAATTATACTGGAGGAGCCTTGTCCAAGCTGTCATACCAATATTTGTGCTTAAAATTCGGAAGCCATATTTTGGGCTAAATTGAGGGGTCAAAGTAATATAGTGCTACATCTAAGGGGTTGCATTGGTTTATCCAGAGCCTAAGGTAGGACGGTGAGCTAAGAAAGATAATCCTCGTTGCAAGAAGGCAACCATGGTAGGAGGATGATCATGCAGGATACTCAATTCCTCGTTCTAGATGATATATACAAGGACGAAAAAATATATTTCTTCACTTGGTTGTTGGAGTATAGAAAGATGCAGATAGATTAATTTAATAAAGTACTGTTCCATAGGGAGTAGCTGTCCAAATCCAAGATATTTACTTGATTATATGTGCTTATATATAATTGATCAAAAAAACAGCCAAGAAACTCAAGTCACCTGCACACATGCAGAGGGAGAGGTTATTACACTTGATTTTCTCCATCAGTAAGAGAGATCTGGTCTCAAATTTATAGGCTATTCGTGACTCATGCAATCATGTCCAGTGATTTAATGCATCCCATGCCATACAAGGCAGCATGATTTTTCATGATCAAGGTCCTCTCCATTTTATGGTTAAACTGAAGAGATCTAATGTCACTCACAAGCTAATCTTGATTCATGCAACAGCCTTTGATTTCATAGGCCTCCATGCCATACATGAATAGGATTTCTTGTAATGCATCATATCTCACCAGCAGCTTGTAACTTTAGAATAGACCTGCTAGGGCTCTACCCAGGACTAAAGAGGATTCTAATAGAAACATCGATTGCTCCAAGACTTATTTGCCATAAATTATAATCATTTGTTTTGAGTAACGAGTAGAAATAGTGATATCCTTTTTTTTTCTTCCTGTATTCATATATCCAAGTCAAGTCTAGGAAAGACTCATTAGAGGCTCCAAATTGACTTGAAGCTTTTTAGAGTTTCGAT
Source organism: Elaeis guineensis (assembly GCF_000442705.2). Lineage (NCBI taxonomy): Eukaryota > Viridiplantae > Streptophyta > Magnoliopsida > Arecales > Arecaceae > Elaeis > Elaeis guineensis. The sequence goes on from NC_026000.2 coordinate 132,891,801, forward strand.
TTGATTCTAAGTTTCAGACTTTTAAGGTACTCCGCATGGATCAAAGTAGATTGTGCCGGCCACTACCTCTGATGCATCACATTGAGTGGATCAAAAATAAACTTTACAAGATTTAACCTAATAGGCCTAAGTCCGTGTGATCTTTTTGAAGAATTTATGGTGCAACCTCAAAACTTAACCCAGTTTGATTAGGCCCTACACAGGAACCTAGCCAAAAAACTTAATGGAGTTAGGTTAGTTCCAAAAGAAAATCTTAAATCCACTGGAGTTAGATCCCGATCAAGCAAGTACCCCATCTCTAAAATGTAGGACAGTCTTTCAATTATTTAAAGCTGATTATGGAGACCTTACCCACCCAACAACCTAAGCACCAACCCATATAAATGTCTTGAGACATGCCTCCAATGGTGCCAAGCCAATCCTGCAATGACTTGAAAAATTAAGCATCGAGACAACATTCAAAATCAGAACCCGACAAACACGAAGGAGTTAAAGCTTTTCTGACGAGATTTGGGCTAAGCTTTGATTCATCATAGTAAGACCATCCAAGGCTTTGAAGAGGTATGCAATTTCAGACAATCTGATCTCGATCAGGACAACATTGTACTGCAAAAGAGATAACCAGACAAGTTAAGACAGTGATATAGACCAAGCAACTGGAGGTGGACAGGTGTGGCTGCTTTTATCATCAGGGATACTGTGGAGCTCACAACAGTATGCGACCTCTTTAATTTCATGCAACCTACCTCTGATTCAAGGGGGAGTCTCAAACTGTCATTAGCTGGGTCAATAGGCCGGCACAACTACACTCCAATGCGCCTCCACGAATTCTGTACATTCGGTGCATGATCCAAAGGCTGACTGAATTTAGAGCTTCTCATATCTTTAGAGAGGGCAACAGACCTACTGACTTGGTAGCTTCTTACTTGACTTACCATTCCTCCTATTTATGGACCATCATTACAGACTATCCTCAAGATCTTAGAGAGAGAATGCTTTTTGATGTTGCTGGATGTATTTATACTCATCATGCATGAGATGAAAACCATCTCCTTCACTAATATACATTATATATATAAAGAGAGAGAGAGAGAGAGAGAAAGAGTATGCACCTTAGCTGTTTTCATCGACTGGCCGGTGCAGTTGAAACATTTGATTTACCAACAGAGAATAAATAACAAAAAAAAAGAGCCAAAGATAAAGCATCTTATTGTCTTGAATGAATATGCTAGTATACATCTGCCATGTTACAGAAAATTACGAGTTCAAACTCTATGCAGTGAACATAACCGAACACTGTAAGAATCAATGGATTGAATGGGTTTTCTAAAAACTAAAAGGATGAAGAAAGAAAAATACAATATAATGCTGGAAGAAAAATGAAGAATAGACACTCTCTTCTTGATTTTCTGCTAGATATTAAGCATCCTAACTATCGTACTTCTTTGGTTGGTGCCACTGTGCCAGACTTCTTGACAAAGAGCTAAGGAATGAAGCCTTAGGAGGGGATAGCCTCTTTCCATACAGATGCTTTCCTCCAAGATCAGTTAAATTTGAACCATATTCCTTGGACCTTTCAATCTGTAGGATAATCGACATTGAAAATACATATTAACCCAACAAATCTCTTAGTAGTTGAAAGCAATGAGGAAAATGAGGAAACATTTACAAAAATTATCTGCACACAAATGCAGATTTTTGACAGAATTTTAAGGCATCTGTCATTCAGGGCCTCAGGCAGCCAGTAAGAAAATAGAGAATTAATGTTATTAGTTTGGTGCTAAAAGAACAAAGACATTTTTTGTTAATATCTCATTATTTTCTTGATTTGCATTCTAAGATAGCAATAGATATATGTGATAGTTAATATTCTTCTTTGTTTTTACTATTTTTTGATTCTTTCACCAGCATGCAATAAATATCATGTGTCCTAAATTACAACTGCTTCTTCGGTGAATATCTGTGGATACAAAACATTTCACAATAATACATGAAATGAAGTTGTGTCTATCTTAACTGGGAGGCTACGAACATTTGTTAACAAAGATGGCATATTTTTTACAAGAAATTCACATGGCATATCTGTTTGCACAATGTTAATACTTTTGATTACACATGTTGCTTCAAGTACCAGTGCTTCTAGATTTCATTAGATTTTCAGTTATCAATGGCACAATTGGATCTATGAAATAATCAAGTCCCAAAGCACACAATCCCACTGTTCTGATTGCATGTTGAAGAGACTGAAATACTACCAGACTTCAACAAGGCATTCATGAACCCACTCCTGCATATATGACACCTAAACAGACGAGATTTAACTAAATATTAAGCAATTTGAACCTTATCTTTCTTAAGTACCTCCCAGTCCTCTTCTTCTAGCTCCTTTGTTGGCTCGAGTAGTTATTAGTTGCCTCAAATGTCAATTCGTCATGTCATAGAATCTGCTTCTTTGCATCAATGACCAGGAATTGTAAAACTATTTCTTCTATAAACCACAGTTACCAAAATAATCAAATGATTCTTTCGTTCAAGTAACTAAAATAGGAGCAGCTCACTTTTGTTGTATATTGTTGTTTTCTTCCCCATAGTTTTATTATAATTTCTTAAATAGTTTCTTATCTGTTAGCAAGCTAATAAATCTTTAAATTTCAACATGCCTTTCACCTTAATCATTGCCGTAATAATATATTTTCTTCTATTCTTTTGCATATGAGTAGGAGAAAAAACATTACCATGGAATGAAGGATATCAAGGATATTGCAAAACATTCTAAGCAAATGGGCTATAAAAATTAACACACCAACTCATTTTGCAATGTAAAAAATAGTTAAATATTTAAAAGCATCTACCATATCATTCATTATAATAAAAATATAATCAGAACGTCCTTCTTTGTATTGCCAGTTTATCTATAATTATCAATCTGTAACATCCTGAACACATGGTCATTAGTGTTATTGAAATGATCATATGCTCTGTAGGAAGCAACAAAGTTGAAAATATTATCACTCATACCCCATCAAAAGCATGGAATATTATGTGTATCTTCTCAACAGCCACTAATAGTTAGTCAATCTTTTTAAATAACTACCTTGCTCTATCATCTTCTCACTTTTTCTTCTCCAGCCATAAAGTCTGCCATTAGTTGAGCAATTATTCCCATTATACTATGTCAAAATATGACCATTTTGACATCCCCATGTGTTGATGAACAAGGGATATAAAGTAAGTCCCTTAAGTCGTACAGACTGATCTTTCATATCAGCCAAGACGGATAGCATAATTAGCATTAAATGTTGATTTCATGGCAGAAAGCCTTTCTGAGTGGAAACCTTTATATATTTGTCAATAAAACCAGTCATTACAGTTTTATATTTTGGCTACTAACCTATAGTCAATGCAATCTTGCAAATTATCTCTTAAAAATAAAAGACAAGATGGACAGATTTTGAAAAGGCTACGAACATCTTTTCTGTCACAATTGTTGTTGATAGCCAAAGGAGCCATAACAAAGTAGTGTGAATTAATGTAGCTGATCAGTTAGCAAAAAATTGGTGCATGACAGCTTCAACTAGTTCTTTCCAAAATTTAGTTTAATAACACAAAATTCTACATAATATTAGGTAAACGTGGTCCTATTTTTACATAATTTACAGTATTTTTCCCTCCAAATGATCCATGTCAACCTCATGAAGTCAGAGATGTTAAATTGAAGAACACAAGACAATAAATGATGGTAAAATTATTAACAGATTTTCTAGCTGTGATTCATATCCAAAAGAACAAAAACATTGGATATGCCATCTAGCTAAAGCAAAACTTTGGTGAGATTGAGTCACATACCTTGCTTATTTTTCCATTTTTCAAGTGGTACCGAATACCAGACCAGTTTATAGACTGTGTAAAATGTGATCGCGTTGCAGAGATAGGGTATAATAAGTTGTCCACCAGCATAGCAATAAACACCTGTTCAACAAATATTCAAGTACAACATGAATTAAATACATACCGGCAAATTCTAATAAACTAAGGTAAGCAAAATATACTGGTTTCTGTAAATCTAATTATCTCTATGTTGCACTTATAAATGAAGAGCAACATTATATGCACCCAACAAATCAAGAAGCACAGGAGACGCTTACAAGTCCCCAGTTATATGAACCAAGTGAGACTCTTGGCCCCTCTGGAGATAACAAGTTGCACAAATAGATCTCCACTTTTGTCAAGTTCCACATTGAAGCAAGTTCAAGAATAGTGCATATAAACAAGCAGCCAGCTAGTGTAAGACCTGCATAAGACAATTAACATACCGCAAGAACTTATTAACATTAGTGAATCAAGGCCCAAAAATTAAAAGAACATTATAACTTTTTTTTTCTTTGAGAATGAATGTTACAGGCAACTATTATAATCTGCCTCTATCAACATATTTGATCATTATGAGTTAGAAGCGGGATCATCCTCTAAAGGAGCAGGAAGAGATGAACAAGAAACAATTAAATAATAAACAACATATGATCCTTTTAAACACATCACAATGTCAAACTTCCAACAATCAATTTGATAATTGCTCCCTATTCTTGAAATTACCTATTTTCAGCTAACATTCCCACCTCATGTGAAGTATGAAATGGATGGGACACACTACTCACAAAGATCTCTAATCTTCTCTTATTCCTCAATTCACTTTCCCCCTACACGTGATTTCAGTTAAGAGCTTCTACGTACAAACTTTGTCGAACATCGCACAAAGAAAAAGCAGTCCCAGGCAATAATGTAGAGAGACTTTTTTCCAGTTTACCAGGTCCAACTTAAAAAAGAGTAAGTAGCATGCTCACCACTGCATGAGGCAGATGTTTCCTTCAAAAGAGAATCACTATATGGTGCTCTTAAAGCTGCTGCAAGATGTGTCATTGCCATAAAGTATGGAAAAACAAAAGCCCAGGATAAATAGCAGTGTGAAGAAAACAGTGCACGGTTCATCAGCCAGTTGACCTTAGATATGTAGGATTCCAGAACAAATGTTTGTTTCCTTAGATAATTCCAGTATCTGCAAAAGAATGATAAATGATTACAAGATAATAGCATATCTGTTATGGGAAATTTTGAGAGAGAAAAAAATTACGCACCTTGGAAAGCTAAGATCACTTGCAAGAGGATGGGGAAAGACAGCAACTGGAGGTGAACTAATAAGCCTCTTATGTTGCCCTGCAAATAAATGGGTTATATTAGTTCAGAAAATTCAGGATTATTTGCATGTCCTCTCTGCATTTACATTAACTATATCCTTGACCAAACAGCATGGTTAAGTGTTGGGCAAAATTATTGGTCAACATCTGAAAGTAAGAAAAAAAAGGCATAAATTAGCATTAGTTCCAATATAGTTTTCAGAAGGAACAAATTAATTGTTAGAATCTGTTTGTTACATAAGATCTCATTCTTGGAGGGTTAATATGAATCCTAAAGAAGGCATATTTTATATGCAAATCTTCTGATTCCACCTTGATGTAGTTTTAGCAATGGCATACTACCAAACCTGATGGAAAATTCAGCTGCCTATAGTGTTATTTTTTTCCTTTTGAATAGGGCTTATAGTGTTAAAATCCATGGTTTATACTTCTTTCCAGAACCTTCTGTTCTTTTGGGGTGACAAAACAAAACATCAAAATACATAGATAAATGTTTTATATAAGGGCATGAATCTAGTTCCGTTGAAAAGACATGGTTGCAAATGAAACCGATAAATATGTATTTTATTGATTGTAGCCTGATTCTTTTACTACTTAGCATCAGTGAATAACCTTAACCGTACCATAACAAGCTTTATGCCATCTAATATGGATTTGGATTTAATAACCAAAGTGTGCTCCTTAAAGTTGAGAGACTAGCTCTCAACCTAATTGCAAGCATCTAATTTTTTGTCAAATTCCAAGCCATCTTTAGTATAAGGGCCTGTCATGAATCTTAGAAGATCAACTAATGAATATGAGAAGACCAACCTGCTTGGTCATGCAATTAGCATCCATAGACAAATCTTTATATGTTGGTACTTGGTACATAATACAACGCAACACAGCTAAACTAAGCCTTAATCCTAAACTAGTTGGGCTTGGTTGCATGAATCTTTTTCCTCCATTCTGCTCAGTTTAGCTTCATACTTTCTGAGAGATGTTGAGATAACAAGTTCTTCCTTACTACTACATCAGTTTTTCCTTCTGATCAAAATCCACTCCTTTCTGGTGCATCCCTCAGCCAACGTTGCACTAAGTCGCCCTTCTCTCAATCATCCTCAATTAGTAGTATGTTCACCATTTTATGAATTACTTCATTTCTTATTCTATCTTTTCTTGGACTAACACAAATCCATCTCAACATTCTCATTTAGAACATACTCAGCTCCATCTCAACATTCTCCTTTTGGCCATACTCATCTTATGCACATATTGTATTTCAGCCACCCAACATTTTGTACCATCAAATATTACCAGTCGTACGAATGTTCTATAAAATTTTTCCTTCAACTTGGCAGGTTTTGTGTGATCACATAATATCTCAATCATGCTTCTTTACTGTAACCAACCTATTTTAATCCTATCGATAACATCCTCTTCAATCTCCCCTTCTTTATGAATAATCAATCCTAATTACAAAAATAATCACTCTTAGGAACTCCATGATCCTTATATTTTATATCATATTCATCTCTATTTCCGATTTTACTAAACTAAAATTCCATGTATTCTATCCTATTTAACCTTAAACCCATAAATTCTAATGCAGTACTCCATAGTTCCAACTACCATTAACCCCAATCCTAGTTTCATCTACTAAAAATATATCATATACAATTAGCATACATCAAGGGATATCGTCTTGAACATGCCTAGCAAGCTCATCTATAGCTAGTGCAGAATGGTATAGACTTAGAGCAAATCCTTGCTAACACACTTATTGTGATTGGAAACTCATTAATATTACTATGAGAGGTTCTCACACTAATAACTGCTCTATTATGTGTCCTTAATTACATTACCATATCTAACAAAAGCTCCTTTCTTTTCTAATACCCACCAAAAGCTTCTCTAAGGACTCTGTCATACACTTTCGCTAAACCAACGAAAATCATACGAATGTATTGTCTCTTTTCTCTATAGTTCTACATCAACCTTTGAAGGAGAAAAATAATTTTCATAGTCAATCTTCCTGGCATAAAACCAAATTGGTCTCTGACACTTTTGTGTCGCATGTAAAATCAGTGCTCAATCACCCTCTCCCAAGGTTTAATAGTATAGCTCATAAGTTTAATACCACAAATATTGAACAATTTTGAATTTCACCCTTGTTCTTATAAATCCGTATGATAGTGCACCTCCTCCATTCATCAGAGTTCTTAGTGCTTAAAATCTTATTAAGCAAATTAATTAACCAAGTTAATGCCACGTCATCTAAATACTTTCAAACCTCAATAGGAGGTCCAACCACTTTTCTATTTTCATCTTTTTCATAGTATCTTTTAACTTAGGTACTCCTGGGGCTGGAACTGGGCCGGGCCACACCCCTGCCCAAGCCCGGCCCGAAATAATTTTTGACGCTTCGAGCTGAGCTTAGATCCGATTTTCTAGGAAAAAAACCAGCCCAAGCCTGACCCGAGCCCGAGCCCAATTGGGCCAACCCAGTGCTGGATAAAATGAGACGAGCCCGATTGGGCGCCCATCTCCGTCTCCATCTCGGATTCTCGATACACCACCATGGACCACTCCGCCTCCCCCTCCAGGGACCCCTCACCTCCGCCTCTCCCTCTGGAAACCTCTCCGCTGACCTCCCCCAAGCCCTCCGCTACGCCCACTGCCCCTTTCCAGCCGCATGTGCCCATCTCTCACCCCCGACAAGCTCATCGTCTCCGAACAATCCACTCATGTCTCTCCTGATCCGTCAACCGCTCTCCTGATCTTCATATCGCTCTAGACGATCCGCCCTCCAGATGATCTATCTCCATCTTCGGATATCCCAACTCTTGATCTCCTCCATCTCCGGACGATCCGCCAATGTTTCCATCTTCTAACGATCCGTCTCCTGATCTCCTCGTCCAAGGACCCCTCCACCGACGTCTCAGTCTCCATCTCCATCTTCATTTCCAGACAATCCGATGGCGACAGCATCGAAGGGATGGGAGAGGAACTTTGAGATTCAATGTACCGGCCTGTTAACAGAAGGGTTGGGAGAGGAAAGATGAGAACTGTGTGGGCCAACAAACGGACCTATAATCGGGCTCGGGCCCATCCAATGGTATATACGAGCCCGGCCCATACGTAGAACAGGCTATATATTCGAGCCCAAACCTAGCCCAATTTTTGTTCAGGCCCAGCCACAGGCCGACCCAAAATTGGGTGGGCCCAAAGCCCATCGGACCGGCCCGAGCCCATTTCCAGCCTTAGGCACTCCAGTTCTCCATGTATACTTAACATTTCAATCCTTGATGAAACTAGCAAGACATCCTAAAACATTTACCTGACTTTATTTGAATGGATTATCTAAATAACTCCTCTATCCTTTTTCTAATCTTATCCTTCTTAACCAAAATTTTTTGACTTTCATCTTTGATGCATTTAACCTAAATCAAGTCACTAGTTTTTCTTTCTCTTAGTCTTGCAATCTTATAGTTATCTTTCTCCCTGTCCTTAGTTTCTAGATTGCGAAATAACTATTCATATGCTTTGAATCTAGACTCTCGCACCACCTTCTTAACTTCCTTCTCAGCCAACTTATATCTTTCATACACTTCTCTCTTCTTATATTTAAATAGTCTTCTATAGCACTAAGATTTAGCCTTAATATTGTTACCCATCTCTTTTAACATGGTATTTTTATAACTGTTTATAGTTTCAATATACAATCCCAAAACACCAAAACTATAAATCCAAAGATTCAAACAAAACAAATACTGTACAAAGTTACGTGATATATACTTCTTGACTAATCTTACATTTGCCTTATTTCTTCTTGATTTTTTCCTTTTTCTTTTTTAAGTTGGCTGGCTAAACTCCAAAACTTGAGTCAAACCTGTCAAAGTTGATAGCTGATTCTTGATGGGCCTAACAGAAAATAGAATTGAAACCAAGATTTCAGACCATTCTTATCTTATTTGTTTCAACTCATACTAATATTATATCAAGAATCTAGTATTATTTTTCAGGGTTTTTTTTTTTTTGCATGTATATCTTTCAGAAGCGCATAATTGCTTATTTCCCCCTCAAAAGCGAAAAGTTCACATATATTTTGCTAAACACATGAAAATTGAATATATGGCCCTCCAAAATTTAAAGTTTGCATACATGTCCAAATGATAACCATTACATTCCTTAAAGGACCTTTTGCACATATAATCTCAAAGAAGTGCTTAATTACTCGATTCACACATGAAAAGTGAAAAGTACATATATGTTATTTGCACAAAATTTCAGATATTTGCCTTGAAGTTTCCAAAAGTTGTACATAACTGAGGAAAGAAAATACTTAATTGACAGGCTTAGCCATTAACCTAGCCAGATTCAAATTAAAAGGAGATAAATGAAAGCACAATAAGAAAGGGTATACGTGCAAATTTTAGAATTTTGAAGGAACATGGATGCACAATCAATTTTTCAAGGTCAAAAATTCATCTTATACATTCATAATTGGAGAAGCAAAAGAAGATGTTGAATTTCTTGTTCTTCTGAATTAACTGGACTGAGATGAGCATTATTACGAACTTACAAGACCACAATAGACATTGACTCAACTAACAGATATCTACTTCAGCCTTTGGAACAAGAAATCAGCAGTGAAACCAAAAATTTGCTAAGGGTGCATATGAACTTTTAAGTACTGAAAAAAACAAAAAGGGTTAAACTTTACATTCTGTGCATAATTAGACCCAACATTACCAGCTATTGCAGCTAACGTCATATCATCTGAGTATCCACCATCTCGAAGTCCACTAACAACACCATACAAGTCCTTTCTAAAATCTTCCGCATGCATCTAAAAGATAAAACAAGATAAGAATTACAAGAGCTGAAATTGATTCACATTTCCATACAGGAGTAATAGAAAGCTAAGATGAAAATATTACCATCATGCAGCCTCCCCACAGAAAGAAAGTCTTTCCACCAGTTGCAAATCCCATTGAACAAGGCTGAAGTTATGCTATGCATCAGTATAATCATCAATGTGGAAAGAAAAAGCAACGTTCTAAAATATGGTGGGACAAAATACTAAATGGTAGACACCACATTTCTAAATTATGATTCCAGAAGCAAGATATCTAACAAGATGTAAGAATCGAAATTGCCATTTTAAGTGCATCATACCATATGATATTCATATATGCAATAACTCCCCAAGCTTCCAGAAGGCAAATCAAGAGGATATCCAGTTTGAATAAATATCTGTACCATAAAACAAAGAATGCAAATATCTACATGGTGCCATTGAAGGATCCAAATTAAAATAATGTAAAATTGTAAATAATAAATTAAGAACAGAAATGAGAGAGACAAGTACATCAGGGTTCTTCTCCATTTCTTTTGTAAGGGCCCCAATTGACCCTGGATGCAGCCTAACATCATCATCCAGAAACAAAACATACTTGCTGTCTTTATGCATCCTTTCAACACCAACCTGTATTAATGTGACAGCACATATTACGCATCACCATGCTTCGCTACACTATTCATATGGAACAAAAAAATTCAATTGATGGGAGAATATTTGGCACATATGGAATTGTAGATAGTATGACACAATTAAAAGCATGAACCAACACCTTAAAGCATTCAAAATACAATAGTCAAAACAGTAGTTGCAATTATCACTTGCAAAAAATTTATTACATGACTACCTTCCGTATGATGATAAGTAGCAAAGAGACAGCTGTTAGAAAATATCATTTCAAAGGATTGTCATGGTATGGTTCATGAGTGTAGTACTGTAGCTCTTAGCATTATCTCTTGATGCACTACAAATTACTCCTGAGTGATGGAGGTGCACTCCTTCAACTTATTGAGCTCTTCCACTTTTAGGTCAACATGTACCAAGAGTATTTTAGATTTTAGACATCCTTATTTTAATGTCATTTAGTATGTTTTTATTTTGGGACTATTTTCATAGTCAGTTTTAGAGTCCTCATTTGATTATAGCTGATATCTTTCTACACAAAAATTCCATGGGGATGTATATTTTGTAAATTCTTTCTTTCATTATTTTGTTCCTTTCCAGTGAAGGTGAGATTCTCTCACAAAAAGCTAATAAACCTTAACTCATAAATTGAATCCCCTACTTGAGGCCTATACAAGCAGATGCTCTTTCCATTTTTTGTGTTTGTGTGTTTGTAATGCTATAATAAAGCCCTATAAAAATTTCAGTTAATATAATAAATCCAAGTAGATTTCTCATTCTGTGGTGCAACTCCATGCATCGAGAGTGTGACTCCTTCAATGCAAGGTGTGATGTCTAGGTATTTTGGTTGCAGAAGGCTGCATCTCTCTCTCTCTCTCTAGAGTTGTTTATCCTAAATTTTATCTTCCTGCTTTAAAAAAACAAGAACTTTTTCATCATACTTTAGCATCACTAAACTGTTACCCACCCCTTTGGCTTGTATTCTCTTTATTTTCCACTGATAGTTTAATGGATCGAAAATAGTTCTGCTAAAATAAATAAAGACAAATCCTGTGGGTCCACTTAACACACTGCATAAACCCTAAATTCAATTGTTTTCTATTCCTATTCTTAACCCAAAACATACATACAAAATTCAAAAATATGCAATTCTTTCCACAAAATTCTCAAATCAAATTTTAAATTCTAGCAAACAAACATTTCAGCTTTTTGTATCTTGACATCATCAATTCCAATCAATATTTCCCATCCTGCAGGGCTTTTGGAGTAGAACTTCATCTCCCAATTGTCATGCATCACTTATTTATACTGTGATAAAAATATAATAGCACATTGCAACATACTAAAATTACTCATATGCCATCAAACAAATTTATCACCATTTCCAATCAAATTTGCAAATAAATATGACTCTACCATGAAAACTATATAGAAAGACAGATACACAGACAAACAAATATATGGATATAAAGAAAGAAATCCAACATGTTATTCCACTTTCCAGTAATAGCACAGCTTCTTATATAACCAAAATATTTCAGAAAGTATACAATAGGTAAATTTTAGTAAAATAAAAGAATCAAGACAACCTAAAATAGAGAGGGAAAATGTGGTGTTTAAATAGGAAAATAGATATTGGGCAGCTTGATTTCTGAAGAAAACGTTAAAATACCAACTGCTCTGCTCTTAGGTTATGCTGCCTCATCTGAGTTATTGGTAAGGACATGTGCACTCATTTGCATTAGCACTGAGGATGCATGTAGAATTGAGGAAATATATGGAACTTTGTTAGAACATGTTTTCTTATGTCCATTATTTGAACTCTTTATGAAGTTGTGTCTTGATCATCACAATATCTCTATTTTACAATTTTTCTACATTTTACAATCACTTTGCATTGGCTTAAACTTTTCAATAACAATTTCTGTATGAGAGGGATTTAATATTCTATGTTTGTCTTTTGTTTCTAGTGGAAGTCAAACTCCATTGAACATGATAAATTACAAATTGAGCTGTGTTATTATTCCAAATATTACAAATATTTTCAAAATGACTAGCTATAGCTGTGGTGACATCTTTTCAGTGAAAGGGGGACTCAGTGTTTTAAGTTGGTTTTTGGAACTAGTACTCGTTGAACAAATGTTGACAATACAGTAAATTGCTTTTGGTTGTTTTTATCTTCAAAGGTATCATATTGTGTATAACAGGTTACATTCAATCTTCCAAGTTGGATTGTGTCTAAGATTTATGGTTTGTAATACAGTTTTAGTTATGCTCAATTTGATCATATGGTTCGTGCAATCTTAACATTACTTTTGCGCCCACAGTTGATTCACATCTTGGGATTCAAATAAGTTCAGTTTCAGGGCATAACATTTTATTTACTATAATCAAAAAATTTATACAATGTTGAACAACATATAAGCTTTTGTTCATTGATATTTAAGATGTATTGTAACATTAGCTGCTATGTTGATAGGAAACTTTTGCCTTACAAATTCCCCATCAAAAATTTCTTCTATCTTCTCCAATCTTCCATTTGAAGATTTTGATATGTTCCCAAACAAAAGATACTTTATCCAAATTTTAAGTCTGCCATGAAACTTCACAATTAAAATCCTTAGGAAAAGTCTTGGTAACTTTGAAACTTAAAGTAAAAAGGTATAACATAAAACAATATCTTGCTTAAGCGATATTTGGCAAATATTTTTACAAATAAGAGAAGGTATAAACACTTTACATACTAACTGATTATGAATTTTCTGACTGCATGTTGTTGATAATCCAGCTACAATAATCTTTGCATCAACACTGTCCTGAAGATCATCAAGAGCTATATTGTCAGGACATGCAACAAGATAAAGGATCAAGTACATCCAAAACTAAACACCATTATAAATTGAATGCCATTTATATGAAACATCAGTAAGGTTTTCAAATAAAACAATGCCACATAATGCTAATACTTCCATGCAGATGCTGACCATCATATAGAATGGGAAGTGTAATGTGATGTATGCTTGTAGGACTGAACAACGAAGGGCACAATCAGACTTCAACTATGGAAATAAGAAAATGTAATAGTAGATTAAAAACAAAGATGGAACAAAAGTTTTAAAAGCCGCTCCTGTTATCCATGCCAGTCACCTGCCAACATGGCACATGCCATCTTGACCATGCTATGCCATAAACCTTTCCATCCAAGCCAAAAATAAAATAAAAACCATTTTTTATCGAAAAATGCTAAACAAAAGATTCGATAGGTGCTATGATGAACTGTTTCAGGTTCTGGTACTAGCTTGACATGGTATGTGCTGACCACAGACTAGCACGGTCAGCATGTGAAATCTAGGATGGATGAAGCATCATGAAAAAGTGAATTTTGGAAAGAAAGTATAGAGGAGGAGGGTGTAGGCACTCTGGGAAACAATTGATAGGTTTTGCTGGAAAGTCTTAAAGAAGACAAGATTAAATATATGCAGCCATGTACATGTATTTAGGATCATTTTTTAAAAAACTTGGAAAAGCCTTAGTTCCTCTGTACTTGTAAAACCCTTAAATTTTGAAAGATAAGTAAATTCAAGTTTTGACTTTAAAAGCAAATAACATATAGATTTATTTCAAGATTTTAAAAAACAATGATTGCAGATAGAGATGGTGAGCTAGTTGACAACTGAATAAAACAGCAGTAGTGTTGAACTGTTCTTACTTGTATGAAGAGCAGAAGGCTTAGTTGGAGGAGTTGTGCCCTACCTTAAATTCAGAGATCAGCTTAGATACAGCATGGTAAGCCGGATCATCAATGCTTTCAACTAAAAAAAGAAACTCCAGAGGTCCACCATAAAGAGAAGTGATCTGTATAAAGACATTTATGAAACAGTATGAGACTCATTGAATGCAGATGAGTATGTGCACCACAGACATGCTAATTTTTGAGGGTGAGTGCAGCACTTTTTCTCAAATTTATCTAAGAGAATGGAATGAAAGAAACAAGTGGTGTTTTCCCTTTCTTTTTTTCTTTCCCCATTGAAAGGCAAAAGTTCCCAGATACTAGCTACAAAGCTTCTGGAAAACTATTTAGAACTCACTTGACTTCTCCAATTCTGCAAATTGTGTTCTCCAAAGCCCTTCAAAGGCATGACAACCGACACCCTAGGCAAGTCCAACTGAGCAGAGTGCTCAAGTTCATTAATATCATCACAGATAAATGCAAAACTATTTCCACCTTCCAGGTTGTGCTTCATGTGCCGTATCACTCTACTCCTGACAAAGATAAAAAAAAATATATATTGAATTATTGATTGATTTCACTATCGATTTTCAGATGCCTTGCAATGTAAAATAGTGAGCATGTTAATAGTTAACTTTTACCATGTCCTAGAGGATCAGCATACCTGACATAGGCAGCAAAACTCCATCCGATGGCAAGGATTAAACAGATAGCACAACCCTATGAGTACAGAAGAAAATGAATTTTTTAATCATCTAAAACTCACCATGCATAAGTTGCCCAATCAAATAAAGATAAAATAATCTTGATGGTTAAAATATACTGCATACAAAAGCATAAAGTTCTGGTTGAAATGGGAGGCCATGAAGTTTTGCCAGGGACAAATACCATCTCATGAAGAATAACATAGCCGAATCAACTTTATAATGTAAAGTGCATGTATTCAGAGAGAGAGAGACAGAGAGAAGCAATCTTTTAACCTTACCAAATCATTACTAGAGGAGATTCGGGAGAACATATTGACCATAAACAGGAACATGATTGATCTCCCAAATAATTAACTAAGTCCAAATAGCTCTGCTTAGAAAATACCTCGTTCAAATCAATAAATTATGAATAGTAACTCTGAAAATGAAAAATAGCTACATCCATATGTACATATAGACTATAACCTAAATACTGGCCATTAATCACATGAAAGGCACTTCAAATGTTACAACTGCTTGCAAGCAGAGAATGCCAAGAAGCATTCCTGCTGAAGGAAGCCTCATTATAATAGATATTACCTTTCAGAAAGAAAAGAATGAGCTCTGAATTTCTATCACCTCCTATTGGGTAATTTTCTTATACTTTCATGCAATGAACACTTGTGTGCATCTTCAGGCTACCTTTATCATCTTATCACTACCAACAGGGACTTGATCTATTCTCATATTTTTCTACTAATTTGTATTTTGTCTTGAATATTTAGAAATATAGAATTTCTAATGGCCACCAATAGGAAAAAAGGTATATTATTGATGCATATTAATATGGATGATCAAGTCATTTGGGGAGGGGGGGGGGGCGCCGGGGGGGAGAGGAGGGAGAGAGAGAGAGAGAGAGAGAGCATGATGCTACATACCTAAACAATCGAATGATTTTTCACTGACAAGAATGTAATTAGTGAATCCGATTTGAGATACATGCATATCCAGTTACTCATGATCAATGGAATGGATCTACATAGAATGGACCATTTCCTAGCATAGCTACATCTATTTTGAGTTCGCCGTTCATGATGCATACCAAAGGTGCAAAAATTTGTCGTCTATCGCCACTGGCTCAAACCTATGAGATGTTAGGCACATCAGGATCTTAATACCGGAACTCAATACACTAAGATGGAGCATAAAGAAGAATTTGATCACACAATTTCGCAAGAGAACAATCTTAACACCAGAACTCAAATATACAGATTTTTTTCAAAAAAGAAAAGGTGATTTAGGCCAATCTATTTCAGAAACAACACACATAGATCAGAACCAAGAGTAAAAAACCGACGAACATCAACATCCGATCAATCCAATACTCCAAAAATATAAGCCAACCAAAACCAGAAACACAAGGAAATAAAAAGCTAGCTCCTTGTTGCATCCAAACCACATTACCATCAATCAAAACAAAAAACACATAATATAAAGCTACCATCACAGCGAAACATAAACTTTCCAAGCAGCAACACCGAGTTCTGAGATCCAGGAAACCAAACCAAGCGGACAAAGAAAAGAAAACGAAACAAGAGATAGAGCGACCTCGGAGCATCAATGTACCTGGATCTGGATAAAGATGGCAAAAGGGCTACAACAAGCTCTGCTCGCTGCCGTCAAGAACGTATCCAGACCCTCCAAGCCCGCCATTTTCTCCTCCCTTCACCCACGATTTCGCCAAGAATAAGAGCCCGAGCTACCACCCCCACGCCTTCACACCTCCATGGACAATAGAGAGAGAGAGAAGGAAAAGGGGGCGAAGCGAAGGAAGCTCGGCCGTTTTATACGGCCCCGGATCTCTGCCCCTTGGACGGGGAAAGAAGCGGCAAGGGAAAACCCACAAAATAAACCTAATAAATAATTACCCCAAACCCATATCTAGTAATAAAATATTAACTAATAAGCACGCCCACTATCTGTACCCCACAATTTCCCCGCTCCAATCTAAACCGGCATTTCTCCCGATTGAACTGCCAATCTTGCCCTTGGCTGTTCCGTTAAAGCGGGGGCGAGGTTTTGGGGGACGGGTAGTATTGACAGACAGAGAGGGGAGGAGAGGGAGATGTGGAGAGGCCGTTGCGGGCTCGTGGTTTGACAGGTGGTTGGTCAACGGTGGTGCTGAGCCAGCCGCTGGGTAAGTGACGCGTGTCGAATTACGATTGGGGAAGGGAGGGCCTAGGACCGCCCAGGGCGCCAAAAGGTCCGTTGGAGAATTGGGCATTTTGGATCCCAGTGGGGGAATATGTTGGAAAAAGGTTCGAATCTTCGAGTACCCTTGTCTTTTTGTTTTAAATGATTCCAGGCTGTTTAGCTGCATGTTCCGTCTGTTGTGCATCTTCTAACAAGCTGTTAGGAATAACAAAGGTTGATATAGAAAATTTATGGTGCGAACGTATATTTATATACATAGGTTCAGATTGAGACACGTCATACCTATAATCTCTAAAAAAAATACTAAGCAAACATCAAAATAGACAAACAATCTTAAAAAATTAGATTTAATAATCACCCGAATGTATTTAGGAGAGGCGCAGCTTAAGGTTGGGATTTGTTGGGATTTGTCTATTTATGACATAATAGTTTAACATTGTTTGTGTTGCGACAGATTTTTAATCCTATTTGGAGTGACTGAAATTGAATAGGATCTACGAGTATAGTGAGACCTGCAAAATAAGTTCTGATCAAAGTTGGCTTCGGCAAAGGCCCTCCACTACTCAAGTCGGAGAAAGAACGCACAGAAGAGAGAATGTACATATCTTGAGGATTTCTTTGAGACATCTATTTATAAATAAAGATCATTTAGAAAACAATATTTTTGATCTATCCTAACCAGTTCGGATGTACCAAGATAAGATTTGGAGCCGAAAATCTCGAAAGATGACAGTTATGACTGTCTTATCTGCTTTGGAGCCCGCTGTCGTGCTGTGGTTCTTTAAATTTGAAAAGAGGCATCAAATTTCTGAATCGAACTGAGTTCGATTGGAGGAATCTAGATCAACTAGCGGCGTGGTTTGCGGGAATATTTTTCTGATGCTAGTAGCTAGGATCGACGATCGAGATTAAGATCGACGGTGGAAGCCAAGAGGCTTTTCGGTTGATAGCACTACTCGAGGAGGTTTGATCGAAAGGTGAAGTTGGTAGCCAGGATCGGTAAGATCTAAAGTCATTTAGATTATTTATATCTTTAGCTTGAATGACACATTTTTCCAAACACATATCCCTTACTCTCAAGTTCGAATCAGAATTGATTCGGACGAAGGAAGTACATCGAGTTGAAGCTGTCGAAGACATAGGACATGTGCCTTCAGTTGAAATGACGCATCTGCGATTCTTGGGTGATGTGAAGGGTCGCATCAATGAAAAGAAAAAAAAGATTTCAAAGGGGAGCGCGCATTATTCCGGATGCAACCCTTTTTTAATGAGCCAACTGATAGCTCCTATAGGCTAATGGGAATATACCAAATGTCGATCATCCAACATCCACGAGTGATTCGATATCTGTATCGGACTACCCCCCTGAGCCTATAAATAGGGATTGTATCCCTATTCTATCTTTTTCTTCTCATGCTTTTAGATCTTCCTTTTTCTTCTTCCTCTGATTAGGTCTTCAAAGCCTCTTCCGGTATCCTAAGAAATCCTCCCTCGATCGCACTTCTTTTGGTTTTCTTCGATTGCCGGCGACTTTCTCCAATTAATCATCCCATCTTTTGTGTAGTCGTAGGTGGATTTTCTTGCTCTTCTTCTGATTTTGTATTCTCCCCTTCACTTTTCTATTTCTCAAACCTTCCTCTTGGTTTCTTTTTGTTCTCTTAACTCCTTTCTCCTCTTTCCAATCTTCTCTATATCTCCTCCTCCATTCTCTCATGGCGGACTCTGAGAGTTTCAGCAAGAATCGATCTTCTAGATTTTCTTCTTCAACAGGAGATTTCATGAGATTGGATGTCGGGCATGAGGTCAGAAGGCCTTTTATGCCTGACACAATTGAGTCTGTGCTGAACTTAGAGGACCTAAGTCTAATTCCGATGTGAGATGAGATTCCCTCTTCATTTAAGTTGGAACTTCTACGGCCTAGTTGTCGGATCGGCGATTCTCCTACTGGTCGGATTGGACTATATGAGGAGGCATTTCAAGCTGGACTTAGGCTGCCCATTCATCCCTTCGTTGTAGAGCTCTTCCGCTTTTCAACATCACTTTTTGTTCTGTCATTTGGAACTCCTTCCATTTTATCATCGACTTTGTAGCCATTTGTATCTTAAGCAAAGTCTAACCAAGGGGGTACGTCTTTCCTCCAAGGGGGGTTCTTGCTTTAATAAGGGGAGCTTCTTCTTTGGTTCATAGGTGGAAAGATGATTTTTATTTGTTTCAGGCTTTTCCATTGAGGATTGGAGGCTTTCATACTAGGGTCAGCCAAAGAATTCTATTTTTCAAATTTTGAAGTCAAGGAAGAGGACTTAGAGCACTCCAAAATTTTACAGGGGTATAAAATTTCTCTTCTGAAACAATTGCTATCGGAGCAGACTTTCTATAACACTGGCCTCAGTCCGATCAACCTCAGAGGTGAGAGTTAATTTGATTGCTCTTCCAATATCCACTATCTTCTTTCTTCTCTTTCTTCGATTTTTTTTTTGTGTGTGTTATCTTATCTTGTTGCAGATATGACGTCCGAAAAACTCAAGTTGTTGAAGAAGAATGTACTGAAGAAGAGGAAGGCCTCAACCGCCATCGAGACTCAGAAGAAGTAGAAAGCTGCCAATGCTAGCAAAGGGGAAGCAGGCTTTCCATGGGTCTCTTCAACATTGATTGAAGTTATCTTGACCACTCTGACACAGATAGGCTCTTCCAAGCTTGCTGCCCTTCCTGCCCCCAAAGCTAGGGGTAGCCATCAGTTTGCCCTCTGAGATAAGCAATCAAGTTTGGTTCCTGCCAAAGTCCCGAACGATCAAGAACTTAGTGCGACACCCCTTCTGCTAGATGCTTTGTTTGAAGACTGGAGGGTTGCATGCGAAGTGCCAGAGGGGATGCTCCTGCCTGCCAATCTAGATAGGATCGAGGGGCAGAGTTTTAATAGCCAGTAGAGGGAGGCTGTGACCTCCGTTATCCGAGTGAGTTCTTCTCTCTTTTTTTTCTTTTTTTTTCTCTTCTCTTCTTTTTTTTTTACTCACTCCTTTCTGAATGCAATTGGGCCATTGTGTTGCTGTCTTTATCAACACATTGAGGGTTGCTCGATTGGATGACATCAAAGCATAAAAAAAGTATGAGAAGGCGGATGCTACTGTAATCAAGGCTCAATTTAAGGTTGAAGCAGCCAAAGCCGAAGCCAAATGCCTAAAGAAGGCATTGAACAAAATTGAGGCTGCCAAAATAAAGGTCGAGACCGATCTGGCCTCATGAAAGAAGAAACGACTGGTGACATAGACCAAAGTTGCTGAAGCTAAGAAGAATGGTCATAGGCCAGATCATCGAGGCTAGGCATCTGGCTGTGGAGGCTTTTCGGACATTGTAGGAGTTCATCGAGAAAAAGGTGAAGTTCGATGGGGAAGCCTTCGAGGTTGGATAAGGCATTTACTATCAAAAGATGGTGACCTGCTTCTTGGACCTGGACCTCTCTTTTCTAAATGAGAAAGAGGTCGATGACGATCTGCCCTCTAGATCGTGGCAATTGACGAGCAGTCATATTCTTTCGGGCAAGCAATTGAGGAGGTGCCTACATCAATCACCGCTGAAGTTCCCACCGAAGGAGCTGAGCAACTAGCCGAAGCCACTCCAAGTTCCTCTGCTGACACTCAGGCTGAGGTTGTAAATATTTGAATCCTGTATTTTTTTCTTTTTTTCTGTCGATGTAAAGCAAACTTTTTATTAATGAAAAGAATTTCTTATTACCTCTGTGCCTCTTTTGTGATTTATGATCTTTGCGATGTTTTCATTGTTAGTCTGACTGATATAGATATTGTGGTCATGCATTGGTTTGCTATTTTGCCGAACCTTTACCTATGACTCTGTCTATTAAGACTCGAATTAAGACCCTTAAGAAAGGTATCAAGAGAGCCAAAAAAGATGCTACTGAAGTAGAGCAAAAATTCTTGAAGATGAAAAATAGCTATGAGAAAGCTCCGACAAAAATACGATGTCTAAGGGGGTATCTTAAGCAGACTAATAGAGCCTATGCTATAGAAAAATCTAAATTGACTGAAGAGCACAATCAGTTTGCGAAGGTAGCGAGAGAGGCGACTTGGAATGCAGCTGCGAAGGTGGCCTGTTGCTGCGACGAACTTCATGTGGTTCAATAAAAGATCTCTGAGCTGGAATACATGATAACATTGGCCAAAGCTATCGAGGAAGCTAGGTGGGGTTCGATCGTCAAGATAACTCGATTTCAAAATGAGCTTCATTTGGCTTAGGAAACAGTTGACAATCTTAAATGCTTTATAAATAAGGAAAGGTCGGCAATTACTAAGCTTTCGAAGTGAACTAAATTTGGCTCAAAGGGCCATTGATCAACTCCTCCAAACCTTGAACAAGGAGAGGTTTGCAATGGCAGAGCTTCGTATTAAGTTAGCGAAAAGTGCAGCAGCAGGTAATGTTGGCGAAGATAAATTTAAATGGCAAGAGACCAGTCTTGCCGTTACTCAGCTTGAGATGGTTCTTCAGATAGTGAAAGTGTCCACTATAGCCTTTGAGGTTGGCTTTAGAGAGTGTAAGGCTTTAGTCAAGCGACTCTTTTTCGAAGTTGATGTCACTCTTTTTGAAGTTCCAAGTGAGTAGATAATGCTTGAGACCATCAATGTCAGTCTAGAGGGTTCGGCAGCCAGTGACACATCAGGTCCAGCCGAAGATAGATCTACTTCGCATAACAGATGTATTTTTCTTCTCTTTCTTTTTGTAGTCACCTACTTTTTGTGACTTAATCTTTGTAATCAGATGAATTTTGGAATAAAATATTTTAAACTGAAGTCTCTTGTTTTACCTGCATTTTCTTTTGTCTTCTTTGGTTCATTTGTTGGCATGGCCCAAAATCGGATTCTTTTAAACTTCATACTAAGGTTCACCAGGGACCTTTTGAGTTGGTCTTACTCTTTGAACAATTGAAGCTTTAAGTCTAACTCATTTTGAAATGAGGGGTTTATGAGGGCCCTCATAGGTTAGCCCTTATCTCTAGATTATTGGGTTTTTCGGTTCGTACTGCTTAGATTGATAAGGTCAGAAAGTCCTTAGAGATTAGCCTTCATTTTTTATGTGAGGGTCCTTATAGGTTAGTCCTCCGAAGGTCCTTTTAGATTAGCCTTCATTTTTCATATGAGGATACTTATAGGTTAGTCCTTCAAAAGTTCTTTTAGATTAGTCTTCATTTTTCATACGAGAGTCCTTATAGATTAGCCCTCCAAAGATCCTTTTAGGTTAGCCTAAGTTTCTTCATCTGGAGATCCTTATAGGTTAGCCCTCCGAAGATCACTTTATGTTAGCCTTCACTTCTTCAAGTGAAGGTCCTTGTAAGTTAGCCGAAGGTAAGTTAGCCAAAGATCTTTTTAGGTTAGTCTTTACTTATTGATCAGTCGAGATTTTCGTCATCTTTGCTCGTCTTCGAGGGTCCTTGTAGGTCAGCCCTTGCTTCTCGACTGTCGAGGTCTTCAATTCAAAAGTCATGAGACAAGCAATAATATCTTGAAAAAATTATTTTGTTGAAAGATGATTACTACATCATTGATAATACATCCAGAGGTTATCATAGTTTCATGGCTGAGGTAAGGGAGTTCCATCTTGTTGTTTCAGATGATAAGTTTCGGATTTGATGACTTTATCCATCCAATAAGGGCCTTCCCATTTCAAAGATAATTTTTTTCATTCTGTAGGTTGCGATACTTCGATGCGGTGCAAAATTAGGTCACCGATATTGAATTTCTTACCTTGAACATGAGAGTTATAGTATCACACCACTCTATGTTGGTAGTCTGCCATCCTCACTCGTGCTTTCTTCCGAACTTCTCGAGTAGGTCTAAATTTGCCCGGAGTAGCTCCACATCGTCTTGGTCATTATAATTCTCAACCCACAAGGATGAAAGTTTAATTTCTATGAGGATGACCGCTTCTGTCCTAAAGGAGAAGCTAAAAGGAGTCTCTCCTATGAGTATCCTCTAAGTGGTTTGGTAGGCCCAAAGCACATTGTGTAGTTCGCCCGTCCACGATCTTTTGGCTCGATTTAACCTAACCTTTAATCCCTATAAAAGGATATGGTTAGTTCCTTCAACTTCTCCATTGACTTATAGATGTCCCACTGATGTGAGATGCCAAGACTCTAGCAAAACTCGATAAATCTGAAACCAAAGAATTGACAGCGATTGTCCGTGATTAGCATCTGTGGGAGACCGAAGGATAGTTAATGAACTTCCACATGAAGTCCTTTACTCTAGCTTTGGTGATACTGGCGATGGGTTCGACTTCCATCCATTTTGTGAAATAGTCGATGACAACAAGTAAAATTTTTTTTTGACCCAATGTTAGAGGGAAAGAACCTAGGATGTTCATCCCACACTGTGCGAATGGCCAGGGGGCACTGATTGGGGTTAGTGGCACAGTCGGTTGGCGTTGAATATTGATGTTACATTGGCATCGATCACAGCATTTAGCGAAATTTGTTGCATCCTCCTGCATCATGGGCTAATTGTATTCCTATTGAAGTATTTTATAAGCCAATAATTTACCGCATAGACGGTTTCTGTATATCCCTTCATGTACTTCTTATAGGATACAATCAGCTTTGGATGGGTGCAAACACCTGAGAAGTAGAAGGGAAAAGGATCTTCAATACAATTTACCTTCATAGAGGATATAGTGGGTTGCCTGATGCTTGATTTTTCAAGCCTCCTTCAAGTCTGAGGGCAGCACTCCATCTCTCAAAAACTGGATGTACGGGTCCATCTAACTTGGTTCGGTGTCAAATTGTAAGATAGGGATTGGTTCTTCTGTATTTGGTTCCTTTAAGACTTCAAAAAAAGATTTCCTGGGTAGGTCTTCTAACGCCGAAGTCGTTAGTTTGGACAGTAGTTCAACTCTTGAGTTCTCTGATCTGGATACCTACTGAATGTCAAAGTTAACAAACATTGGAATAAAGTCTTTCACCTTCTTCAAATATTTTTTCATATTTTTCTCTCGTGCCTCGAAATCTATTTTCACTTGTCCCACCACCAACCTGGAAGTCGCTGTAGATCATCAGCTTCAGTGCTCTGAGTTCTTTTGCAATCTTTAGCCTAGTGATGAGAGCTTTATATTCAGCTTCATTGTTGGTAGCTAAGAAGTCAAATTGCAAGGCATATTCAGTGACAAATTTTTCCAAACCAATTAATAAGAGGCCTGCTCTCGATTCTGTAGAGCTTGATGATCCATCCACATGCATGACCCAGAGTCCTTTAGATTCACCTTCTGACGGGCTTTTGGCTGGCCCAAGCTCTTTATGACTATCCTTCGGGATCGTACATTCTAAAATAAAGTCTGTGTTGCCCAGCTATGCAACCCAAGAGGGGGGGTGAATTGGGTTTTAAAAATTTTAAGCTTAACTAATGACTTATGAAAGGTGTTTGTCAAAAGCTAAATGAATGAGGAGAAAAACTTTAGTTCAAGATTAATTACCTAAAGCAAGAATGCAAGGAAATAATTAAGAGTAAAAGAGAGACAATTATGCACACCACAAACACAAGGATTTATAGTGGTTCGGTGCCAACCTTGCACCTACATCCACTCCCCAAGCTCCTACTTGAGAATTTCAATCCACTATACTTGTATTCAACCCGAATACAAACGTCGGAAACTCCGACACTAGCTATCCCAAGCTAGTCCACTTATTTTACGGGTACAAGCCAACGCAATACACTCCGATTTCAGGTTCGGATCAACCTTTCCTTATTTTGGAACCCCTCCAAAACAAAAACAATCACTCACAAAGAGTAAAACAGTTATAGCACAAATAAGTACAAGAAAAGCTCCTTTAATGAGTGAATATAACTTTAAATACACTTTACTCAAGTGAAGAAGCTCCTTTTAGATTTTCTCAAAGTGGATGAAGAGTTGAATGAATGCTTGAGGAGTTGGTGAGCTTTGATTGAAGGCTTCTTGAAGGCTTTAAATGAGCTCTTGATTTGGACTGAAAAGTTGGCTTGAGAAACCCTCTCTTTTGAATGTTCTTGAATGCTCTCTTGAATGCACTTCAAATCTCTTTCTTTCTCTTCTTAATGTCTTGCTTTTCTCTTGTCAATCTCTTCCTTGTTTTCCACCTTTTGAAACCTTTTATAGCTTTAAGAAATAGAGAAAAATATTCTAGGCAGAAAAAGAGCCGTTAGAGCACATTAAATGAGCATTAAAAGTATCTAAAACGGGTTAAAAACTAGCCGTTGCGGATAAAACCCGTCGCAGGGGTCGACTCATGAGTCGACTCATGCCTCAGGGGTCGACTCATGAGTCGACCTCTGTTGCAAAAACTAGAAATTTGGGTTTCTGGATATTTTGGCCCAAAATAGCAGAAGTCGACTCATGAGTCGACTCATGCCTTGTGGGTCGACTCATGAGTCGACTCACAGGTCGTGCCAAGCTAAAAATCCAGCGTGCCAATAGGAATTTCAGCGTGCCAAGCTGCTCATTGTGCCATGAGCTGACTCATGAGTCGACTCATGGAAATCAAACATGCATAACTTCAAAAATACAAGTCCAAAAATAATGAAATTTTCATCAATAGATCACAAATCTTTTGTTCTACCAAATGATACTATTAAATCAGGATTTTGGTAAAATTATGATTTTGCCCCTGAAGAGCACGAGGACTTTTTCAAATAAAAATATTAGTATCCCTTCAATCTGCTTTGTAATCATCAAAATCAATCTAGGAGCAACAATCTCCTCCTTTTTGATGATGATAAAATACTTGAACAAAAGCATTTACGTGAATCATGAATTTCAAAAGAATTTGAAAAGAGTATTGATTCTTTTGGCATGTGATACAAATGGTCATATGCATAAATAGTTTGCCCATTTGCTTAAAGATTTGAAGATATGCTCATTGGATTATGTGATTTTGGTGTTAGAGCAGAAAATTTATTTTTGTTATCAGAGCAAGCTGTATTTTGAAAAAATGCTCATTCTCATTTGATTTTAGTTTTAGTATCAGAGCAAAAATAATTAGGTGTGCCAAAGCATGTTTAAGAGCTGATTTGGAAAGTGTATTAGAGCATTTTAAATTTAAGATGTATCAAAGTAAAAAAAAATTTACAATGTATCAGAGCAAGTTAAGAATTTTAAGATGTATCAGAGCAAGTTAAATTTCTTAAGATGTATCAAGGCAAGTTAAATTTCTTAAGATGTATCAGAGCAAATAAAATTTCAAAACTTATCAGAGCATATTTAAATTTTTAAAGCAAATCAGAGCATATGTAAAGAAGTAATTTAAAAGGTTGCTCATTTGCATTGTACTTAGCATTTTACTTTGGATATTGTTCTTTAAATTCTCCAATTCATTCATTAATTTCTCATAATTTGTAGTTTTGCTTTTGATGGGTTGCTTTTTCGTTAATTTCTCATAATTTATGGTTTTGCTTTTGATGGATTTTTTTTTCTTTAATTTCTCATAATTTATGATTTTGCTTTTGATGGATTTCTTTTTCTTTAATTTCTCCCTCTTTTTGATATCATCAAACATGGTTAACTCCCCCTCTTTTTCAGAATATGTTTTCTCTTTAATACTTTTAGTGCTAATCATTAATGTTTGCTCCCCCTTAATACAGCAATCATTAATAGCAATCATCAACAAAGAGAGGCAGTTTCAACAAGGAAATATATATAACCAAAAGATGATCATTACATAGAGTAGATATATAAGTAAAAGATAATTAAAACCATAATTATTTTAATACATATTTCATAACATAAAAGTCAACCAGCTAATGTCAATACATGGCCCCAAAATACAGATCCTAGAACAAGACACTAACACCTAGGATCTAGTAAAGATCATGATTAGAAGGATCGGAGTCATCAGATATGGGATGAGGAGCTGATGGATCTCGACCAGAAGTGCATCCTCTACCCCGTCTGCCTCTGGCACGAGCAGGAGAGTGAGAAGAACTAGGAGGCTGAGAACGCTGCGAGGCCAAGGACTGGACAGAAAGAGTGAGTCTGATGGAATCAAGTACGATCAGTGCTCTGAAAACAGACTGAAGTAGAGCAGTGAACTGAGTGGATGCATGCTCACTCGAGCCTCGGATCTCTCTCCTCAGTAACTCATATCCACCCTCCAGTGCACCTCTGAGCCTGCCAGCCTCTGTAGTAAGGTCTGTGACCTCAATAGTGGACTCCTGTGGCTGAGGATGGGCCAAAGCTAGGACTTGCCCCTGCAAGTCAAGAACTCTGCCAGTCAGTCTCCAAACGGTGTCCTCAAACTGCTGAATCCGGATAGACTGATCTGATATCATCTGAAACACAGTGGAGATATGGGGAGTCATGGTCTGATCAGATGAAGTGGCCCCTGGTGCAAATGTAGTACTGCTCCACTGTCTAGATAGCAAAGAAGCCACACACTGTGATATCTGCTCGATCTGATCATCAGCCAGTCTAAACTCTGATGGAGGTGCTCTGCTCTCTGGCTGATGTACTGGTGTGGGCATCCTGGTGAACTCTGAAGGGCCAGCCTGTGGATCTGGAATGAACTGGATATCTGGTGATGCTGCCCTGAAGTCATGGATAGGAGATGATGGACCTTCTTCTTCAACTCTGTCTTCAGCTCTATCTTCAGCTCTCTCCTCAGCTCTCTCCTCAGAACCCTTGATCCAACCACCATCAGTCTTTGTAAAACCCATTCGGTGCAGGGTGTGTTGGTTGAAAGTGTCTACATGAGAGAGCTTAGTAGATGCCTCCCCCTCACAGCTAACTCCAAACCTCCTAAAAACTCGAGTAAGGGCCATACCAAAAGGCAAGTGTACCTTGGATCTGTTCAATGTCTCTCTCATGGCCTCTATCATTAGTGCAGGGAGGTTCAGGGGGGTTTGAGTGATGACATGAAACATAATACAAATATCTCTGCTGGAAAGTAAATCATGCCTACCACTCCTGGGGAAGAAGAGCTTCGTTACTAACTGATGTAGGATCCTCATCTCAATAGACAAAATCTTTGCTTTCAATTTATTTAAACTCCCTGAGTAGGCTCCCCCTAGAATAACACTGATCCCCTCTTCCTTTACTGGGAGTTCCATATAAGAGTAACCCTTACTGGGCAAATGTAGTATTTCTCCCAATATACTAGGATCCAAACAAATATCAACACCCTTGACTGTTGAAGTCACTGACCCATTCCCATAATGCAAATTCTGATAGAATTCTCTAACTAGGTCAACATAAGTGACTTCCTTAAGGGAGCAGTAGAAACCCCATCCTTGGTTTTTAATTTTAGTTCCAAAAGTAAAGCCCTCTTTTTCAAAGAACCGAAAATCTACATTCTTCCCGGTTTCAACTTTCCTATCAGATAGAGGATTCTTACTGGGGCTTAAGGAGGATTGAGAGGGACCTTGAGCAGACACTAAAGCTGGAGTGGGAGCAGTGGAGGACTGAGCAGCTTGCCTTTTCCTTCGGACATTTTCTTCTAGCTCGCGGACCGACTTTCTTCTTTGAGGAAGCTTCATCTTCGGAGCCATATTCACCACAGTAGCAGGCAGAGAGACTTGGAGGATCAAGTGGATGAGTGGAAGAAGGATCATAAGAGAGTGGAGAGGGATTTTGATGGAGAGAAGAGGTGGATTTGAGAAGAACGGTGGAGTGCTAGGCACGCCCCAACCGTTTCAAACAAAGGGAGAAAGCACAAAAATCTCTTTCTCCAGGTGGCGATTTATGGTGGAGAGAAGGGAGAAGAACCTTGGGCTAGATCCTTGGTTTTGGGGCAAATGGAAATGGGGAAGTCGGTTTTTGGAAGGAGGAAGATGAAGGGATGGGTCGGCTCACGAACAGGATCCCAAATAAAAAGAGGAAGCCCGTGGGAAGTTGGAAGAATTTACAAGTTTGTCATTGAGTCGACTCATGGGGGTCGACTCATGAAACTCAGAAATTCAGAAAAAAAAATATGAATAAATTTCAAAAAAATTTGAAATTTTGGAAGAAGGAGTTTTGCTCAAACACAAGTTTTGAGAATGAAAAACTTGAGCTTTTGGGACCTATATAGATGATGAAAATTGAGCTCTAAGAATTTTTGACATCAATTTTTGGAAATTGAGAAATATTTAGGCATATGGATCAAGAATTCCTAGATTTCTCCTAATTTCACAGAATCTGTCCTCACTAAGGGCCTTTATAAAGATATCAGCTAATTGATTTTCAGTGCAAACATATTCAAGAATTATATTTTTGTTTTGAACATGTTCTCTTATAAAATGATGTCTTATTTCAATATATTTGGATCTTGAGTGTTGAGTTGGATTTTTAGATAGATTTATGGCACTTGTGTTGTCACATCTTATTGGTGTTTCATTAAGTTTAATTCCAAAGTCTTCGAGTTGTTGCTTAATCCACAAGATTTGAGCACAACAACATCTGGCTGTAATGTATTCGGCCTCAGCCGTAGACAGTGCCACCGAATTTTGTTTCTTGCTAAACCATGAGATTAGGTTAACTCCAAAAAATTGGCAAGTTCCACTTGTGCTTTTTCTGTCTAATTTACATCCAGCAAAATCAGCATCTGAAAATCCTAACAAATCAATTTGTGAGTCCTTAGAGTACCATAACCCTAGAGTTTGAGTATCATTCAAGTATCTAAGGATTCTTTTAACAGCATTTAAATGAGATTCTTTAGGATTAGATTGATATCTAGCACATAAACAAACACTAAACATGATATCAGGCCTACTTGCAGTTAAATATAATAATGAGCCAATCATACCTCTATAGTATTTTAAGTCTACACATTTACCTTCATCATCCTTGTCAAGCTTACATGAGGGGCTCATTGGTGTGCCAATAGGTTTGGAGTTCTCCATTCTAAATCTTTTGAGTAGTTCCTTGGTGTACTTGCTTTGGGTGATGGAGATTCCCTCTTTTGTTTGTTTGATTTGGAGTCCGAGGAAGAAGGTAAGTTCTCCCATCATGCTCATCTCGAACTCCCCCTGCATGAGCTTAGCAAAGTCTTGACAAAGAGATTCATTAGTAGACCCAAAAATTATATCATCAACATAAATTTGTATTACTAACATATCTTTTTGATTTCTTTTAATAAAGAGGGTTGTATCTACATTGCCTCTTGAAAAACTATTATTTAGTAAAAATTTGCTTAGTCTATCATACCAAGCCCTAGGTGCTTGTTTTAATCCATATAAAGCTTTATTTAATTTAAAAACATGATCAGGAAAAGCATGATTTTCAAATCCTGGGGGTTATTCTACATAGACTTTTTCAGCAATATATCCATTTAAAAATGCACTTTTAACATCCATTTGAAATAATTTGAATTTCATAAAGCAAGCATACGCAAGTAGAAGTCTAATAGCTTCTAATCTAGCAACAGGTGCAAAGGTTTCATCAAAATCAATTCCTTCTTCTTGATTATATCCTTTAGCAACCAGTCTTGCTTTATTTCTAATTACATTACCATGTTCATCTAATTTGTTCCTAAAGATCCATTTTGTGCCAATTATAGAATAGTTTTTAGGTCTTGATACTAAAGTCCAAACATTATTTCTTTCAAATTGATTCAGTTCCTCTTGCATTGCATTAATCCAATTATGATCATTTTCAGCTTCTTCAAAAGTTTTAGGTTCAAGATGAGATACAAAAGCACAATGATTAAATACATCTCTAAGTGAAGAACAAGTTTTTACCCCATGCATAGGATCACCAATAATTAACTCCTTAGGGTGATTGTGAACATACCTCCATTCTTTGGATAGGTCATTTATACCTTGAGGTTGTTCTTGAATTTCTTCACTTCTCTCATCTTGTTTGTCTTCTTGTTCCTCATTCTCTGGAGTTGCTGAATCTTTCAGAGTGATCTCCTTCATACCTTCTATTAGAGGATCTGCATCATCAACACCCTCATTCTTCTTTGAAGGAAGATCGTTAGATTCATCAAAAATAACATGTATGGACTCCTCAACTACTAAAGTTCTTTTGTTAAAAACTCTAAAAGCTTTACTAGTGGAGGAGTAACCCAGAAAGATTGCTTCATCTGATTTTGCATCAAATTTACTAAGTCTTTCTTTACCATTATTTAATGCAAAACATCGGCAACCAAAAATATGAAAATATGCAATATTTGGTTTTCTTCCTTTCCAAAGTTCATAGGGAGTTTTCTTTAAAAATTATCTAATCAAAGCACGATTTAAAATGTAACATGCTGTGTTAATTGCTTCCGCCCAAAAATATCTTGGAAGGTTGCTTTCACAAAGCATGGTACGGGCCATTTCTTCTAAGGTTCTGTTTTTTCTTTCAACTACCCCATTTTGTTGGGGTGTCCTAGGAGCAGAGAAGTTATGGCCAATTCCATTTTCATCACAAAAATTTTCAAAGTCTTGATTTTCAAATTCAGTTCCATGATCACTTCTAATATTTTGAATTGAAAATCCTTTTTCATTAGTGACTTTTCGATGAAATTTAGTGAAAATATGAAAAGTTTCATCTTTGTGTGCCAAAAAGAAAACCCAAGTAAAACGAGAGTAATCATCTATAATTACAAAACCATATCGTTTTCCTCCTAGACTAGTGGTTCTAGTTGGTCCAAATAAGTCCATATGCAAAAGCTCTAAAGGTCTAGAAGTTGAAACAATATTTTTGGATTTAAATGAAACTCTAGTTTGTTTACCTAGTTGGCATGCATCACAAATTCTATCTTTTTCAAAATTCAGTTTAGGCAAGCCAAGAACTAATTCTTTCTTAATTAATTTTGAAAGAGAATGCATGCTAATGTGTGCAAGTCTACGATGCCAAAGCCAACTAGTCTCATTAACTTTAGCATTCAAGGATACTAGGCATTGCATGTCTATTTTGGCTAAATCATTTAAATCTACCATATAAACATTGCCATGCCTATGTCCTATAAATTTAATGCCATCGTTAATAGGACTAGTCACAATGCAAACAGATGATTCAAAAATAACTTTATACCCTTTATCACAAAATTGACTAATGCTAAGTAAGTTATGCTTTAAACCTTTAACTAACAAAATATTTTTAATGTATTTGGAGGGAGTGATACCAATGTTACCTATCCCGATGATCTTTCCTTTACCATTATCTCCAAAGGTGACCATCCCTCCATCCTTAGCATCAAGCGTGATGAATTGTGATTCATCACCAGTCATGTGTCTCGAGCATCCACTATCAAGATACCATTTTCTGTTTCCTCCTTGGGATGCTAGACACACCTGCAAGCAAAAGTCAAGTTTTTGTTTTAGGTACCCAAGCTTTCTTGGGTCCTTTTTGGTTAGTCAAAATGGTTCCTTTTGGAACCCATATTTTCTTTATAGTTGTGTTTGCAGATTTGTTAAAGAGGCAAGTGTATGATTTATGTCCTACTCTACCATATTTGAAACAAGTAATATTGGTAGACTTGTTACTTGAATAGTTTACATAAATATTTTTCAGAAATTTTTATTTCTTCAAGGGGTTATAGCCAAGTCCAGCCTTATCATATACGACTTTTTGATTATCAAGAATCAAATTTAGTTTGTTTGAACTTAAGGTGAACTTATCTACTATAGGTTTCAGCTTGTTAATTTTATTCTTTAAGTTTTGATTTTCTTGAAGCAAGGTGGATTTTTCTATTGAAAGGCTTTCAGCTTGTTTCACTAAGGACTGATTTTTCAATTTCAGTTCTTTGTTTTTCATCCCTAGTTTCTTTAATTCATCAATTAACACATAGAATGCTTCATGCAATTCTTCAAATGTAAATTCACTAGGGGTTTCAGAAATTACCTCATTTTCGTATGCCATAAGGCACAGGTTGGCTTGTTCTGTTGAGGTTTCCTCATCGGAGCTTGAGTCATCACTCGCACTCCATGTGGCCATCATTGCCTTCTTCTTGAACTTTTTGGGACCTTTCTTCAGTTGTGGACATTCGGATTTGAAATGTCCCGGCTTCTTGCACTCGTAGCAGATAAGGGGTTGATCTTTCTCTTTCTCTTTGCTTTGTTCTCCTTTTGTGAATGGCCTCTTTCTCATCCCCTGTTTCCTTTTTCTTAGAAATTTCTTGAGTCTCCGGGTGATGAGTGCCATCTCTTCATCCTGTTCTTCATCTTCTGTGTCATCAATTTCTTCATCAGGAGAAGCTGTAGATTTGAGGGCAATGGTTCTTTTCTTTTTGACTTCATCCTCTTGATGTTGCTTCATGCTAAGCTCATGAGTCATCAAGGATCCAAGAAGCTCTTCTAGAGGTAGAGTGTTCAAGTCCTTCGCTTCTTGGATGGCAGTCACCTTGGCTTCCAAAGTTCTTGGCAATAACCTGAGAATCTTTCTTACAAGCTCACTGTTAGTATAGGATTTGCCAAGACTCTTTAAACCATTAATGATATCAGTAAAACGAGTAAACATTACAGTTATGGACTCATCATGCTCCATTTTAAACAATTCATATTTATGCACAAGCATGTTTATTTTAGACTCTTTTACTTGATTTGTTCCCTCATGGGTTACTTCTAACCTATCCCATATTTCTTTAGCAGATGAACAAGTAGAAATGCGATTAAATTCGTTAGCATCAAGAGCACAATAAAGTACATTCATTACTTTAGCATTTAATTATGCCAATTTCTTATCAACCTCATCCCATTCTTTCTCGGGTTTGGTTGACTCCTCACCATCTATAATCTTGGTGGGTGAGGATCGTTCACTATGATACTCCACATATCATAGTCGAGTGCTTGTATGAATATCTTCATCCGAGCTTTCCAATAGGTGTAATTAGGCCCATTGAAAAGTGAAGGTCGGTTGGTGGATTGCCCCTCGGCTAGAGAAGTACCGACATGGGTTGCCATAGATCTTTGGCTCTTTGATTGTTTAGATCAAAGAAGGGCTAGAGCACCGAGCTCTGATACCACTTGTTGCCCAGCTATGCAACCCAAGAGGGGGGTGAATTGGGTTTTAAAAATTTTAAGCTTAACTAATGACTTATGAAAGGTGTTTGTCAAAAGCTAAATGAATGAGGAGAAAAATTTTAGTTCAAGATTAATTACCTAAAGCAAGAATGCAAGGAAATAATTAAGAGTAAAAGAGAGACAATTATGCACACCACAAACACAAGGATTTATAGTAGTTCGGTGCCAACCTTGCACCTACATCCACTCCCCAAGCTCCTACTTGAGAATACCAATCCACTATACTTGTATTCAACCCGAATACAAATGTCGGAAACTCCGACACTAACTATCCCAAGCTAGTCCACTTGTTTCACAGGTACAAGCCAACCTAATACACTCCGATTTCAGGTTCGGATCAACCTTTCCTTGTTTTGGAACCCCTCCAAAACAAAAATAATCACTCACAAAGAGTAAAACAGTTATAGCAAAATAAGTACAAGAAAAGCTCCTTTAATGAGCGAATATAACTTTAAATACACTTTACTCAAGTGAAGAAGCCCCTTTTAGATTTCCTCAAAGTGGATGAAGAGTTGAATGAACGCTTGAGGAGTTGGTGAGCTTTGATTGAAGGCTTCTTGGAGGCTTTAAATGAGCTCTTGATTTGGACTGAAAAGTTAGCTTGAGAAACCCTCTCTTTTGAATGCTCTTGAATGCTCTCTTGAATGCACTTCAAATCTCTTTCTTTCTCTTCTTAATGTCTTGCTTTTCTCTTGTCAATCTCTTCCTTGTTTTCCACCTTTTGAAATATTTTATAGCTTTAAGAAATAGAGAAAAATATTCTAGGCAGAAAAAGAGCCGTTAGAGCATATTAAATGAGCATTAAAAGTACCTAAAACGGATTAAAAACTAGTCGTTGTGGACAAAACCCGTCGCAGGGGTCGACTCATGAGTCGACTCATGCCTCAAGGGTCGACTCATGAGTCGACCTCTGTTGCAAAAATCAGAAATTTGGGTTTCTGGATATTTTGGCCCAAAACAGCAGAAGTCGACTCATGAGTCGACTCATGCCTTGTGGGTCGACTCATGAGTCGACTCACAGGTCGTGCCAAGCCAAAAATCCAGCGTGCCAACAGGAATTTCAGCGTGCCAAGCTGCTCATTGTGCCATGAGCTGACTCATGAGTCGACTCATGGAAATCAAACATGCATAACTTCAAAAATACAAGTCCAAAAATAATAAAATTTTCACCAATAGATCACAAATCTTTTGTTCTACCAAATGATACTATTAAATCAGGGTTTTGGTAAAATTATGATTTTACCCCTGAAGAGCACGAGGACTTTTTCAAATAAAAATATTAGTATCCCTTCAATCTGCTTTGTAATCATCAAAATCAATCTAGGAGCAACAGTCTGCTAGAGCCTGCATCTTAATAGAGGGGCAAGGTCAGAACTTCATATCGAATTCTATGAGCTCAATCGTCCATTTTGCCAATTGACCCAATGTGCTAGGTCGATGCAAAATCATCTTAAAAGCTAGGTTGGTTAGTTAGGACCATGATATTGTGCACTTGAAGATAGGTCGGAGTTTTCAAGCCGAAATAATGAGTGTAGATAAGCTTTTCCAATCTGATATACCTGATTTCGACATCTTGGAGAGTCTTGCTGATATAGTAGATTGGCTTCTAGATTTTGTCCCATTCGCAGACCAACACTGCACTTATTGCAACAGGAGAGACTACCAAATGCAGATATAGCTCCTCAATAGGTTCTAGCTTACCAAGAAGTGGCACGAAGGCAAGGTAGCTCTTCAATTCCTTGAATGCTTGTTTTTAATCTTCGATCCATTGAAAGTTCTTTAATTGTCTGAGGATCTGAAAAAAAGAGAGATAATGCTCAGTTGATCTAAAGACAAACCAACTTAGCGCTGCTACTTTCCCAATGAGGTGCTGAACCTCCTTCACAGTTTTTGGTAGATTCATTTCTTATATGGTCTAGATCTTCTCAAAATTTACTTCTATTTCTCAGCCTGAAATCATGAATCCTAAGAACTTTTCTGAGGTAACTCTGAAGACACACTTCGTTGGATTCAATTGAAAGGAATGGAAAGCCTATTTCTATCAAAAATGCATGGATAGCTAGGTGCATCTAATTATTTTCTAAAAAAATTTATTAAAGATTAGATCTTTACCTTATATGCAATGGAATAGGGATCAAATCCCAATAATTCTGAATCTAAAACCTCATGTAGATTTGAATCCACAAACTCTTTACTTCGTGCGCACGTCAAGCTTCGTAGGAAAGCGACATGAAGCTTCGGATTGAAGCACTTTCGCAAGGCACCACAGGGAGGAGAGAGAGGCTAAGGTGTGACGTCTCACACCAGCAAGAGGGACGTCTAAACAAGCTCCACACCAAGGAGGATGGCATGCACAAAGGGAGTTGACGCCAAGGATGGGTGACGTTCTCCTCTTCCTTCACACCTTCTCTCTCTCTCTCTTTCTCTCCTTGGCACACAATCCAATTATTATGCCATGATAGTTAGAGGTCTCTCTTATTTATAGATGATCTTTCATGACCCATAAGACTAAGATTTCTATCTCAAACATGCTTTGAATTAATCCATATCTTATCAAAGGAGTCCTAAGAAAGAAAGGATTAGCGCCTAACTTGGCACCTACATGCACCCACACCCACACCCCATGTGGGGCGGCAACAACCAGCACCTCACTTGGTGTTGGTCGGCCATGAAGGAGAGAGAGTTTCAGTAAAAGTAGATTCTAAAGATCTAATCTAAAAATAGATCAATTCGAATCTAATTCAAACTTAATTCAAAATAATTTCAAATAGACTGTCAATCCCAAACTATTTAGGATTTAGGATCAAGTCTAACTTGAATTTATGAATCCAATTAAGTCTAATTAAATCAGATCTAATTTAAAATTAATTAGCACTTAAATTTAATATCTTATAATCTCCTTGGATCAAAAATCAAATCTTGTTCATCTCCGAAATTGAACCTGAACCTTATATCTAGTGCTAGCTAGATATAGTCAACTGTTTAATCCTATGTGACTTTGGTTCTTTCGCTTGAGCTATAGCTCTAGTGTTATCACAATACAGTGGAATAGAGCCATCAACAGAGGGTGTAACTTTAAACTCAGTGATAAACTTCTGCAACCATACCATCTTTTTTGCAACATCAGATGCAGCAATGCATTCTACTTCGCATACAGAATCGACCACAGTATGTTGTTTGAAACTCTTCCAGCAAATTATTTCTCTATTTAAGGTAAACATGTAGTCCTACATGCTTCTGCTGTCATCATGATCTAACTGAAAATTAAAATCAGTATATCCCATAAATTTCAAATCAGTGTCCTCATAGATAAGTCATTGGTCCTTAGTATTTCTCAAATACTTAAGGATTGTCTTCACAATCTTTCAATGATTTTCATCCGAATCAGACTGATATCTACTCATTACCCTTAGTAAATAGGTCACATCCAATCTCATACATGTCATGACATACATGATAGACTCCACTGCTGAAGTATATGGGATTCTACTCATACGCTCTCTCTCCTAAGGGATTGTTGGATAATCTTTCTTGGAGAGAGTAATCCTATGGCCTATCGAAAGATAGTCTTTTTTAAAATTCTCCATGTTGAATCATTTCAACATAATATCGATATACGTAGATCAGAACAATCCAATCAACCTTCTAGATCTATCTCTATAGATCTTCATCCCTAGGATTAGGATGTTTCTCCTAAATTCTTCATGGAGAACTGTGATGAGAGCCACAGCTTCACACTCTACAAAGTCAGAATATCATTTTTTATTAACAGTATTTCATCCACATACAATACAAAAAAGATGACTACAGAATCATTATCCCATTTGTAGACATAAGGTTCTTCTCTGTTCCTAACAAAGCCATACATTTTGATCATCTTATCAAAATATATATTCCAACTCTTAGATGCCTGCTTCAGTCTATAAATGGATCTATTTAGTTTGCATAGCTTAGATTCGTCTGTGGATGTAAACTCTTCAGGTTGTATCATATACATCTCTTCTTCTAGCTCTCCGTTTAGAAAAACAGTTTTGATATCCATTTGTCAGATCTCATAATCCAAGTATGCTGCTATCGCAAGCATAATCTGAATAGACTTGAGCATTGTCACATGTGAGAACGTCTTGTCATAGTCAACACCATAATGCTGACAGTAATCTTTGACAACTGGATGGACTTTATAGGTCTCTACCTTTCCATCCGCTCCTCTTTTTCTTTTGAAAATTCACTTGCACCTTATGGATTTTATCCCTTCAGATGGATCAACTAGTGTCCATATACCATTGATCTCGATAGACTCCATCTCGAATTTTATGGCCTCAAGTCACTTCTGAGAGTCGGGCCTTTGCGTGGCTTCTATATAGATGATCAGATCCTCATCATTCTCATCGAGTTCGATAGGATCACCATCTCAGATCAAAAAATCATGATGTCTATCTGGTTGATGCGGTATTCTATCGGATCTCCTTAATGGTACCTCTACAAGCTCCAGATTTGATTCTCCAATCAAATCTGATTCTGTGTGTGTCGGTTCTTCTACCTCATAAATTTCACCAAATTCAATTTTGTTGATATTAGCTCTTTCTCTAAGAAACTTTTTTTTCAAAAAGATTGTCCTATTGCTGACGAACACCTTTTGCTCTTCAGCAAAATAGAAATAGTACCTTTTAGTTTTTTTTGGATACCCTACGAATAAGTATTTATTAGACTTTGATCCAAGCTTATCTGTTTTTAAATACTTGACATAAGCTAGACACCCCCAAATCCGAAGATGTGAGAGTGCCGGCCTATGCCCTGTCTATATCTCATATAGAATTTTATCGACAGACTTTCTCTAAACCTTATTCAGAATATAGCAAACAGTTTCAAGAGCGTATCCCCAAAAGAAGATTGGCAGATTTGCAAATTCTATCATAGACCGAATCATGTCTAACAGAGTTTGATTCCTCCTTTCAGATATCTCATTATATTATGATATTTCAGGAGGGATCCACTGAGAGAGAATTTCATTCTCATATAGATATGTCAGAAATTCACTGGTGATGTATTCACCTCCTCGATCTGACCAAAGAATTTTAACTCTTTTCAGTCTATTTTTTTATTTCACTACGAAATCGTTTGAACATTTCAAATAATTTCGATTTATGCTTCATAAGATAGAAATACACATACCTCGATAGGTCATCTCTAAATATAATGAAGTAGTAGTATCTTTCTCTGGTGTCTATATTCATAGATCCATATACATCACTATGTATTAGATCTAGTACATCACTGGCTCTATCATTTTTTTTTTAAAAGGCGACTTGATCATCTTACCAAGTAGATAAGATTCACAGGTTGGTAATGATTCATAATCATTAATTTTAAGGATACCCTCTTTGATTAACTTGTCTATCCTCTTCTCATTCATATGACCTAGCCCACAATGCCAAAAGAAAGAATTACTGACATTATCTATCCTACGATGTTTGTTCAATGTGCACATTACACCAACAGGCTATGATAATATATATATATATATCATGTTTCAAATATTCATGCATAATTATAGTATTATTCATAATGATATCATAAAATTATTTTTTATTAAAAAATTGAAATCAAGTTTGGCCAAAAGACATATAGAGATGATATTTATCAAAAAAGAAGGACAATAATGACCCTCATCTAACATGACATAATTGGACTCAAAAACAAGCTACATAGTTCCTAATGCTAGAACTAGAATAAGGCTTCCATCTCTAATGTTCAGGAACCGCTTGCCTTCTCTAAATTTTCTACTGACCTGCAGTCCTTGCAATGAAATACAAATATTAATCGGACTTTCGATATCCAATATCCAAGTAGTAGTATTATAAATAAAAAAATTATAAGGAGTTGTCATATAAGTACCTTGCGAAGTAATCGGTTGCTTGATCTTCTTGTTCTTAGGCCTGTTTGGGTTAAGGATAGCTATATAAGCAAGATAATTTCTTTTCTAATGA
This sequence comes from Elaeis guineensis, assembly GCF_000442705.2. Taxonomy (NCBI): domain Eukaryota; kingdom Viridiplantae; phylum Streptophyta; class Magnoliopsida; order Arecales; family Arecaceae; genus Elaeis; species Elaeis guineensis. The sequence continues at coordinate 132,932,029 of NC_026000.2, forward strand.
TCCAGTTTCTTGTAAAAAAAGTATTCTACCTGACTCTTATCGATTTTTGATTTTTTACTCTGCTTTGGCTTAGGATCGACGGTACTATTTTTCTGCACCTTCTTCTTTCTTCTCTTAGAAGATCGATAACCTGCAGACGAACCTCCCACTACATGCACTGGCTCTTTCTGGAGCTGATGGTCCTTCTCGAACATCTGCAGTAATCCTAGCAAATCATGGTAATTCATTGCAGGCTTGATTATTCTATAATGACTCAATAAGGGTAGATAGAATTTTGGTAGTGAATTGAGGATAGCATCCTTGCCTAACTGTTCATGTAACGAAAAATTAAGTTTGCTCAAGCATTCAATCTACTCGATCATATACAATACATGATTAGTGACTGACGTCCCTTCTTGCATACGGGCATTTAACACTATGCAGGATATTTTGTGTCTCTCCACATCCTCTGGGGTGTCGAAAGACTCATTCAATATTTGAATCATATCTTCTGACTGTGCATCCTTGAACTTACGATTAAGTTCGTCATTCATAGCTGCCTTCATAATGCAATGCACCATCGTACGATCACTGAGCCACTTCAAGTAAGCATCTCTCATAGTACGGGGTGCATTGGCAGCAGATTCCTCAGGTGGTGGATCTTAAGCACATACAGGATCCTTTTGTACTCTAGGATGATCTTCAACTTTCGATACCAGCTATCAAAGTTGGGTCCGATAAGCTTATCACTGTCCAACAGTGAATGGAGCGATAGTGTGTTGGCCATAGTTAAAAAAAAAAATAAATCTATTAGTATATAAATTATTTTAATCCTAAAGATATAGACTTTAGTCTAAAGGTTCTCTCACTATTTTACACAAATTGATAGTCTCTACCTCTAATTCAAAGAATTACATTAATTTTTTAACGAATATTAGAATCCACACAGACTGTATTCGGATTCGAATGTGGCTCAACCAATTTTAGTACATCCATAGATAGGTTCGTAATTAATTGTTTCTCTAAATAACTTCTAACAATTAGATTTTATCCAATGTCTCTCTTCAGCAGGCGTGTGGCACCTCTACTGAAAATTTTGATTAGGTCCAACTATTAATATGACTATACTAAGTGCATCCAATAAATGAATATTCAGATCCGAGTGTGGCTCGATCGATCTAAGTATTGATCTGAGGAGTATAATAAGATGGTCATATGATGAATGATAATTTCAATACCCAATCGACACTAGGCGTGTGGCGCCTCCAATGCCTATTTTGATCATTAAACTCATTATCACATATCTTAATGGAAGGCTATGAATAAGTTATCTCCATAACTATATCATTTTAAAGACCTAATAATTTAGAGAATTTGATTTATTGATTTAAGAATAAGAGAAAAAATTGATCTGCAAGTCGTAAATCCTCTCACTGACTTCACCAAGTTACGTAGAAGATTAGACACAAGCTGATCAAAAGATATTTGAATCAGTCATACTAATTAATCTTAATGACATGGATCAGCATGAATCGATTAGTGATCTAATCAAAATATAATCTATCATATTGGTCAGATAAGTGAGATCAGTGGGAGGGATATGTCTTTAACTAGCCATAGATGCATCTAGGTGAGTAGCTCTCAATTAAAAATTATTAGATCAAAACTACCAAATTTATCTTAAATATCAATTGATTAATTAATTTTAATTTGATCCATCAAAAAATTTGGGCTCAACTATTGAGCCATGATAATGATCCATTTAGTAAGGTCAAAAATATAGACTTGATCAAGCTTCAACTATTAGATTGATCTAGAAAAATTTTGACCTAATCTAATTCAACTCTTGATTAGATTTAATCAATTTTTTTATTTAGTCCATATTTATTTCTAAGCTTAGGTCTAACCCATTAGAAAGATCTGATTCATTCTAACCCATAGCCTATAGATTTATATGGTGTCTTAGAAATCTTCGATTCTCAAATCTAGATCATTTAGACTTAATTTCAAATTAAGCGTATAAAATATATATTTTAATTTGTAGAACTATTCTAATAGAATTTCAAGTGAAGCATATCATATATTTTAAAATATAAAAATAAATTTTTATACATATATTTAATAATTAAATATGCATAAGTGTGATCTAAACTTCATACATACATCACATGTATCATGACTACTTTTAGATCACTTCTAATTACATCTAATATAACATACTTTTTAAATTTTAAAATAATTTTATATCTGAATCTATCTTATTATAATGAATCATAAATTATTTTAAATCTAATCTAAATTTATTTATGATTAAAATAATTTATAAAAATTTGTTTACTCTTCTTCTTCATGAAATCGGATCACAATGATATCCCTACACGTCATAAGAGAACCTATCGAATGGACAAGAAAGGAAGATGAATCTCTTCTTTTTCTTATGATCGGACGGTCTAGTAATCTCATCAATTCGAGTACTGGGCTATTAAGATCTAAAATCTTATTTCATTTGAAATCACATCAACATGTAATTAGACAAAATACTTTATGTCATGAATATGATTTTGATCTCATCAATTATGTTCTTTATCTAATCTAATCAGATTTGATACATCATATATATCATATCAGATCTGAAATATATTTTATACTGATTATAAAATATCAAATTTAGAACTAAAATCTTATAAAAAATTAATTAGATGTACATATGAATACATAAAGATTAATTATCTGATTAGATCTATTTTGATGTTGTGTAAAATTTTGTTAGAGATCAGACCTGAAAATCTATCAAAATGAATTCAATTCAGATCTGAAATAAGTCTAGCTTTATAATTAAAATAATAATATTAAAATTTTATTAAAATTAATTTAAAATAAATTTTAAAATAGGTTGTTATTTTAATAAAATTTAGCAACAAAAAAATTTTGTTATAACAAATTTAAAACAACCTTAACCAACCATTGATTAGGTTCTTGTAATCTAATTAAAATCAGATCATAAATTTTATTTAAATAGATCTAAATCAAATTTAATATCTAACATAAAATTTTAATTATATACAATATATAAATAAATAAAAAAAATAATTATACATTCATGTATTAACGCCTGGCTCGGATACCAGTTGAAGAGAATAGAAAGCATGTTTCTATCAAAAATGCATGGATAGCCAGAGTGCATCTAATTATTTTCTAAAAAACTTATTAAAGATTAGATCTTTATATGATACGCAATGGAATAGGGATCGAATCTTAATGATTCTGAATCCAAGACCTCGCATAGGTCTGAATCCACAAATCTTCTACTTCGCATACACGTCAAGTTTCGTAGAAAAATGGGATGAAACCTCAAATTGAAGCACCTTCGCAAGATACCGAAGAGAAGAGAGAGAGGCTCAGGTGTGATGCCTCACACCAACAAGAGGGATGCCCAAACAAGCTCCATGCCAAGGAGGATGGGACACCTAAAGGGAGTTGACGCCAAGGATGGGTGACGCCCTCTTCTTCCTTCATGCCTCCTCTCTCTCTCTTTCTCTCCTTGGCACACAATCCAATTGTTATACCATGATAGTTAGAGGTCTCTTTTATTTATAGATGATTTTTTATGACCCATAAGACTAAGATTTCTAATTCAAATATGCTTTGAATTAATCCATATCTTATCAAAGAAGGAGTTTTAAGAGAGAAAGGATTGGCACCTAACTTGGCACCTACTTGCACCCACACCCACACCCCATGTGGGGCGATAACAACCAGCACCCCACCTGATGTTGGTCAGCCATGAAGGAGAGAGAGTTTTAGTAAAAGTGGACTCTAAAGATTTAATTCAAAAATGGATCAATTGGGATCCAATTCGAACCTGATTCAAAATAATTTTGAATAGACTGTCAATCCCAAACTATTTAAGATTTAGGACCAAGTCTAACTTAGATTTATAAACTCAATTAAGTCCACTTAAATTAGATATAATTTGAAGTTAATTAGCACTTAAATTCAATCTCTCATAGACTTCTTGGATCAAAGATCAAATCTCGTTCATTCTCGAAATTGAACCTGAACCTCATGTCTAGTGCTAGCTAGACATAGTCAACTCTTTAATCCTGTATGACCCATAACTTAATTCTTAATCAAATTAATCTATTTATTCAATCAAGCCACATATTTTCAAATTAAACTTATAGATTTAGGTCAATTCTTTCCTACGTCGTTTGACTTTGTGCATGACTCCATAGGTTCGAACACTAAGTCGGTAGCATATGAATCATTTTCTGTACTAATTAGCATATGAATCATTTTTTGTACTAATTGAAGTTACCATCTAGTAATAGTTTTCAACGTCTAGATAGGTCAAATTATCGCAAGACAATATTTAAGAATCTATGCATATGGTTACTGCATAATTCATCCCTTTGACCATAAATGCTCTAGGACGGTTTAGGGTTAAACTGTCAACCTTGAATGGTCGTCACATTGTATTTCAATCTTTCAAATCTATTATATGGATTATCCTGATCAAGATTTTATTAAATTAAAATATAGTGATACATCAACTCCTATAATTTAGAGAAATCAATCCCATCTTAATCCATATATAGACTTCGCAAGTACTTGACTGTACCCAGTAGCCTTCCGTCACTGTATTAGAAATGCAGATAATTTGGCACCAAAGTACAATGAGTTACTTGTAAGTCACTATGGTGATTTTAGATCTAAGAGACACTTATATCCATATACTTCGGAGCTGCTCTTGACAGCAGAGCGCTCAGCAAGTGAGTCACTTGTTCAGTGATGATGTACTTCTACATTTCATATATATACTATATCAATGTCTCCACACTCTTTGATTAAGAGAATAACCAACATGTTGCTCTTTGAATTGATTTTAATGATTACAAAGCATTTGAAGAGATTACTAATGATTTTGGATTTAAAAAAGATTTATTGTATTTCAGGGGTAAAATCATAATTTTATCAAACCTGATTCGGAAGCCGCAAGAGCAAGAACAAAAGATGTGTAATCTATTGGAGGTAATTTCAATATTTGTGGAAGTATATTTTATAAGAAAATCAGGTTTATATTTTTGAGTCGACCTCATGAGTCGACTCATAGCTAAAAGGGCTGAACGGCACGTAAAATTTTTGGCTGGCACACTCTGTGAGTTAACCCCATGAGTCGACCCCTTGGTATGAGTCGATCCTATGAGTCGACATCTGCTGCTCTACAGGCTAAAATTACAGAACAGTCATTTTCTGCTCTTTTCCACAGAGGTCGATCCCATGAGTCGACCCATGAGCATGAGTCGATCCTATGAGTCGACCTCTGTGATGAAAAATTTTCGCAACGATTAGTTTTTAACCCGTTTTGATTGTATTTAATACTCATTTAATATGCTCTAACGGCTCTATTTTAGCCCAGATTACTCTCCACCATTATTTGAAGTTATAAAAGGTACTTAAAGGAGGAAATCAAAGATAAAAAAAAAGTAATTTGAAAAAGGTTCTTCAAGCATTCATTTCAACCCTAAGCAAGAGCCCACTTAAAAAGGTCAAGAAGCTTTTATTTCAAGTTCACCAACTCCTCAAGAGCTCATTCAAGTCTCCAACCACTTTGAAAAAATCAGAAAGAGCTTTTTTCTAATTGTGTAAAGTATATTTAAAGTATTATTTACTTATTAAAGGAGCTATATCTATACTTTTATGTGATTAACTCCTATACTCTATTTTTGAGTTGTTTATTTTATTTTGGAAGAAATTCAAAACGTGAAAAGGTTGATTCGAACCTTGAATCGGATTGTATTGGATCAGTTTATATCCGAAAAATAAGTATTTTAGCTTGGGATAGCTAGAATCGGAGGTTCCGACATTGTATTCGGGTTGAATACAGTCTAGTAGATTTAAATTTTCAAGTAGGAGCTTGGAGAGTGGATGTAGGTGCAAGGTTGGCACCGAACCACTATAAATTTTCTTATTTGTGTTGTGCTTACTTGCTCTCCTTTTAAATTTCTTTATCCTCTTGCATTCTTGTATCCAACTTCTACACCTTGCATAAATTACACCCTCCATACTTATCTTGCTCATTGTTAAATAATCTTCATAGTTGTAAGTTAAGTTTAATTTTTTTTAAAAAATCCAATTCATCCTCCCTCTTGGGTTGCATAGCTGGACAACAAGTGGTATCAGAGCTCGGTGCTCTAGTCCTACTTTGATTTAACTATCAAAGAGCTAAAGATCTATGGCAATTCAAGTTGGCACTTCTCTTGCCGAGGGACAGTCCACAAACCGACCTCCACTTTTCAATGGATCAAACTATACCTATTGAAAAGCTCGGATGAAAATCTTTATTCAAGCACTTGACTATGATATATGGAGTATCATAGTAAACGGACCACATACACCCACTAAATTAATTGATGGTGTGGAATCAACCAAACCCGAAAAAGAATGAGATGAGGTTGATAAGAAAATGGCTCAACTAAATGCTAAAGCCATGAATATTTTGTATTGTGCTCTAGATGCTAATGAATTCAATCGTATTTCAACATGCATGTCTGCTAAAAAAATATGGAATATATTAGAAGTAACTCATGAAGGAACTAATCAAGTGAAGAAATCCAAAATTAACATGCTCGTACATAAATATAAATTTTTTAAAATAGAGCATGATGAATCTATAACTAAAATATTTACTCATTTTATCGATATTATAAATGATTTAAAAAGTCTTGGTAAGTCTTATTCTAACAGTGATCTCGTGAGAAAAATTATTAGATCCTTACCAAGAACTTGGAAAGCCAAAGTGACCGCTATCCAAGAAGCCAAAGATCTGAACATCCTACATTTGAAAGAGTTTCTAGAATCACTGATGATACATGAGCTGAGCATGAAACAACATCAAGAAGAAGAAGTCAAAAAGAAGAGGACAATCGCCATCAAATTCATGGCTCAACTTGATAAAGAAACTGATGATACGAAAAATAAAGAGCATGATGAAGAAATGGCTCTCATTACTAGAAGGTTTAAAAAATTTTTGAGGAAAAAGAAACAAGGGATGAGAAAGAGGCCACCCACAAAAGGAGAACATAGCAAAGAGAATGATAAGGAGCAACCCTTTATTTGCTATGAATGCAAAAAATCGAGACACTTTAAGTCTGAATGCCCACAACTGAAGAAGAATCCCAAGAAGTACAAGAAGAAGGCCATGATGGCTACATGGAGTGGAAGTGATGAGTCAAGCTCCGAAGAAGAAGACTCAAATGAACAAGCCAACTTGTGCCTTATGGTACATGAAAATGAGGTAAATTCTGAAACTCCTATTGACTTTACCTTTGAAAAACTTCATGAAGCTTTTTATGATTTAATTGATGAACTAAAGAAGCTAGGGGTAAAGAACAAAGAGTTAAAATCAAAGAATCAATACTTACTAAAACAAAATGAGAATATTTCTAATGAAAAATCAATCCTGTCTCAAGAAAATCTGAACTTAAAAGATGAGATTGCCAAGCTAAAATCAATGGTTGAAAAATTTACCTTAAGTTCAAATAAACTTAATATGATACTTGAAAATCAAAAGGCTGTTTATGATAAAGCTGGTCTTGACTACAGCCCCTTAAAGAAACAAAAGTTTCTAAAAAATATCTATGTAAACTCTTCAAGCAACAAGTTTTCAAACATTACTTGCTTCAAATGTGGTAGAGTAGGACACAAGTCATACACTTGTTTCTCTAACAAATCTATAAATTTTAATGTAAAAAAATATGGATTTCAAAAGGAACCATTGTGACTAACCAAAAAAGATCCAAGAAAGCTTGGGTACCTAAAGTAAAAATTTGACTTTTGCCTGCAGGTGTGTCTAGCATCCCAAGAAGTAAACCGAAAATGATATCTTGATAGCGGATGCTCGAAACATATAACTGGTGATGAATCTCAATTCATCACACTTGATGCTAAGAATGGAGGGATGGTCACCTTTGGAGACAATGGCAAAGGAAAGATCATCGGTATAGGTAACATTGGTATCACTCCTTCCAAGTATATTAAAAATATTTTATTAATAGATGGTTTAAAATATAATTTATTAAGCATCAATCAATTTTGTGATAAAGGATACAAAGTTATTTTTAAATCTTCTATTTGCATAGTAACTAGTCCTATTAATGAATGCATTAAATTTGTTAGGCAAAGACATGGTAATATTTATATGGTAGATTTGAATGATCTATCTAAAATAAACATGCAATGCCTAGTAGCCTTGAACATCAAGATTAATGAAACTAGTTGGCTTTGGCATCGTAGGCTTGCACATATTAGCATACATTCACTTTCAAAATTCATTAAGAAAGAATTGGTTATCGGTTTACCCAAATTAAACTTTGAAAAGGATAGAATTTGTGATGCATGCCAACTAGGTAAACAAACAAGAGTTTCATTCAAATCTAAAAATATTGTTTCAACTTCTAGGCCATTAGAACTATTGCACATAGATTTATTTGGACCTACTAGAACTACTAGTCTAGGTGAAAAATGATATGGTTTTGCAATTATTGATGATTTCTCTTGTTTTATATGGATCTTCTTTTTGGCACATAAGGATGAAACTTTTCATGTTTTCTCTAAATTTTATCGAAAAGTCACAAATGAGAAAGATTTTTCAATTCAAAATATTCGAAGTGATCATAGAACCGAATTTGAAAATCAGAATTTTAAAAATTTTGTGATGAAAAAGAAATTGGCCATAACTTTTCGGCACCTAGGACACCCCAACAAAATGGGGTAGTAGAAAGAAAAAATAGAACTCTTGAAAAAATAGCCCGTACCATGCTATATGAAAGCAACCTTCCAAAATACTTTTGGATGGAAGCAATTAACACGGCATGTTACATATTAAACCGTGCTTTAATTAGATAAATTTTAAAGAAAACTCCTTATGAGCTTTGGAAAGGAAGAAAACCAAATATTGCATATTTTCATATTTTTGGTTGCCAATGTTTTGTACTAAACAATGGTAAAGAAAGATTAAAAAAATTTGATGCAAAATCCAATGAAGTGATTTTTCTTGGTTACTCCTCTTCTAGAAAGCCTTTAGAGTTTTCAACAAAAGAATCTTAGTAGTAGAGGAGTCAATACATGTTGTCTTTGATGAAACTAACGATCTTCTTTCAAGGAAGAATGAAAGTATTGATGATGCAGATCTTCTTATAGAAGGGATGAAGAAGATCGCTCTAAAAGATTCAACCATTCAAGATGATGAAGAATATGAAGATAAACAGGATGAGAAAGATGAAGAACAATAAGAACAACCTCAAGGTACAAATGATCTACCCAAAGAATGGAGGTATGATCACAATCACCCCAAGAAACTAATCATGGGTGATCTTACACATGGTGTAAAAACTCGTTCCTTACTTAGAGATGCATTCAATCATTTTACTTTTATCTCTCATCTTGAACCTAAAACTATAGACGAAGCTAAAAAAGATTATAATTGGATTAATGCAATGCAAGAAGAACTTAATCAATTTGAAAGAAATAATGTATGGATTTTAGTATTAAGACCTAAAAATTATTCAATAATTGGCATAAAATGGGTATATAGGAATAAATTGGATGAACATGAAAATGTAATAAGAAATAAAGCAAGATTGGTTGCAAAAGATTATAATTAAGAAGAAAGAATTGATTTTGATGAGACCTTTGCACCTATTGCTAGATTAGAAGCAATTAGACTTCTACATGCATATGCTTGCTTTATGAATTTTAAGTTATTTCAAATGGATGTCAAAAGTACTTTTCTAAATAGATATATTGCTGAAGAAGTTTATGTAGAATAACCCCCAGATTTTGAAAATCAAGCTTTTTCTAATCATATTTTTAAGTTAAATAAAGCTCTATATGGTTTAAAACAAGCACCCAGGACTTGGTATGAAAGGCTAAGTAAATTTCTACTTAATAACGATTTTTCAAGAGAAAATGTAGACACAACCCTTTTCATTAAAAGAAATCAAGATGATATATTAGTTATACAAATATATGTTGATGATATTATTTTTGGGTCTACTAATGAAACTCTTTGTCAAAATTTTGCAAAGCTCATGCAGGGGGAGTTCGAGATGAGCATGATGGAAGAACTTACATTCTTCCTCGGACTCCAAATCAAATAAACAAATGAAGAAATCTTCATCATCCAAAGCACGTACACAACAGAATTACTCAAAAAATTTGGAATGAAGAACTCCAAAGCAATTGGCACACCCATGAGCCCATCATGTAAGCTTGCCAAGGATGAAGAAGGTAAAAGTGTAGACTTAAAATTTTATAGAGGCATGATTGGTTCTCTATTATATTTAACTGCTAGTAGACCTGATATTATATTTAGTGTTTGTCTATGTGCTTGCTTTCAATCAAATCCAAAAGAATCACACTTGAATGCAGTTAAAAGAATCCTTAGATATTTAAATGGTACACAAACTCTAGGATTATGATATTCTAAGGACTCATTAATTGACTTAATAGGATATTCAGATGTCGATTTTGCTGGATGTAAATTAGATAGAAAAAGTACTAGTGAAACTTGTCAATTTTTTGGAGTTAATCTAATCTCTTGGTTTAGCAAGAAATAAAATTCGATAGCACTGTCTACGGCCGAGACGAATACATTGTAGTCGGAAGTTGTTGTGCTCAAATCTTGTGAATTAAGCAACAACTCGAAGACTTTGATATCAAACTCAATGAAACTTCCATAAGATGTGATAACACTAGTGCTATAAATCTCACTAAAAATCTAATTCAGTATTCTAGGTCAAAACATATTGAAATCAGGCATCATTTTATAAGAGAATATGTCCAAAATAAAGACATTATTCTTGACTATGTTTGTACTAAAAAATAATTAACTGACATCTTTACCAAGGCCTTAAGTAAAGATAGATTTTATGAAATTAGAAGAGAACGAGGAATTCTTGATCCATCAGCTTAAGTATCTCTCTGATTCCAAGGTCTCAATGCCAAAAATTCATTTAGCTCAATTTTCATCTTTTCTTAAGAGCTCAAAAGCTCAAAATTATCATTCACATGATCAATTTTTTTTTGGATAAACATCTTTCTTCTAATGTTTCAAATTTTTTCGAAATTATTTATCATTTTTTTGAATTTCTCTGTGCCATGAGTCGACCCCTAGGGTCGACCCTAGGATAAACTTGTAATTATGACAAAATCCTTCGGGCGCTCTCTTTTTATTGAAAATTCTCCTTGAGCCGACCCAACTCTCCGCCTTCTTCCTTCCACCGAACCAAAGGTCTCCCTCTCTTCTTCCTCAAACCCAAGATTTTTCTCAAAATTTCTCTCCCACCGACTCTCACACTCCAAATCGCCCACTTAGGAACCAAGTTCCTCCCCTTCTCCTTCTTCATTTGGAGCGATTCGAGCTTACCCTAGACTCTACCCGTCTTCTCCAAATCGACACATCACTTCTCCAAAATTCTTATCTTTCTACTAAAAACCCTTCATCTCTCCCTCACATTTGCTCTCCTAAGTTCCGTGCTAGTCCTGCCTGTGCAAATAGCTCCCAAGATGAAGCTTCCACAGAGGAGAAAATCCATTCGCGGGTTGGAGGAAAGTGTGCGCCGAAAGAGACTAGCAACCGAGACCACTTCTGCTTCAAATTCTGCTCCTGGTTCAGCTTCAGCTTCAACTCGATCACCAATCAGCCCTAGTAAGGTACCCCTCTCTGATAGAAAAGTAGAACCCGAGAAAAATATTGATTTTAGATTTTTTAAAAAAGAAGAGTTCACCATTGGATCAAAGATTAAGGACCAAGGATGAAAATTTTACTGCTCCTTAAAAGAAAATACATATGTCGATCTTGTCAGAAAATTTTACCTAAATTTGGGGTACAGCAATGAAACAGTGAAATCCACAGTGAAGGGTGTAGACATTAGCCTAGATCCTGTACTTTTGGGGTAGATACTTTATTTACCATGTGAGGGGTATACCAACATGGAGCTCCCAGTTAAAGAGGAAGGAATAAATGTTATCCTAGGGAGAACCTTCACTGGAAGTCTGAACAAATTAGAGGCAAAGATTCTTTCTATTGAGATGAGACTGCTACACCACATGGTAATCAAATTATTTTTTTCTAGAAATGATAGACATGATCTTCTTTCTGGTAGAGACATCTGTATTATGTACCATGTGATCACACAAACCCCCCTGAACCTCTCTGCATTGATATTTGAGGCCATAAGAGAGACCTAGAACAGGTCCAAGGCACACTTGCCTTTTGGTATGGCTCTCACCTTAGTTTTTAGGAGATTCAGAGTTAGTTTTGAGGGAGAGGCTGTAGCTAAACTATCCCACTCTGACACTATCAACCGCTACACATTGCACCGCATGGAATTTTTTAAAACTGATGATGGTTGGATAAAAGGTGTGGAAGAGAGAGCTGAGGATAGAGCAGAGGAGAAAGGACCATCCTCACCCCTTCGTGATCACAGAGCAGCATCACCAGATATTCAGTTTGTTTCTGATCACGAGGCTGGCCCATCAGAGTCTGCGATGAGACATACTTCAGTTCCACAGCCGGACAGCAGGGCACATCCTTTAGAGCTCAAATTGGCAGATGATCAGATTGAGATGATATCCCAGCATGTAGCCTCCATTCTATCTCGATAGTTTGGTACTTCAGTCTTTGCACAGGGATCGATATCTCAGGATGTATCTGATCAGATACTGATCCCTCATATTTTCATTATTTTTCAGATGATTACTGATCAGTCGGTACGCATTGAGCAGTTTGAGGGTTGTATATTGAGACTGACTGGCAGAGTACTTGACTTGCAGGGGCAAATGTTAGCTTTAGTCCATGCACAGTCGCATGAGAGCATCATAGAGGTCTCAGACCTATCTGCAGAGGCGGTCAGACTTCGAGGAGTCTTAGAGAGTGGTTTTGACTTCTTGAGGAGAGAGATCAGGGGCTCTAATGAATATGCTGCTACTCAGTTCAGTGCCCTGATGCAGTCTGTCTCGAGAGCATTGAATCTTCTGGATTCCATCAGACTCTCACTCGTAGCTCAGTCCATAGCTTCTCAGGCTTCAGGATCTTCTCACTCTTCTACTCGTACTGGCACCTCTACCCGTGGCCGAGGCAGATGCGGTCGAGATCGAGCTCATGGACATGATCCTACATCTCCTCATCCTATCTCTGATTCATCAGACTCCGATCCTTCCAGCCATGACATCTATTAGATCCAGTGTAGTTTGTCTTTTCTTTTATTTTTGTCTAGGATCTATCTTGTGGGCTATGTAATGTATTGACTGATTGACTCTTGGATAGTTTCTATCCATGAATTTTGTACTCTAAATTGACTCATATGTATGGAAACACCTATATATTCAGTCACTTTTTGAATATATATATAGATACTTTGACCTTCAATGAATGTCTATGAATGTGATCAAATTGAATTGCTTTTAATTATGAGATATGAAAAATAACTTATATTTGTGTTGTGAAATACTATGAATTGCAATATCTTCTAAATGAGCAAATTGATATATCTTTTACGTTTACTATATTAAGGAGGAGTAAAACAATAAGCAATAGAGAAATAAGCAATCAAAGAAGGGGGCTAAAGAAGTAAAATTGATCCCATCCAAAAGGAGGAATAGAGAAAATATATCCTTAAAAAGGGAAGTAGAGAATCTTAGTTGATGCTGTCAAAAAGGGAGAGTAGAGAATCAAAATCAAGATTGAGCAATAAGCAATAAATCAAGATTGAGCAATAAGCAATAAAGAATGAGCAATAAGTAAATTGTTAAGTAAATGGGTACATGTGTCAAAGAATCAAAATCATCAGCTTTTTTTTTCTCCCAAGCAAATGAACTTATAAGCAAATTTCAAATTTTTAGCAAATTTTAAATTTGTCTTCAAACTGCTTATGATGCATTTCGTTCAAATACTTGGCTATAATATTTAAGTGATGCATCTTCATAAATTTAAAATTCATGTTCAATACTTTATATATACTTTTGCTCAAGTATTTTGTCATCATCAAAAAGGGAGAGATTGTTGCTCCTTGAATTGATTTTGATGATTACAAAGTATTTGAGAAGATTATTAATAATTTTGGTTTGAAAAAAAAAATTATTATATTTCAGGGGTAAAATCATAATTTTATCAGACCTGATTCGGAAGCCTCAAGAGCAAGAACAAGAGATGTGTAATCTATTGGAGGTAATTTTAATATTTTTGAAAGTATATTTTATAAGAAAATTAGATTTATATTTTTGAGTCGACCCCATGAGTCGACTCATGGCTAAAAGGGCTGAACAGTACGCAAAATTTTTGGCTGGCACACTCTGTGAGTCGACCCCATGAATCGATCCCTTGGCATGAGTCGACCCTATGAGTCGACCTCTGCTGCTCTGCAGATCAAAATTATAGAACAGTCATTTTCTATTCTTTTTCATAAAAGTCGACCCCATGAGTCGACCTATAAGCATGAGTCGACCCTATGAGTCGATCCCTGTGACAGAAAATTTTTGCAACAGCTAGTTTTTAACCCATTTTGATTGTATTTAATGCTCATTTAATGTGCTCTAACGGTTCTATTTCAGTCCAGATTACTCTCCACCATTATTTGAAGTTATAAAAGGCACTTAAAGGAGGGAATCAAAGATAAAAAAAAAAAATTGAAAAAGATTCTTCAAGCATTTATTTTAACCCTAAGCAAGAGCCCACTTAAAAAGGTCAAGAAGCTTTTATTTTAAGTTCACCAACTCCTCAAGAGCTCATTCAAGTCTCCAACCATCTTGAGAAAATCAAAAAGAACTTTCTTCTAATTGTGTAAAGTGTATTTAAAGTATTATTTATTCATTAAAGGAGCTACATCTGTACTTTTATGTGATTAACTTCTATACTTTATTTTTGAGTTATTTATTTTATTTTGGAAGGATTCTAAAATGTGGAAAGGTTGATCCGAACCTTGAATCGGATTGTATTGGGTTGGCTTATACTCGAAAAATAAGTGTTTTAGCTTGGGATAGCTAGAGTCGGAGGTTCCGATGTTGTATTCGGGTTGAATACAGTCTAGTAGATTTAAATTCTTAAGTAGGAGCTTGGGGAGTGGATGTAGGTGCAAGGTTGGCACCGAACCACTATAAATCTTCTTGTTTGTGTTGTGCTTACTTGCTCTCCTTTTAAATTTCTTTATCCTCTTGCATTCTTGCATCCAACTTCTACACCTTGCATAAATTACACTTTTCATACTTATCTTACTCATTGTTAAATAATCTTCATAGTTGTAAGTTAAATTTAAATCTTTTTTAAAAAATCCAATTCATCCCTCCTCTTGGGTTGCATAGCTGGGCAACACAACCCATATAGCACACAACAACCTTTACTCGATAAACATCATCATCCTTTAATGATATATTATTTGGTTGCGAACATATTTAAGAATTATACGATAAATCTTTCTTTATCGATTACTTTATAGTTCTAAAGACTTCATCACAATACAAGAGTTCTACAAAAAAGATGTATCTTTGTGATGAATAATGCTAAAATAACTTTTATTCATTGATTAACAATTCATATACATATTACAGAATGAACACAATTATCCAAATGATTGGCTTTAGGACGTATTTTCCAACATCAACTTCATCCGATATTTTCAAAAAGTGGTGAAGGTCTTCTCGAGATCGTCAATATGAGCCTGTCAGAATTTGCTTTTGATGAGCATATCATCCATATAGACCTCCATCTTTTGCCCGATCTGATCCTTAAAAATTTTGGTTACGAGACAGTGATGAGTTACACTTGTATTTTTTAAATCAAAAGACATAATCCTGTAACAAAAGACTTCGATCAGTAATAAAGAAGATTTTTTTTTCATCTTTAGGTGCCATCCGGATTTGATTGTAGTCAGAGAAAGCGTCCATGAAAGTAAGAAGTTGGTGTCCCGAAGTAGCATCCACAAACTGAATGATCCGAGGTAACAGGTAGCTGTTCTTTAGATAAACTTTAATCAGATCAATGAAGTCAATACAAATTCATCATTTGCCATTCACCTTCTTCATGAGGATCATGTTAGCAATCCAATGTGGATAGATTGCCTTCCATATGAAATCGACCTTGAGTAGCTTATCCACTTTCTCGACTATCACCTTCTATCATTTGGGGGCAAATCTTCATTTTTTTTGCCTGACTGGTCGATAGATTGAGTTCACCTTCAACCAATGGGACATCATTATGGAGTCGATGCCTGGCATGTTAGCCGGTATCTAGGCGAAAACATCGGCATTTTCCTACAAAAAAAATGTAAGATGATCTTTGATTACCTGATGCAGGTTGGATCCGATGTGACCTATGTGCTCCTTATTCTCATCATTTAATAGGATCATCTCAGGGTCTCCTACTGATTCCCCATGCTCTTCAACTAATTCATCATGGGTATCTAGTCTGTCAACAGTGCATGCATCAAAAGGTTTTATTCTCTGAAGAGCGAGGGTATA
Source organism: Elaeis guineensis (assembly GCF_000442705.2). Taxonomy (NCBI): domain Eukaryota; kingdom Viridiplantae; phylum Streptophyta; class Magnoliopsida; order Arecales; family Arecaceae; genus Elaeis; species Elaeis guineensis. The sequence goes on from NC_026000.2 coordinate 132,948,523, forward strand.
GCACTATCGCGCCAAGGCTTGATCTCCCTGAATCTCTCCGATCCCATATTTGGTTGGAAATTTTACCTTCAAGTAGTATGTAGACACTACGGTCCAGAGTGCATTCAGTCCTGACCGCCTGAGGATGGCATTGTAAGCTGACAGCACCTGGATTACAAAGAAATTGACCTGAGTCATGGATTATCGAGGGGCTCGATCGGCAACTACCATTAAGATAATGACTCCAATAAGAATGGCATCCCCAATAAATCCTATAAGGAGAGAATTGGGTTGCCTCAATCGCTTTGAGAATACACCCATTTTAGAGAAAACATCATAAAACAATACATCAACCAATTTTTTATTATCAACTAATATGCGACGTATATCATAATTTACTATATTTAAAGATACAATGACCGCATCATTATGTGGGAACTGAATTTTTTATGTATCTTCTTTGGTGAAAACCATTGGCTCTTCAGTTCTCCATCTCTTGATTGGTTCGGTGGGTTCCACCATCCCACCACCATGATGCCTCCTAGTTATGGTGTTTATTATTTCGATCATGAGTTGATCTCTGGAGGGCTCTCTTTGCTGTTGCTCCAATGGCCGAGGTGACCTCTGTAGTTCTTCCTGCTGTTCCCATCGATGTCTGATAAATCGATCCAAATGCCCACATTGAATAAGCTCCTCAATATCATCCTAGAATTGGATACAGTCTTCTGTATTGTGTCTGTGATCGTGGTGGTACAGATAATATTTATTCGGACCATGCTGTCCCGGATTAGTACACATCCTTCTCGTCCTAGGGAGTCAATCCCTTATCTCCATCAACACTTGGGTTTGAGAGGTGTGTAGTAGCATGTAATTTGTGAATCTTCATGGTGGAGATATATGTCACCTCTTTCCATAGAGGTTTCTTGTCCAATGATTTTGAAGAGGGGTTCTGGACCTTCGACATCTAGATGGAGATCGGGAGCACCGTTGACTTCTTCCATGGTCCCATCTTGGTGAGGATTCTCTTGTTCCTTTTTCCTTCTTTTTCTGGATAGTAGCATCTACTAGGATTTCTTCTTCCTTAAAAGCTTTCTCTATCCAAGCATACTTCTCTGCTCGAGCCAATATGTCGGCAAAGTCATGGAGGCAGATCTTCTCCAGTGAAAATCGGAGACCATTTTTCAAGAGTCCATCCTTTAGGGCAATCATGGCAACCAACTGCTCTAGGTTGTGGACTACAAGTATGCTGCATTAAAATGGCCAATGTAAGATCAGGGTGATTCTTCCTCCTCTATTCGATGCTACTCAGAGATTTTGATCCTTTACATTATTTTCTGCTACGTATGAAGTGGATGATAAATGCCCGACTCAGCTAGTCGAATGAGTGAATCATTCTTGCCTTGAGACTTAAGTACCATTGCCAAACCACACTCTTCAAAGCAGATGGAAAGGCTCAACACAGGATAGCATCAGTTATCCTATGGAGAAGCATGTCAGCTTTGAAACTTTTTGGATGGTCCATAAAATTAGTGGTCCCATTGTAGTTCTCCAACTACGGCATCTTGAAGTGATTGAAAAGTGACTCCTGCATGATTCGGACGCTGAATAGCAGATCAGTGTTAAATATGTCATCCCGAGTAGGAGCCCAATTATGGAGTGCCTCTATCTATTGATTCATTTCATAGAATCTACGGTCAATTTTCACCTTTCAAGCAGTGTAGGCCTCTGAGTGCAGTGAGTAGGATCAATCTGGAGTGGAGTCATGTCAAAAGTGAGGACTTGAGGATGACCACTCTTTTTGCTCTGGACCCTGGGGTCAGCTTTGCTGACTTTGCCTTCCCCGCTCAGGCTTTGTGGGGAGCCTGAGATTGTTTTAGTGGTGGAGCAGCCCATGGTATAGGATTAGTCTGCTGCATTACTTAAATAGCAGCAGTCAAATTCTATACTTGCTGGATAAGTAGGTTGATCTGCTTTGCATTGACAGTCATTTTCAATTGAAAAGGTGGAGGTGGAACCTTCAAGGACTGCACCAGGGCTTGTTGGTTGGCAAGATTCTCAACTAACTGAGAGTTAGCAGTATTGGAATGGTGGGAGGATGCTCCTTTATATGGTGCCATGGTGTCGATCATCTGCTCTTTCTTGAAAAATGGGTATGGTCCTTCTTCTAGAGCCAATCTGTTGTGGCAGATCTCTGATCCTGATTTAGATGGTTAAAGTTGAGCAGGATCTGTGAGTATAGTAAAATTTAGAAAATAAATTTTGATCGGAGTTAGCTCTGATGGGGATAATCCAACACTCAAGTCAGATCTCTAAAATAAATAAGAAAGAGTATGTGAGAGAGAGAATGTGCGTACGTTGAGGATCCTTTTGAGGCCTCTATTTATAGATAGAGGTGAAAGCTGTTTAGAGGATAATATTTTTAGTCTATCCCGATCAATTCAGATGTACCAAGATAAGATTTG